>NC_079150.1:3979330-4354330 GCF_945859685.1 Eupeodes corollae
GATGATGATGATGATGATGATGATGATGATGATGATGATGATGATGATGATGATGATGATGATGATGATGATGATGATGATGATGATGATGATGATGATGATGATGATGATGATGATGATGATGATGATGATGATGATGATGATGATGATGATGATGATGATGATGATGATGATGATGATGATGATGATGATGATGATGATGATGATGATGATGATGATGATGATGATGATGATGATGATGATGATGATGATGATGATGATGATGATGATGATGATGATGATGATGATGATGATGATGATGATGATGATGATGATGATGATGATGATGATGATGATGATGATGATGATGATGATGATGATGATGATGATGATGATGATGATGATGATGATGATGTGAATTAATTTTTTGATCAAATATTGTTATTCTTTGTTTTTGGAGGGACAATCAAGGCGAACTTCTTAATTAAAATGTTGTTGTTCATTTTCTATTTTCGGCCTGGCTCTTGCTAATACCGCTTGCAGTTCTATTGTTCTTGCTGTCTTGTACTAAAAATAAATAAAACGTTCTTAATTTAAAATTTTGGCAATTTTCTGAATTTTAAAAATTTAATTTTTGATTTTTTCTGGCTTTTATCTACGTAGAGCACTGATTGATCACTAAATGTACTTCTACTGCTTTACATGGCAATCATGTTTTTGGCTATGTTTATACCCATATAAAGGACATCCTACGAAAGTAAAACGATGTGTATCCAAGATATAGAATATCATTTATCTTTTCAAATTAGGTTTTTCCTCTTTTATTTCAACTTCAGTTCACACTACCTTGCCATTGAAAACAGAAAATAGCCATAATCAGCACGCATCATAATTGAAACTAGTTTTAAAGTTTCTGAAATTGATTCAGGTAGAAACCAGTGTTAAAAGGCAACCCATAATGGAATACTTAAAAAAACGTTAAACTTGTTGGCGCAAAATTTTAAACGTTTTCGTAAAATGTCAAAGCCATTTTTAGGAATTAACTAAGCTTGAAAGATGATTTGTTTAATTTAAACGATAACTTCTTACTATCTCTTAACAATTTGATAAACCTACTTTTACTTTTAGCAATTTGCTTAATCCATACACAAAAAGGTATAGTCAACTCTTGGGAATTTCAATTATTAGGTCCGTTTAAGAGAATTTGTTTTGTTTATTTCCACGAACTGTCACTTTTTTTAAATGTTTGCAAGCTCGTTTTTTATTAGAAGGCAACTACTAGTTACAAAAACGAAAACAAATTCTCAAGATTTTGGACCCCTTTAACAAATTGTTAACTAGTAAATTGTAAAACTCTTTTTTTTTGTTAATTTTGCGCCATACACATTTGGTTCATGACTTTTTGCTGCCACTAATAAGGTGCCTCAAAGTGACAGAGACGTTAACAGGAAGAATAGTACATTTCACAATTCAGTACTCCACTCAGATACTGTAGATAAAAATCGTAATTTTAATTCAAAATTAATTTTACATACACCGGAAACGCTTTTCTGCAATATTATTTGTGAGGCCAGTCGTCTTCCTTCCTTTAAGCCAAATAATTCTTCCATTTTCTCAGCTGGCAATGCAAATAATTCCTCGCCACTCAAATGGTTCAATCGTTTGATAATTTTTTCAGAAAATTCCTTTGCCCTCAACCAATTTTCGACTTCGGAAGGGCTTGATATTTGTTCGATATAAATTTGTGGGGTTTTAAGAATGTCCAAGTCGCGGCGTTCACGCGAACGTAGAACTTGTTTAAGTTCTTCTTGCATAATATCCGTGGATGCTACTAACGGTACTTGGTGTTTTTGTTGGCTTTGATTTTGCGATGTTGGAGCCGGTGTTTGCATCGAGACAGCTGAACGGGAAGAGACAAGGTTAAGATAGCAAAAGCTTTCTGTCTTTTCATTCTCATTCTATTTTTACCAGAAAATTATGTACATATTTATATTATAATAATAGGAAACGTAAGATCTGTGTAAATGGATTAAAACTAGATAAGTGTACGTATATAATGTATATATATATAAACTATATAAATGAAAGAGCGATAGGAGAGATAGAGAAAAGAGATATAGACATTAAGAAAGAGATATAAAGAGGAATGATCAACATGCAAAATATTGCTCATATTCAAATACCGATGTTAGTACTTTTCGTATAAATTGTGTTCGTTTGGCCGGCGAGTAAGTTGCTATTTAAAACTGGCATTAACGTTGCACCAACTCCAACTGCTGTACTCATATCTGTCAAAAATGGCGGCGGTGGAGGTGGGGGTTGTGGCGGCATTGGAATTGTACTTATAAATTTATATTGATGTTTATTTTGGTGAATATTATTGTTATTATAAGTGTTTTGTTTCGCTTTAATATCACTGTAGATGGCGCTGGACGTGGCAGAGGGAATATAAACTGGTCGTTCTTGTTGGTGTTGATGTCCAAACTGGCGTGAATTTGTTGGTACAGCGTATTTTACTGGTGAGGCTCCAGAGGAAGAATCCGTTAAAGATTCTTGTATTGATGGTTTTTGTTTAGTAGTTATTTAGTAGAAAATTAAAAAAAAGAAAGAGAAATGGAAAAAGAAAAAGAGAAAAATTCTTTTTGGTTTTGAAAGTTTTTTTGTTAGTTCGATTAAGTTTTTAAATAATTTATTAATTGAAAGGTTGCAGAAGGAAATAAAAAAGCAAAAAAAGGAAAAGATATAAGCATACACAAATATAATAATGATGAAATAAAAATAAGTCAAAAATTTATCCAAAATGTATTACAACCCTGATGAATCTTAAATCGGCTCTTGAAGGCAATTTAAGATTTTGTATGTCAGCCCACTTTAATTTGTATTAAATACCTACCTAGTTACGGTGTTTTCACGAACGTCTATCTAACTAAGACCTGCGTAAGACATGTTTATAAAGTCAGATTTGCGATCGAACAAACGTGGATGAAATACAGAAGATATTTTTATTAAAAAAATTATTTAAATTTTTTTTTCAAAATTATATCGGTTGGTATCACGTCACATTTCATAATACAAATTTAACTCATGTGGCTAAGTTATTGGTTGTTAAGATATTTTGCGTTAACCAAAATGTTCACTTTAAAAAAATTCCTATGGTAAAAAAACCACCCACTTAATTTTTTTAGAGTCCTTTCTGCATTATTTTATGTTATTATCTGTTTAACACCATTTATTTGAAGTCGAAATCTCTTCTCGTTCTTGAGATATATACGAGGAAAAAAGCTTCCCCCAAAGTGCGAGCGTTCGAACACAGAACTTTAAAAAAAATTTATTTAGATTCTAAGGACCTTGAAACGTCGAGGAATGTCAACATTTTTAATTTGACAAATCGGACTGCTAACAATAACTTCCTATGGAAGTAAAAACCATACCCTTAGGTGCTGCGCCCTTTGAACAATTAATTACTGATTCTTATTGGTTTTTATTGCTTTAAGACTTATAGTAACCCAAAACCCGGTTTTCTTCATAGAAATAAATATGAGTAAAGGTAGTCAAAGATTTCAAAAGCAAAGATATTGAGAAGTTTAAAATAATTAAACCAATGTTAATCCTTAAATGTAGGGCTTTCCAAAAAAGAAGAGTACTTTGACATTGGTTTCATTGAAAATGATATCAGCTGTAACCCCTATAGTTGCCGCAACATATATATCCTTTAGATGCAATTTTATTTACAAGCAAAATTCAAACCTTTGCAGGAATAACATCCTCAAGGTCTGTAATTTATTGTGGAGCATTGGCATCAAAAGTTTGCAAGTTTCATCAAAAACAACTTGGTGAGATATTACAGTCGGGAATATTCATGGAAAATGTCTGTGCTTATAGTAATTTCAACAGCAAATTTTGTTAGTAAATCTCAACGATTTCAATATAAGATGCTTGTCAAATTTGAAAGGTGACCTCTTTTAATAAAATCCTATGGGCCTGATGTTCTTATAATTCAAGGCATTTGAAGCCATGAAATGAGTCTTCCAAATCTATTCCTATTTAACTAAATTTATAAAAATTGCGAAATATTTTTAAAGTGTTCAGCATTTTGAATCAAAAAAACTGTGTGCTGCAAAACAAAAAACAATGAGTGAAGCAAAACACAAAAAATCACAAGTGTAAATGAAACCAAAAATGACAAAAGGTGAATAAAAAACAAAACAAAACCTAAAATACAGTTAATAATATGAGTATAACAAAACATTTAATATTTATTTTCCAATTTTTTTCGGGTTCCGTTATTTAAGGCGAATTAATTTGATTTTAAAAGTCCATAAACTTATTTATGTTTAAAATAATATTGTATATAACATATATTGAATTGTTTGTTTCATAGTAATTCAAGTTTTTAACAATTAGGAATTAATAAGAACTCAGTAAACTTTTATATTTTTTGATCCGATATTTAAATACATAATATATAATATATATCTGTGAAGAATATTTATTTAAGAAATATCAATGAAAAGTATATATTAACACAGTTCAAATATAGTTTTTTTTGTATTTTTTAAATAATTTTTTAATTTATTTTGTGAGTATAAATATTGTTCATTTTATTTTAAAGATAGTTTTTGGCTACGAATTAAATAATGTTACTGTTTTATATAATTTTTTATATTTATATGTATATTTTCTATTATTAAATTATGTACTAATTATTCTCCTTAAGACCTTGAGTAAGTACTGATGTCTCTATTATATTACAGCTGTATCGTATCATTATCATTATAAATTTAAATTTTTTTTTAGTTTCATATATTTCTCCTACTTTCAATTGAAACATCAAGACTTAACATACAATAAGGTATATTTATTATTTACTTTTATTATTATTGTGCACATTATTTTTGGTCAAAATTAGCCCTGATTTCCTTTTTTTAAGAAGACGAAGGCAAAGTATTGTTTTTACATATTTTTAGTCCTCAAATTAATTAATTTAAATATTGTGATTATATTTCATTTTATTTTATTTTTACGTTTTTAACAAATTATAACAATAAAATTACTAAGTGCCGGTACTAGTGCCAGACACGGGTTACATTAACAAAAAGAATTACAAAACAAATAAGAGTGAGAACGAAATTAAATTGTATAAACGAATGCTTTTAATGAAAAAGGTACATGTATATAAAATTATGCAAACAAATGAATGTAAGTTTTTGCATCATAAAAATAAAGAAATATTTTTTTCTTTGCAAATTATAAAGTGTGATACGAAAAAATAGACAAAAAAGACAAACACAATACTATTTTTCAATTATTACAGAAAATTTAATACAAAATGAAATGGTGAAACAGAAAACAAAAATGCAAATCGAATATATTGACTTATACGAAAAAAAAAAGAAACAAATAATAATACAAGCATCTTATAAGTTATTTTTAATTAATTACCGTTTTTTAAAAGTAACGAAATTCACCTTTCTTACCGATATGTTTGTTACGAACCCATTCGGATGAGCTTTGAGTATGAGGTCCTGTAGTTCCTCCTAATTGAGAGCTAGTTTCCTGAATAAAAATTAATAAAGTATCTAGATTGATTTTCCAGAACTGAAATTAAGTAGCCGACAAAAAAAAAACTTACCGGGGCTTCACGGTTATTTGTTTTATAATTATGTGAATAAAATTGATTAAACTCTGTTTCATTAAAATTATTGAAAGGAGTTACAATGGTATGTGGCACATGAGCAACTTGTCCTCGACTATTTCGTGCTTTCCACCATTTTCTGCTATCGTCAAGAATCTACAATATAAACCAAGAGTTTAAAAGAATTTCAAAAATATGTTTTGTTACAATTTACCTCTAAGTACTCTCCTCGAACTACGCTGAGTTCTTTATCATTATTAGCTGTCCTTGGATACGTTACAAGAACAATTTTGGCACCTGTAGCTTGTAATTCATCTAACCATGCCTCAATCATTTGATCATTGCTGCCATGGCCACCGCCATTGCCACCACTAACAACTGAACCAGTTATGACGGCACCGACACCAATACTACCACCACCACTATTGCCGTTAGCACCAGACCTTGTTGCACTAACTTCAACATTTCCTGCATTTCCAGCCCCTAATGTATTCGATCCACTATTTGGTGGAAGTCTTGAGGTGTACATATTTTGCATGCCAGTTGTAATGGATTGCATGACAGCATTCTGCGCAGCCGCTTGCGAACTTAAATGAGCCTGTGTTCCATTCCCGATGTGACCACTTGATGGCCTATTGCTTAAAGACGCGCCAACAGATGGTGTTGTTACACCGCCACTCCTTTCGATGGAATCGAGTGAAATATCACTGCGTGCACTAAAGTCTTTCATATCACGCTCTCGATCACGATCCGAACGATCTCGTTCTTGATCAACACTGACTCCACCACCACCTTGGTTTTGATGGTGTTGATGATGATGAGGGGGGGAATCGTAATCATAATCGCCGCTCATCAATACTCCACTGCCATTCATTCCCAAGCTACTGGCATTGCCAAAGTTGTGGTGTTCGATGGTACGTTTCGTGTTCGAAGGTGTCACCATATGATCTAATTCATCGATCACCACATAGTCCGGTGACCATCCGTCAAGAAACACCGGATGATACGAACCTACGTCCTCCTTCCATTGATCACGTGGCACCGTCCAAGCATCGCCCAATGATCGCCACAGTTCGGTTTCCTTGCTAGTCACACAATTTATTAGCAAGTTGACTGCCTCCCTTGTGAGCAATGGATTCACCACTCTAACAGGCAATTGGGATTCAAAATAAGTATCGGATGACGCCTCGACGATCAGGGCCAGCGGGGTAAACAAAAAGTGCACCAATTCCGGTGCATTTGGATCATGAATGTGGGCCTTGAGTTTTGCCAGCAAATTGAACGACAACTTAAATTTGGCAAAAATATCGATGAATTCTTTTTCGTGTGGTGGACGGGTGCGTAGCGTAAGGAGACCTTCACCGGGGTCTTTTTTCTTGGATTTTCGATTGCGGCGTCGTCGCTCTAATTCTCGAGAAGCCGCCGCCGCATGCTGAAGCCGGGCGATGAATTTCTCGATGTCATCGAAACAATGATTAAGCACTGTGACATCTCGCTCGTATTTGTCGCTAGATGTTGAACTTGTCTCATCATTAGCACATCCTAATTCAGAGTCAGTTTCATGACCTCCACCACCGCCAACACCTCCACCAGTGCCTCCACCAACAATACTACTTAATTCCCGAGACATGCCATAGTGTTCGACAGCGGATTCACCTCCTCCAATAACACCTCTATTAAGACCAGCACCTCCTCGATGTTGGATCAGTGAGGACGACTTCATTTGTGGTGGTGCTATGTTGATTGTTTCCCGATGCTGTGTCACTAGCTTACCACTTCTAAGTTTCTTTAAATCTTCCACCAAATGAACTGCAGAAACACCTTGTGACTTCAAGAAAACATAGGTAAACCCAAAACCAGTTAATGACTATTCAAATTGTTTGGAAGCTCAAACAAATTACCTGGAAAATGTGCATTTCTGACCTTGATCCCGATCCTCCTGTAACAATGAACACCAAAATATTATTGTACATTTCCATAGGATCATTACTTGTAAATGCTGTTGGTTCTTGTATCAATGTGGCTGGAAACCTTTCAATGATATTCTGAAAATCAAAATTTAATAAATTAAGTTTAATAAAATTGTATTACAAGCTTTCAATTCTACCCCAGTTTCATAATCCATTATGAGCACCCACTGATAATCCAGACAAAGTTGCATTTTTTGTGACCAAATTCCTGTGGTCTTTTCTAATTGTAGCAATCTCCTCATTCCGTCTGCTGGATAAACAATACCAGTTTCTTTGTTGACTGTAAACGTAGCCAAATGTTCCAAAAGATAAATTGGTTTATCGGTCAAGTCATTTTCAGGACGATCATCACCACCACTTCGAGATTCACGTTCATCGCCAGAATAACCTCCTCCATTCGAATGATAGGCCATTTGTAGTTTTATAGGTCAGTTTTTGATAAATGCAATTTATTTTCAAAGATTGTCAATATCGTTATTTTTGTCTATAGATAGAAAAATGTTTTCTATTATTTTGTATGGTCGGGGTTTTGAGAGCTAGTGTGAACACTTTAGCCAGTGTTCTTGGTTGTTGTTTATTCAAAGATTCATTATCTATTCTTTAATTTTTAATTTAAAAACTTCGTTTAATTTTGATAGCTGGAATTGAGAAAACAATAACATCGAATAAATATTTTAAAATTTAGAGTACCAACATATCGTTAGACTTTATAATATTTTGTCTTGAAGAAAATAAATGTTTATAAGCGGAAACGAACAAAAAACAAAAGAAAAACAAAAGTTTTGTTCTGCGCTCTACATAAAATATTGTTTATTCTTAAAAAACACTATTCACTATGGTAATGGTTTTTTTTTGTCGGCTTGATTTTTTATTCTCGAAGCTGTTTTATACTTAAGAAATTCGTCTGTAAGCCCACGGTTAAATATAACTCCACGGTTCTTACTTTCATTTTGGTTAAGGTCGATGACAAAAGTTTATCAAAAAATAACAGGAAACAAACTTTTTTAAATATTTATTTGTGTTGTTTTAATGAACAGAAATGGCTGTAAAAGAAAATAATAAAAGAAGCAGAACGGAAAATTGCACGTTGGCAATGAAGGAGCTTATTTCCAACCTAAATGATGACAGGTTATTGAAACTGAAAGCTGTAGCCTGGCCAAACATCGCAAGTGGCTCCGAATGAAATGACTCGTCCACAGGAATGAGCGTTGCAAGTCACTAGGCTGTAGTTCTTTACTGTTTGTTGCACCTCCCAAATTATAAACTTCCCAAAGGAATCATAAGAAGGTATTCTAATTAGTCTGATTTTAGAGTTTTTGGCTAGGGGCTATTTCTCTTCGGAAAGTTTGACTCTGAAGGTTTCAGTTTGGAGATTTTCTATTTAGAGATTAAGTCTTATAGAAAACGTCACCAAATAGATCATAATATGAAGCCAACTGATCTAAACAAAACTTGCGTGTCTGTTCAAAATTTGTGTTTTAAACTCCCTATTTGATAATACTTATCTATATGTATGTTTTAATTAAAAAATCATACATTGAAATGGTCTTAAATGACCGTAGCAAGTTTTCTAAAATATAAAAAACTAAACGACCAAAATTTGGGACCTATGCATCTATTATTTTTTGTTTTGAAAACAAAATCACTCAATTATTCCTGCACATACATACGAGTATTTGTAACTACTAGTTTTTTATACTATGTGACAAAAATATGCATTCAATTGACTCTTGCCAAAAGAGTTTAAGCCTCTTTAAAGAAATTGAATAAACGCACTACACACTTTTCTCATTCGTTTTATTGTAGAAGCCATATTTGTATCTGAATGAAATTATACTTAATTATCATTTCTTTCATGAAGAAAAAAGCTCCGCGTCGAGAATGTTTATGAAGCTTTAATAAATTGTTTTAGAAGAACAGGATTTCAATATTTAATTGTATAATTAATTAGTTACCTTGAATTTTTCACAATTACAATATAAATCTGACTGATAATACTTTTACTATTATTAATATTACTTTTTTGGATAGGGATTTTCAAACGAAACTATTCACAATAAATATCAAAACGGCGCACTACAGCGCTAATTGGATCTCAGGCTACTTTGCCTTGAGATCGCGATTTCTACCTATTCACAATAAAATTAAAGTTGAATTATTTGTTTATTCATATTTAATAAAGTTAAAAAAACAACAATTGACAATTAATGCCTTTAACTTTCTTGGTTAGCTAGAACAATATTTTTTTTCTTGAATATTTACCTGACTTTATGTTTGGACTTCCGTAAAGGAAAAAGTAATGTATAACATGTAATAAAATTTGGCAAGCATTAAAATTATATGTAAAGGGTGTACAGTTAAGGATGGTCTAAACTGAATATGGTGATAGGCTATATTATGATATTTCAAAATTTGGTAACGACCAACGGCTGTTTTAATGAAATTTTAAAAACACATGTTTTTAGTAGGGTTTTCAATTACCTGTGTACAAATAATTTTTGTTTTAAATGTTTTCAGCATTTTAGAATAACAAAAGGTTGGCAAAATAAATGGTTAGTAAGAAAAGTTTGATCAGCATGTTGCCATTTCGCTAAAAATTAATTGACACTGAGTGATTTAAATCAAATCCAATTTTTCGAACAATTTGTTCTTTGTTTCATATATAATCATATAATGTTAATATTAAAATAGAAAGTTTTTTTTAACTTCCCATAGGAAGTTATTGTAATCGGTGTGATTTGTCGAATTAAAATCGTTTACATTTCTCGACGTTTCAGGGATCCTAGAGGCGAAATAAAAGATTTTTAGAGAGTGTGTACGTACGTTTGCGAAGATTTAAATTTTGATACCAAAGAAAATCCAATCAACAGTTTTTTTTATAAATAAAAAAACTGATCTAAATAGTCAACTCGAATACCTTACTATCAAAAAATGATTTTGTCTCCAAAATAATTTTGTGAAGGATGACGTTTTTGACATCTGGTAAGGTTATGAGAAAAGCAAATTGACAGGTTTTGTTAGTAACAAAAATTAAACGAAAAAAAAAAACATTACTAAAAGTTGGTTAAAATTGATTAACGACTTAAATATCTTTTCAAAAATTTGAGATTCAAACAACATGAGGTAAAATTTTGAGAAAAATCGAATTGATAATTTTTTTTACAAAAAAAAAAAAAACAAAAATAACAATGCTAAATCTTAGTAAAAATGTACTTTCGACTCAAATATATTTTCAAAAATAAAAAATATTGGCTTTAAACTAATTTTGTTTCAAAGAAAATATTATTTTCGATTTTCGGTAAATTTTTTATAAAAATCCAACAGTTCGTTTTTTTTTATAAAAAAATAAAGTCTATAAAAAAATACCAAAAATTTGTAAAAATTGATATTCGGTTCTCGGTATCAAGAACAATGGAAGAAATTGACTTTAAATTAGTTTCATCCCCTCAATTTGAATTTTTTTATATGATAAATAAAAACTTTTAAGAAATGCTACAAAAATCGTTCTTCGACTAAAAATCTCGTTAACAAAAATAGATTTTGAAATTAAAGTATTTCATCATGTGCAAAACATTGTTGGTAATTTTTAAATTTCCTATAATAATGCAACTGACAATTATTTCAACTGACAAGTGTTTTAATTTCAATTGAAGCCTGACTTATGTACCTTTGCAAAGACCGTTCGACAAATAAACGTTCATAATGTTTTCTAAACTATACTAAGAAATTGTATTTTAAAGCATATTACACTTTATGTTCATTCTGTAATCAATGAACAAATCCTTAAACAGGAAATACAGTTTGTTTTAAATCTAATAGATGTTGAATATTTTATTAGCTAGGTCGGTAGCTCAATGTTAAAATTTTCGTTCTTGCTGTAATTGGGTTTATTAAAATTTCTTTGTAAAAACATATTAAGTAATAACAAGCTTTTATGAAAAAGCTATGAAAATGACCTTATGAAAGACCAGCATTCAAAAGCAATTATTAAAAAATAAATCTACACATTTTTCTGACACAAATTCTAGTTCTAATTCTATAAGCACTATACTCTCAAACATAGTAATTTGGAAGAATTACTTTCGATTAGGTGGCATCATTGAAGTTATGTCAAATGATTTTGCCCCTATACATCTTGACAAAGAAGAAGTGAAGAGAAGCCTGAGAAGCATTATAATTCTATGAGTTTACTTTACAGAAAATATGTCAACAAAATTTGCTTCTATACAACCTGTACACAAGAATATTATTTGTTGTACTGTCATGCGCATATTTATCTTTGTATTAATCTTTTGCAGGCAATTGATAAAATGTAAATAAGTAAAATAGCGCTTTGACTGTCTTTTAAGTAGTTGAAAGAATGTTTAAGGAAGGTCACGAACTCGCACATGTCTTTGTCGTTATTAATGAGAAAGCTAAGCATTCATGCTGACCATAATAGTAAACAACAGAAATAAATCAGACATAAGAAGTGAAATAAAGTAAAAGCCGTATTCTAACAATGTCCTGAGTATATTCTAGTTAAGCCGAACAATAACACAAAGTAATGAACCTCAAAAAGTATTCTTTGGAATTTAGTTCATACTTCTGATCCATGCTTTTAACAGTTTTTAAGAACATTTTTTACATCCATATGATATTGATAATCTTAGATAACCAGGCACTAATCAGCTGCTCAAACCTTACATTAATTCAAACTGATAAATTGGGTGGGATTCTGTACTTTGTTTGAGCATTATCATCACCTTTACTAAACTTTACAAATTTAAATTAGTCTCACAAGATTAAAAAAAAAGATCTAATTAATATAATTGTATATACCTATTACTTTCATTTCACTTTGTGTTATTACTTTCATATCTTAGAGTGCAACAAAGCTAGAGGCTTTACTTATTACTAGATTGAGCTTTCAAAAATAAATTAGTACGCTAACACAATAATTTAAAATTCCATTTTAAGTAGTTACCTATTACAGAATGCTAAAATAAATAGATTTTTAAATGAAAACTATTTCTAAGCAGGTAGGTTGATAAATAGAAAAAGAAAGACTAAGAATAAATGCTTTACATTTTAGTAGTTCTTTTTTTAATACAAACGCCCACAGACACGCCCCTTTTTCTGTTGAAAATACATAAATATAGTCGCCTTCTTTGAGCAGCAATCCCTTAAACGGAAATTATGAACTCAATTTAAAAAAATATCGTTTTTAAATTTCATTCATCGAGTTCAAAATAAGCACACAACATAATCAGAAGTCAATAAATTCTTGATTCATCTGCATGAATTCTATTGCAATGACTAGACACTAACCTATTAAAATCATTAAATACTCATTAGGAAGAAATGTTGTTTTTTTTAAAGGTAAGTTAGTAGGTGAATTTTGTCTTTACTTATTTCTTAACATTAATTCTCTATTATTTAATCTTCAAAAATAACAAATAGGTATGCAGCTTCAAATGTAGGTAGACGTGTATAGACAAATGTGAAAAAAAAAATGTTAACAAACTTTCTTTTGGATGTTGCTACGGTGTTTTCGGTGGCAAATTGTTGTTCAGATAATATTTGTGTGTGTCTTCTTTTGTAAACTTAATATAGGCAGAATTTAATTCTATAAAATGTCATAAACATTTATTAAATTGAATTTTATCGATATTAAAAATCCACAAGTTTGTAAAAAAACACTCCGAAAGCTAGTAGCACAATTAAGTCTTTTTTTATTTTAATTTAAAACTCCGCAGCACACATTCCATAGAGTATTACATATTTGTGTGCCACTGTTTCTTCTGTTGTTTACTCTTGTGAACCACACATATTTTTCATCTTTTTTCGCTCAACGGAAGCTCTTTTAACGAATTTGTTAAAATTTATAAAACTAAAGACTTAGTTTCTTAATCTATTTTTTTAACATTTAAAAACAAAATTACTTAAGTCAAACAGAAAAATAAAGAAAACTTAATGTTAATTAATCAAAAAAAAAAAACAAAAACAAAGGACGAACATTTTAACTAACCAACAGCAACAATTTGATTACACGACGACACAAAATGCAATACGCTGTTAGGAGTGAAAATCTCAATCTCATACAATTAACTCGCACTCGCCTTGCTCAGAGACAAAAATTTATTTTTGTTTTATAATTCAGTTTCAGTAACCGATACCGTCTTTCCGTCTGTCTATCTGACTGTCTGTTTATTTGTCTCTAAAACTGCAGAACTTCCATAGAGGTACAGGTACTCTCCTCGTTCCTAAGATCTGTTTAACTATGGTAGTTAGAGCGAGTCCACACGATAATCCACCGTGTGATGTGATGATGGTTTACAAACAACATTAGGCTAGGGCTGAAGTTTTTGGTTCATAAGTGTGCGTGTCAAATGCTCGGTGGTCATACGTCGTCGTTAAAAAACACCTTTAATATTTGTACCTGTCCGCTCCGCACCGCATCCAAAAAAATAACTAGAACCACACTCATAAATGTTGGTAACAGGCTTGCCATATTGCGCGATACTTTCTCAGGAGTAGTTTGATGTACCTTTCGTATTTTTTTTTTTTTGAATGAATCTCTTGAAATGTTGGTAATACTCATAATTTTAAATTTAAAAGATTTAGTAAAATTTTAAGGCCATTTTTAGCTTAAAAGATGATTTACCTAATTTTAAATAATATTAATATCTTACTCTTACCATATGACATATGTACAAATACTCTTATAAGAGCAGTGGATGGAATGGTCCAGACAACAGTTGGGAAAATTTGCTTTGTTTATTTTCAATAACTGTCACTTTTTAATTTACTAGTTAGCAAAACAAAAAGAAAGGTTTAACATTTTGGAGTTGCTAAGCAAATTGTTAACTAGTAAATTGTTAAAC
This sequence comes from Eupeodes corollae, assembly GCF_945859685.1. NCBI lineage: Eukaryota > Metazoa > Arthropoda > Insecta > Diptera > Syrphidae > Eupeodes > Eupeodes corollae. The sequence continues at coordinate 3,993,781 of NC_079150.1, forward strand.
CCTAAGCAAAAGTTAATTTAACATTGTTCACCATTTTTGTCAACTTTGACATTGAATTATAAGGTTTGCAAGGTTGTAAAATGTAGTACCCATGGCGCATGGTGGTTAGTGCTTTGGATTGTCATGCGAGAGGTCCTAATGTTTTTTCAAGGGTACTGCCTCTTGCGAGGAATTGACAAATTCTCCAAGAGTAATTCTTGTCATGAAAAGTGCTTTCTCAAATTTGCCGTTCGGATTCGGTACTCGCACACAGGAATGGTTGAGAGTTATCAGTCACTAGGCCCTAGTTCTCAAACAGACTGTTGCGCCACCCAATTTATTTATTTTTAAGGTTGTAAAATGTGAGCGTTCATTATCGTTTAATAGCATATATATTTATTTAAAATTTTAACTTTGCAAGAATCGACAATTATTCCCATTTCTGTTAATTATTGACCAATATGTTACTAATATTTGGTAAGGTGGAAAGATTTTTAGACTTGAATTTTTTGAAACAACCTCGTAACTCATGAATTGCAAATTTCGCCAAAAAACATGAGTTACGGATCTAGGTTAGGTTTGGTTAAAGTGGCTGCGGATTCAAAATCCACACACTTAGGCCAAAAGAAAAGGTCCATTGTGATACCACATGAATCTAGAAAATTCCTTCCTACTAGTCGAACCATTTTGAGCTTTTAATAAAGCGAAGAAGATATTTAATATCCGTTTTAGCTAGTTCACTGGGATTATCAAAAGAGTAGTCTCCCAGATGAAGTTTGCGTCTTAGTGCAAGAGCAGGTCAAGTGCAGAGAAGGTTAAAGAATGTTTCCTCTTCTTCCTCGTCCAAACAGCTCCTGCAGAAGGCTACACCAAGTCGTATTGCGAGTCTGCCAATAAGGACACCTATTAGGGAGCTAATATTAAGTCTGCTTTGAGATAAAAAGCCTTTAGAGCGCTTTAGGTCCAGTGAAGGCCATATGAGTTTTGTGGCTGCGCATGTTAGTAAACTGTGCTGTTTCTTTTAGCAGAAGTTTACATTTAGCTATCGGAATATCTTCTCTCTTTCAGGTGAAATAGGTATGACGGTTCCATTTTTAGCGAGTTCATGGGCTCTACAATTTCCTGTGATGTTTCTGTGGCCCTACACCAATCAGAGGTGAATCTTAAATTGGAGTTACGGATATAAATAATTAAGTATTCGTTTTGAACCCTTAGACTTATTTAGTAATTTATTATTATTTGAATGTCAAACTATCCTACATAATAAAATAACAATCATAACATTAATGTGGAGTTAAACCACCAATTCTATCTTCTATCTATCTTCAGCTTTGTAGGTTATGAACGCGATAAATGTGTTGTTGGCTTTCGCGCAATTTTTATTTATTTTTAAATTCATTTGTATTAATTCATTCTTAAAAAACATAAAAAAAAACTAGCCTAACTTACCATAACTTAAATTAACTTAACTAATTTACTGGCCCCATACGGACACTAAGTTACTACTACTCTTCATTAATTAATGAACATTTCTATATTAAAATATTTTATTTATGCTTGTCATAATTTTCTTTTTTTATTTGATGTTCAGCTTTGACCTATGACATTTTTAAATTTTTTATTTGAAAAAATAAATAAATTGTATTATTAGATTACAAAAATATGGCAAGCCTGGTGGGTTGTGATTTTCAATACCCATTTAAATCTTTACCTGTAGATATTTGAGGTAAAACGTTAAAGTTAGCTTACGAGTCGCGCATCGCGTAAATTAATGATATTGAGAAAAACAGGTAACACAAAATAGTAAAACAAATCAAATACAAAGACTATACATTACCTGCATTCATAAAAAAGTTGGTTATAGATTTACCCTATAAAAGATCTCATGGATATGTTTAAAATTTAAAATAAACCACATAAAAGTACAATGAAGGTCTTGGCTATATTTAATTGATATATTTTAATTTATGTGACAATTTATATATTTATTTTATAAAACATATGATAGTGACAATAATTTTATAAACCGGGTTATACCTATAATTACCTGGTAGGTAGGTACTTAAAAACATATCCAATCTTCTTTTTAATAATAAGTGTACTGCTATTTAAAATATTTAACAGCTGGTGAAAGTTATGATAAAATAACTAATTTAAAATAAAATGATACAAATATTGTTTTGTGTTTTCAGTCGAATCCTTGGTTGTATTTCTTAAAAAAAGTAGACGAGCTTACTAGACATGCTCAAGTCCTGCCAAGTACTTTACCCTGGGTTAAAAAATGTAAAAATTCTAAGGATAACATAAAAGGTATTAATGTTATTTTTCATTAAACGCACTATTCAACTGTCATTTTGTATACACGAATCAATCAAAAATGAATTAAGCAACACCAAATGATTATCACCTTTAAATTGTTGGTTTCTGATCGGAATTTACAACATACCCTATGATATTTTAACAGAGAGAATAATGACGGATGTACATTGGGGAAAGCTCAGTTCACAAATATTTACAATTTCTAAGAGTTGTAAACAAATAAACCTGCTAAGAAAATAATATCAAACTCAATTACTTTAATAAAATGTGTTCATCTCATGATTTTTACATTATAATAACTTCATAAATCCAACAAATCAAAAATGTTTTATTTCCTTCAAATAAATAAATACCTAGATATTTCTTAATTATGAACTAATACGTGGATTTTCAGTTTCAAATAATTCCATTCATTCCATTCCTATGTCGTTTTATTTATTTGGTTTTCCCACTCTATGCGTTCGGTCTTGTACCTACCTAAGATATACATAGGTACCTAGGCACAGGTGCGTCAACGCTGTTTTCATTGTAGGTAGGTAGGTTAGGTAGCCGTGTGTAATATGATTATGATTTTATTTCATGCAAATCAAATGTAAACTTATCTAAACTGGATTTAAGGCGAGGCTTAATGATGATGACGATAACGACGAAAATATTTTACGATCAGCCACGACGCCATATCGCCGCCGGCCACCGCCGCCACCACCACTGTGCCGTGTCGGGATGGGAGATGAGAGGTAGAAGACCGAATTCGTTTGACTTTAGTTTGTTGGTTATTTGTTTTTTTTTGTTATTTTATTTTGCAACGATACGTGTAATGGAAATGCACAATTATATAGTTTTTGCCAATTTCGGGAAAAAAGTTAATGCTGCTTTTATTTGAAAAAAAAAATACCTACAAAAATTAAACAAAATGCATTTGAATTTAAATTCATTTTAAAATCATTTTCGTACGAAAAGAATATTAGAAATGTTTTATTTTAAAATTCTGCGATCATTAAAACTCATTGCTAACGAATCTCACTTTTAAATTTTGTTTATCAAACAACCAAAAAACGGTTTTTTTAAGGCTAAGTCAAAATTCAAAATATCTCTTAAGAATATATTATATGATGGTTTTGCAAAACACAAATCTTTCTCTTCTAGATACATTTTAAATCATTTTAGTATCTTTTTTAGTTTTTGAAAATTCTCATTAGTTTTTACCGTTATGAGTATTCATTAAATTTTGAGAAAAATTTAAATTTGATACTTTAATAGTTTTAAAAAGGGATGGGGTCGAAATACTGTACTTCAAAATACTGAATTTCAAAATACTGTATTAAAAATACTATATTTCAAAATACTGTATTTCAAAATACTGTATTCCAAAAACTGTATTTTAAAATACTGTATGCACAAAATAATTCATGATCAAAATGCTGTGTCTTAAAATTCTGTATATCAAATTATGTATTTCAAAATGCTGTGAATAAGTATAAAAAATAAATATCGTTCGAACAAAACAGAATACTTTTTTTTAAGAAAACACCATAATAATTTTTCATTTGCATAATATTCGAATGTACTTCCCTTCAACAATAACATATGTATGTATGTATGTACCTATGATAATTCATAAGCCTATAAAATAATAAAACAAAAATAATATAAATAGTATCTTCATTTTATTTTCTCTTTCTTTTTTCTTCTTCTTAGTTATTTGTATCTCCCTCACATTTTTACATGAATTGTTCCTATCACAATCAACAATTCAAAAGCAATTGCACCAATCTAATTGATCTGTCAAAACTTCCGGTATTGTGAGATACAGTATTTTGACCATACAACATTTTGAGACACAGTATTTTTAAATGCACAGTATTTCGAAATACAGAGCATTAACAATGCCGTTCTTTGACCATACAGTATCATACAGAATTTTGACCATACAGTATTTTTAAATACAGCATCTCGGCCCCCTTTTGAAAAAAGTATGGACCTTATTTTTAATGCTGATTTCGAATCAAAACTTTTGTTTAATATTTGCTTAAGTTTAAAGAATATACCCGTTTTCAACGTTATTTTTATATATTCTAATATATGTATTTCAAAAACTTGATATAATGTAGACAACATATTCGTTCGAACAAAACTTACTTTAAAACCGCTCCCGTATTCCCCTTTTTCGGGAATATAAAAATCGTTTTATCAGAAATAGTTAAGCGTTTTTATCAAATTCTTTCAACGAATAATAGCTATTTCATTAATTTAGATAGCCTTAAAAAAGTCTTATATGTGTATGTGATTTTCCGAATTAAAAAAAAAAATATCTCAAAAACTTGGTGTGATACATTTAACTTGAAGTAGGATTTATATTAAGACCATCAAAACTCATTGAAAAAAGGCAATTTTATTGCCAAGAAAAAAAATTGCCAACCAGAACAGCCCAAAAAAATTAAACACAAAAATCGCCATAGTTCAAAAAAAATTTACCGAAGAATAGGCAGTATGTGAAATTTAACTTCTCCCGAAAGCAAACTGAAACGGATCAATATTAAAATTGAATTTGTCACTGGTTAATGCGGTTAAACGGAATATACAACCACGGTTAAAAAAGATGCTATGTGCTTAACCATTGTTTATATTTATATCCTCATATATTCCATTTCATATACTATCCTTAACTTGTATTCCAATCATTTATACTAAAAGACTAACTTAATTTCTATTTTAACAACGAAATCCTGAAAAATAATACAAAATGAAAAATGTTCGCAAATTTTATATTATTTTTCTGGATTTTGTAAATTCATGATCCTGTATTTTTGGTACGGCATTCGGGATTCTGCCCTCAATCCGTTACATTACAGTCCCTTCTTTTAAAATAACGCTTATTTATTTAAAATTCCGATGAATTACAATCCAGTTTCGTAGAATCCCGTCAAATCTCGACAGTCCTGGAATTATTTTTTAAATTAAAACAAACCCCGAAAAAAATAAAAGAAGGGGTTTATCGAGGTGTGTACTCTGAACGACTGAAATTAAGTCTCACATTCCGCCTTCCCAATTATTGTAGCGTGTTGCAGGCGTAACTTTTGGCGATAAAAGAAATCTTGTCCTTGCTTAAGAACTTGTTCGTTTGCGCTATTCCCTACACGGCAAACACGTTTGGCAAACATTAATTGCGTTTTGAATTTTCATCGAGGTAATACGTTCTAGAAAGCAGAAGTAGTTGCTCCAATGATTGTTTATTTACTTAAAAAAAAGTAAGAAGAGCAAATGGATGATGGACTGGCAGCATAAACATTCGTAGTTAATTTACTAAAAAAATTAGAGATAGCATCTCAAGAATCACACCAAACAAAAGATTGTCTGCAACATTGTGATTCCTTGCTTCAGGACAAAGATATGAACACCTAAAACTCTAAAAACTCACCTTTCAACGTTCACAGCAAAAAAAGAGGTTTTGTTCGCGAACATCGAAGCGAACATCATAAAACCGAAGTTATTCGCCATCCGTATTTTCTCAGATAGTAAGGCCGCTACTCTATAACAGTCCATAACTGTCGACCGTCTCTAATGGAGATGGCACTACAGTTTAACATTCACCTTTATTTGGTGCTAGGCCATAGAGACATTCCACTGTAAAGCAGATGAACTCGCCAGGAACGGTACCATTCTACCACGTTTGGCAAATGCTGGCATACCAATTGCTACTTGTAAACTATTGTTAAAGCAGGGCGCTATGAAGAAGGCAAACAACAGGTGGATCAGCATAACCACGTATCCGTTCACAAAAGACATCTGTCCTACACTAGATTTAAAGCGATCAAATCGCTTGTTGCTTTCTCTAAGCAGATCGCATATAAGCTCGATAATAGGTGTCGTAACCCGGTAATAGGAAAGGACGCCAAGCGGGCGTATTCTCAAATGACTTTTGCAGAAGCTTTATGGACGAGGAAGAAACAGTTCTTCACCTACTCTGTACATGCCCTGCGCTAGCTCAAAACGCAAAAATTACCTAGGTGAATTCTTCTATAACGATCTAAATCATATTAGCATAATCGCAGCCTCTCACGTTTCGTAAGGGACGCAAACTGCTTTCATTGAGCTTAGGAGAAAGCCTCAAGATTCATGTGGTATCACAATAATGGAAGAAACAGTTCTTCACCTACTCTGTACATGCCCTGCGCTAGCTCAAAACGCAAAAATTACCTAGGTGAATTCTTCTATAACGATCTAAATCATATTAGCATAATCGCAGCCTCTCACGTTTCGTAAGGGACGCAAACTGCTTTCATTGAGCTTAGGAGAAAGCCTCAAGATTCATGTGGTATCACAATAATGGGCCATTAAATTTAACATATATACTGGATGCCCCAAAAGTATTGGTCCAAAGTGAATATAGTGAAAGATCGGGTCATATAAAATCTTTCTTATCTAGAGTGCTGGCCGGAACCAGTCTTGTCTGAAACAGCACTAAAATCCATTTGAATACTTAAAAGAATTTAATCTCATAACAAAATTGGTTATTATGCAAAAAAAAACACTTACATCTAATTGAATGTTTTAATTTATAGGATTACGTGTGGTGACCGAAAAACGGTTTCAGAAACTAATGAAGAAATCACAGAAGGTGTACTCAGTAGATTTGTTGAACACCCACGTCGCTTGGCCTTCATATAGTTATAATAATTATAATTCGTTTACAAATCACAGACGGGAAAAAAACTAAACAAACCTTGCTTTTATGTACAATATTTACCTAATTAAAAAAAGTACCGTTTAGAGGAACACGAGAAAGTAGACTTGAGTAGCACTCATCAGCTAAAAACGTAAGTAGATAAAAGACAAATTGGCGTTTTGAAGAATCATTTTCGTTGTCTACTCAGCGCACAGCAATTCCAGCATTACGGTCCCCAAAACTCGTTCAGCTTTGCACGACATTACAATCAACTACCAAAAACGGAACAGATTATATTTCTAATTTATCAAACGATGGCGAAGTTGAAGACAGTACTCAAGACAGAAATAATAAAAACACAGCGGGAACCAGAAATAGAAACCAAATACAAAAATAAATAAATTTCATAACTAACCTATGTACACACTTAATATATAAAAAAATATATATTTCATTAATTGTGTTTAATAAGTAGGTACTTTGATGGTTTCACAAGGCAAGGGAATTATTTCTAAACTAGTCTTTTTGTACTTCTTTATTTCTTTTTTTTGACTTGAGTGCAAGCTACTTTTCTTAGGTTTCTATTTGTTTCTTTTTTAGTTCTAGATGCATCATCTTTGTTTTCTTCGTGCTTCTGTTCTATCCATCTCTTGATCATACATTATAAGGGTTTTCTCCTGGATTTTAAAACACTTTGTGTCTTTCCCTCCATTAATTTATAAGACTTTCTTATTTACCTCTATAATTCCTTCGTATATCCTATATTTTTCTAAACATTTTCAAATAATTTACATTTTCATATAAACACTGCTTCCCCAAGAGCTTAGATCTTTCCTCTTGAAAGCCGAAGTGTGCCATTGTTTCTTTGACACTGATGGCTTTTCAATTTCATGTTGATGTTCCTGACGTTGTTCTTTATATTCTTGCATCCGAACAAATCGCTTTTAAATACTGTAACGAAGTGTCTGTAATTTCTGATGAATTTGTATTGATGCAGAACCGAATGAAGTTGGCAAGGGGTTTGAAGTCAAATTGGGATGGGATACACCAATTAGTTTGCCACTTGGGTTTAACCACTTTTTATAACTTAAAGAATCTGGTACAGCCTCTTCCAGTGTACATACAATTTGCAGCTGATTTAGGCATTTTCCAGCTGCTTTTATTTCTTCTGAGTTCTGTATTAATTTCTTTTGAACTTTAAATATAAAGTCGGCAAAAGCCTAATAAAGACAGACATTAAGAATTAAGTGGTTTAAATTATTGGCCAACAATCTCCATCTCTTCTTGGACGACTTTTTCTCTCGCTGTGCTGCTCAGCTATGACATTCCATTCCGTTTTGAATTTGTTGTTTTTATTCCCGTCAAAAAAAACCTAGCCAACCGTTCGTCTGCATCAACTCTACGAGCGCTTGAAATTGTTTTTATATTTGTTAACTTCAACTGCAAATGTAAAAAAATATGTTCTTGTTTTATTTATCGTGAAACAAAATAACAATTAAACAATAATACTTGCAGCCATTCTCCTGTCGTTAGCACATTTTTGAACGAGAGATACCGTCGTCGTTTTCTTTCACAGCTGCCGTTTCATTTCGTCCCACAGAATGCTGAATGTAAGTGTATGATGTTTACACACGACAACCAAACGATTGACAAAAGCTAAAAACGACTTTAAGAATACAGAGAGTGTTGCGTCGTTTATTTCGCTGTGGTTTACATCTTCGGTAATAGGGATAATAGCATGTAATAGTGATAAGCTTTTTTATTATTTTAATTCTGTTGGTTATAATACCAAAAAGACTATCAACTTATTAAGCCTTACAAGTTATTAAGTATCTCTTACACGCGATTTTCATAGTGGATCACGTACAAAAGTTATCTTTTGTTTGGATACTAATTTTATTAATCCAGTCTCCCAAAATCTCGAAAGCAAAAATCTAGACTGCAAAAATTTTTAAATCTTCGTTTGAAAAGAGTTCTAAAATACAAAATAATATAAATAGTCACAGTGCCTAATAAAACGACGACATTTACATTTGTCCTTGATCAATTTTTATTATAGTTCTTTCTCTTAATTATTAGTAGTAATTATAATTGTAAACAAAATAACAAAGAAATATATACAATTGATGTTAGGTTTCTATATGTTTTAACTGTATGTTTCTTTTTTTTATTAGTTTATTTTTTTTAATGTTATAAATAATAAATAATAAAGTAAGTTTTAAAGTAGTATAAAATTATGGTAGTATTTAAAGAAAAAAATATTTTTGTCTATGATGTTCACTTATTTTGGATTAAATCTATTTTTTTTCAATATCAATTCAGCTAAAAACAAAACAAAAACTACAATTTCGTCTTAAATGTGTAAACAATTTAATGTGTATATATATAAACACACACATAAATATATATACCTATATATATGTACATCAACACACACATATATATATATATATATTTAAAAAATTATATGTACGTTTAGTAGGAAATTAATTCTTCTTATGAGAACAACATTTATAAAACATGGTTTTGTAAATAAGTTTTTTTTTTATTTTGTTAAAAGTATAGCTATTAAAAATGTAATATATATGTTTTTTTTTCTTTTTGGCATTAATTTTTTAATTGTATGTTACTGGGGATACCGTATCTGTTTATTAGTGAGATTGTAAACATTTATTTCAGCTTTCTGAGAATAATATATAATATTTTTTAATCGTAATTTACCACACACTTTTCCATAATTTGTTTCGAAAAAAACCTTACAAATCTACATTGCGAAATCACATATCAACTCTAAAAACAAATAAAAAGAGGGTAGTCGTCGAACACAATGTTTGTTTACTTTTTGTTTTTTTTTTTTTTTTAAGTTGAAAACACTCATTTTAAAAGAGGGGTCGATATTTACCATCTATACAGAATCAGAAGAATATTTTATACCTAATTTTATTCTATAATAAACGTCTGGCTTTTGTTTGTTTTTAAACATATATTTAGGAATTTGTCGATAATGACAAATTTAAAACTTCGAAAAATATTTAGATTTTTGCTTTTCTCTAAGAAAATAATATAATATAAAAAGCACACAAAAATGTTGAGTTTAAATCTTTGATTTCAAATGTACAAATTTTACGTATTTTAGTTTTGTTTTATTTTTGGTTTTAAATAGTACATGTACATACACTTAAACATTAATCAAAGGAAATTTAATTTATATCGTTGGTTTTAAGTTAATTTTGTTTTTTGTTTAAAGAAAATTTTAATGTATCACCCTCAATTTTTTACCCTGTTACAAGTTTTTTTTTTTTAATTAGTGTAATTACTATTGTATGATGTTATATATTATGTATAATATATAAATATATTACATACCTAAAAACATAATTTAAGCCAATTAACAATCAGTTGAAAGGTTGATAATTTTAAATCTGATTGTTTTTGTCTCAGTAATTTAATAAGTAAAATAAAATTTCAAAAAAAAATCAAGTCGAAGAGGATGTTATTATTTTTTATTTAATTTTATATTTTGACATAAATAATTGTTTTCCCTTGATATTTTCATTTAAAAAATAAAAAGTTTATCACTTATGTTTAAATTATTTACAAATAGTTTTTTTTTGTCGTCGGTTATATTAGCAACCAAACATTTTCTTATAAAGTATTTGTGTCATTAAAAAAAAAAACAAAAAAATAACTTGAAAAGAAAAGTAAACAAAATAACATAACCGTTGTTAGTAAGTAAAACATAATAACAATGATGCGTTAAATTTTAGTTTTTAATCAGATTAGTATTTATTTCATCTTTGTTTTTAAGGTTTGTTTAAATTTTACAACAAAAGTTACAACTTTTAATAAAATATTATATATATATTTATATATTTTACTACAGTTCAATTTACATAGATGGCAAATATTCAAGAATGATTATTAGATTAATATCCATTAAATACTTCGATCGTTTTTGTATATCTTGTTTCCTTACAGTTATACGTATATCTCGAATTAGGTACTATGTACATTATTAAAACATTTCACATTGTTATACATTTATATTGTCAAATAATTCCTTTTCGAAGCAAATTAAATATTTTATTAGAATCAAAATTGTATGCATGTATATATATTTGCTCATTTTATTGTTTTAAAATAAATTTTATCTTGAAAAGTTATATGAACTATTTTTTTCTTCTATTTATGTTTAGTGTAATTTTGTATACTTTCGTTGATTTTTTTTGTTTTAATTCTTAAGGTTGGTATTTGTTTTAATTATTGTTATTATATATTATTTCATATTTGAATAAAAAAAATAAGGAACGTGTTAAATATATATTATTAAAGCCATTTTATTCATCGAACTCTAAATATTTGTAATAGTTTAACATTTAAAATTCGTTTAAGAAAATGGACCTTAATATTGTTTGGAAGAATTTCTTAAAAAGGTAGTTTTACGAAGAACTTAAATTTGATACATTGCTTGATATCGTCGAAAAAAATCACCTTGGGCCCTTAAGAATAATGTTTGAATATAATTTCTTAATTAAGTCTTTGGATTGCAGTATTCCCCCAGAAATGCAACATTACGTAAGGGTGGAAATAGAATTACAAACTTTATACAATTTGCAAATACTATTCACACAAAACTGAAAACCGTTATCTCTGTCAGTTCGGTCAAAAATATTAAAGCAGTCATGAATTTATAGAAACTTATGCAGAGTGTAACATGGAAGATCGCATTTGAGATAACTTTAATCGTTAGAGTAAATTTATGCATATCACAACGAGAATATAGCGACTAGAAAAAGTCTCAAATTCGACAAAAAATTATAAACTTTAAAATTTAAAATGAGACTATAGAATTCAGATTTGTTGAATAAAAAAAAAACCTTTAAAGAGCAAGAATAAAATTTCCTGTGGTTAATGTTTCTTCGAAGGAAAGGATCTTCACATGAACTTTAAGCAACCCCTATGCTTTGATTTTACCACAATTGTGTATTACTCATTGAGTGTGTTGCTGAAGCTTGAATAAATAAAAACTTTGTGCGAACTTTGGTATCAGGGCCAGACCGTTTTCGTATTTATCAAAGGCGTTTTCTCCGACGTATTTGTCTGCTAATGGAAGCTCAATTGGACTAAAATGTATAGAAATTTACAGGTCATGAAGGGCACACCTAATTATTAGGGTAAAACCATTCGTCGTTTACTCAAACGTAGTAAGTAAAGATTTCTTCTATTTCAACTAGCTCAACAGTCATTATTTAAAACAGGCTCAAATAAAAGAAATAATATTATATGATTAATACAGAACAAAAGTAAATGCTTATTAAGTTTCTATTATGACGATTTATTTGTGTGTGTTACTATGAGAACCTTAGGAACCATTTAACCAGCGCAACCTGTTGCGTCCATATTTTATTTGTGTTTCTTATACATTTCTTGCTTAATTTTTTTTACATATTTTTGTTTTTATTTTTATATATATAGACGGATAAAGGTTATTCTTTAATGCTACATAATGAGCTAGAACTTAGTTTGGCATTCAGTATATGATATTTTATTTTTTTTTTATACGAAAACAGTTTGTTTACCAACCCATCTATGTACATCAATATATCTGTGTTCAAAGGGCAAAAGGTTTTAAGTCTATTTCCATAGTTTTGTCAAAAAGTTAAATTTCAACTGTGAATCTTGTAAGTTATTTTACATAGAAGAAATTAACTTTTAATAATTATCAACGAGGGTAAGAATGAAGGATAGTTTGGACAGAATATAAATAATAGCTAAAACCACTTACGTCGACTTAAGAGCTTTTGCCTTATGAGCCAGATATTATATTCTCATAAAACATTTATGACAGGAAGATGGTTAAAAAATCTATGTATGTATTGAATATTTAAAAAATATATATGTACCTACATTGCTTGAATAAATATTTTGTTTCAATATCCGCCATACCCAATATCAGGTTTAATTCGATCGAACATGGATGGATGGTTTGTTAGGTAACCAGCTGGGGAGGAGTGACTTGGATGATGACCTGCCTGGCTAGGATAGCCGGGTGTGTTTGGATATGCGTAGGGATAATTGGGGCTAGGCATGTGTAATGTATGCGGCGGAGGTGGAGGATGGCCAACTGGGCTATATGCACCGTATCCGGCGTGTTGGGAGTACGGGTGATGATAGATAGGGCTAACAGCCATATGTGGATCCATGTACATGGGGCTTCCAGATGCGGAGGAAGTGATATGATGTGGGGAGGAAGCTGCTGCAGCAGCCATCAGGTTGCTGTGATATGAGTTAGATGAATAGTTATTTGACGTCAAACTAGAAACGGAAAAGTTGCTTGCTATGCTATTGTAGTTGTTTATGCTATTATTGTTGGAGTTTGTGGAGGAAGGACATGTATTTGCCGTAGAATAAATTGGATCTGGGTAGTGGTGAGGTGAATGCAGAATGGAGCTATTCGAAGGTTGTGGTGTTGCAATTAGTACTGCTGATGGCGATGAAGAAGTAGATGAGTTAAGATTTGAATACGATGGCATGTACACGCATCCTAATCCACCGGAATTCGAACTCCCTGCACCGCTGCCGCCTGATGATGGCGATGGAAAATCCTCATTGGAATCCGTTTTTATGCCTACAACCGAACTATTTATAGAATTATTTGCAGAATCATTATCCGCTATTGTAGGTATTTGATCGACCAAAGATTCTAGTCCTGATAAGCTTTTTGATGTCACATCGGATATTTGCATATTTCGCTTTTGTTGTGTCTGTTGTGCATTTTGTGCAGGCTGTGGAGTACTATTGTTGCTATTGGACGTATTTGGTCGACTGGACGCAATGTAATTAACATTCTCATTATCATTACTTTTATTTGCAGCAGCTTCACCAGGTGAATTGCTAATTGTATTGCCGGAGAGGTAGGATTGATTAGAACCTGAATTCTGGTACAAATTGTGATAGTGTTGGTGTGCTGATATACTTCCACCGCCACCTTGTTGTTGTTGGTCCCCAGAATTTGGAGTTGGGCTAGTAAAACGTAGGTCATGGGCACTGTGTTCTTCGTTTGGTATACTATCGGGGCGATCATAATCAACTGCACCTACCATTGCTGGCGAAGATGCCGATTGTGATTCAGCTAAATGGTCCGAGGAAATGGCCGCCGATATTTCAGTAGATAAGTCTGAATGCGATGAACCATAGTGTGGAGATTTAGATGACTGTTGCGGGTTATGATTTGGCGAATGCATATAAATTAAGGATGGTATATGAAGCTGATGTTGTACATGCTGTTGTACATTATGATTGTGCTGCTGTTGCGCTTGCAGGTGGTGGGAATTTGCATGCTGTTGATGTTGGTGATAACCCTGCCCTGGTCCGTTGTTTACTAAATTTGAAGGATTATTCGGGGAGTTTGTATTATTTCCGATTGGAGGAGTAGTTGAAGCATTTATGCCCATCGGACAATAGGAACTAACAGTGTTCGGCGAATGCATAGGAGAGGTGAACAGTCTTTGATTCTGCAATGATTGATGTTGTTGTTGTTGTTGCTGCTGCTGATGCTGCGGCATCGATTGGCTATTGAAATGGTTGCTATTATTAATAGATAACATTTGATGATTCCCTAAACCACTGGGACTGTTGCGGTGCGCACATATATCAGTTTTATTAACTAGCGCATTATGAATACTCGAGTTGCTGTTGTCCATTGAATTATTGTTGTTATTGATTGCTGAGATGTTACCACTATTACTATTGCAATTATTATTATTTGTTGTGGCTAAGTTTGCCCCAACATGGCTTAGATTGACACCAATATCGGATTTTATTTTTTTTGGTCGACCTCTCTTTTTTTTGGGCATTTCGCCATTGTCACCCATCAGCGTTAAATTCAATATGTTGTTATTATTATTATTATTCGTGTTATTATTAGTCATTGAGTTTGAATTGCGGACTTTTTGAGGTAGTGGACCCTCTTCACCATCTATTCCTTTTATTTTTTTTGGTCTTCCACGTTTTTTCTTCTCCGGCTGCTGTTGCTGTTGCCCAGACTGGTCCATTATACACGACATATGCATAACGCTATTGCAAAGGTTTGTCGCATTTGTTGGTCCGTTCATATTAGACGTAACAGCCATACCACAGCCACCAATTCCATTATCACCACTGCCAATCAATGAATCCATTGGAGAACCTTTATGCATGATATTCATAACATTGTTTTTGTTGAGATTCGAACTCCCATCCGGGATACTCATTCGTTCTGGGGTGCTACTATTGCTATTGTTATAGCTTAAATTAAGATTTTCGTTATTCAAACAATCTGGGGATAAGAAAGTTGATCCACCACCACCAATATTAGGTGATGGTGGATTTCCGGTTCCCCTCATCGATTCAGACTCACAGCACTGTTTCGATTTTTGGTCATTGAAAACACATTCAATATCATCAATATGTGGAATAAGTCCGTTCAAATAATCACGAAATTTTTTTAAGGCTGCATAAAATGGTACTTTATCAGCCGCACGAGGCAGTTGAGCACAACGAGCTGAAGATGAAGGCATAACCCACATATACTAATGGTAAAAAAATATCTATATTTAATTAAAGAACTAAAATAGTGAACAAAAACATCTTACCGTATCTGTGCCTTCGACACATTCTTGCTGCCGGCCAAAATTGAAATCCTTTTTACCCGAAAAAACTTCAAATATTAATTTGCCATTGAAAACTGCAATTTTTGGCCGAAAGCGTTTTAATTTATCTAATAAAATACGACTGCCTTCTTTGATTTCCTTTCTGGTCAAATCAGCTGAACCCTTTGTTGCCCGTTCCACCATATTTGTGAATCCAATTCCAAACTTAAGTAGCTTATAATCTTCTTCAGCGGTCATTTGTTCATGGGTAAGACCAGATAAGTAAAGACATTTCCAAAAATGATTTCCCGGTCCGGCATAATGGTGGCCTTTGTAAGCAGCAAACAACCCAGGATTGATTCCAATCTGTTATTTATTTATTATCGATTTGGAAATAAAGAAAAAGAAAATATACAATTTAGAATTAAAGACATCTCATTAAAAAATATTGTCATAGTTATCAAATGATCTAAATTTTGAAATTACACTCACGATAATTATGTCTAAATTATCTGCTAAATGGTCAGGTAGAGTTCTTTTAGAAACCTCCTCTTCGGGCATGCCATTGAATCGATCATGCTTTTTTCGCTCTTTTGGCATGATAGGCTTAAGTATCCCGTCGACCATCGTTCTATTCAATGAAATTCATTTCTTACTGTCAACTAATTTTTATTAAAATACATATATTTTAAGTCAGTCGGCAGATTCACTTCTTTTAACCACTTAGGAATATTAATGCATTCGTTGCCAGGAAAATATGACAACCATTTCTTTTATATTTAGAAAGTAACCCAAAAAAAAGCATAACTGATAGAAAAGAAAATTAAAAGTAAGCTATATTTTTGTCTGCCGACTGGCCTGGTATACTATTTTTCTTAAGCTGTTTTTTCTTACCTCACTGATGGTGTAATTTCTTCGGGGCCTTTTTTCTTACGTCCACGTTTTTTTGGTACCGCCATATTATTTAAGCAACCGTTATTTGCAGATGCCATGTCAATGTCTGCACTATCAACATGTGATTGTGCAACCTGCATTCGAGAGTCAATCATCTGTTGTTGTTGTTGTGGATTGACCATATTCATTGGAACTTGACTATTATCCTCCATATGAAGCCTATTTGATTCGGGGGGGCTTTCATAATTTTGTTGACGCAATACCATCGATAGACCATTACTTGAAGATGGTGACATCATGCGCATGTTTGAATTCATTTCGTCATCAATAAAATTATAGGGATCTGGTTCTGAATGATTATGGGCGGCAGTAGACTGTAAGTCTTCACATTTAGGCGGGATCAAATTCGATGAATGCATTTGATGTTGGGGCGTCATTGAATGTTGTGATGATGTGTGTGAGTTGGGTGTTAGGACATCACCAGCGCTAGTTTCATAACCATCGTCTTGACTTTCGTGTTTCACCGTCGGAGAGAGCCTAAACAATTTGACAAAAAAAATACATTTTCTTTAAATTTATAGAGATACGTAAAATGAAAGCTGAAAATTTAATAAAATAAAAATGATTTCCTCAAGTTTTAGATCTTTAAAATTTTTACAAGTAGGTACTCACAGTTTGTATCTATTATTGGGATCTTCGTGCAATTCGTCAATCATCAGATCGTCAATGCAAGTCATCGATGTATTCTTTGGTTGATGATGCGGAGATTGAGGCTGCGGATGCTGATGTAATTGATGCATCCGGTGTTGTTGTTGTTGATAAGTTTGATATGTTCGAATAAGATGTGGCTGTTGCATGTTCTGTTGATCTTGATGATGCAAATATGCCATTAATTCTGAATGATGGTGGTGTTGATGTTGTTGTTGTTGTTGTTGAAGATGATGCTGCTGCTGCTGTTGTTGTTGAAGATGATGTTGCTGCTGATGATGATGCATCATGTGTTGTTGATCTTGATGGTGTAAATAAAGTTGTTGCGCATGTTGGTTTTGCATCATGTTATGCTGATTTTGGCTAAGATGATGTTGGTGTTGATATTGGTGCTGCTGGTGGTCCATTTGATTTAGCATTTCCAAATTTTCTGGAACGTGTTGTAATTTATAATCATCAACAACATTACTGGTTTCCATCGAGTTTTGTTGAGAGATATGCTGGTCGCGAATATTTCTTTGAGATATATCGTCGACATTGAGATCGTTGCGATGGCATTCATGATATTGATTAGCGTGAGAATAAGGATTAAGTTTATCGTTATCATTGGCAGCACTTTCTCTTTGTTGTTCTTCTTCTTGTTCAGTTTGTTGTTGATTCACCTGTTGCTGCTGTTGCTGGTGATGTTGTTGAGATTGTATCTGGTGCTGTTGTTGATGTTGCTGCTGCTGCTGGTGTTGATGTTGTTGAATTTGTTGATGTTCAAATTCAATCTGTTGATTGTGTGAAAGCGGTCCTTCTTCTATACCATCCATTTGTCGCCTTTCATCCTCTGGTTGTTGTTGCATCAATCTTTCAATTTGATTTTGGGGACTGTTAAAGGGTGTTTCTTTATCTGTTGTCATATTATTATTACTATTGTTTGAATGATCATCATTGTTATGATGAATTACTAAATTCTCAGCTTCTAAATTATTCATATCACTTAAATTACTGGTGACACAACCATTTGTTTCTCTAATATTGTTAGATGGATTTGTTGAGGAAGGGTTTTCCTTATTTTGTAGTTGACTGCTTTCAGGCAATGCTTGTTGCTGTTGTTGTGTTTGTTCGTGTTG
The DNA here is from genome assembly GCF_945859685.1 of Eupeodes corollae. Classification (NCBI taxonomy): domain Eukaryota; kingdom Metazoa; phylum Arthropoda; class Insecta; order Diptera; family Syrphidae; genus Eupeodes; species Eupeodes corollae. The sequence goes on from NC_079150.1 coordinate 4,012,095, forward strand.
CATAAATGCTTCATCAAAGAGTAATGTTGTGGCATGACTAGCCGAAGACTCCTTGTTACTAGTTGCACAAGCATTAAAGTTATGAATTTCTAGACACGCTGGAGAGGGTGATAAAGAAGTTAAGGAGCAGGAAGGAGAAGAAGAGGAAGAGCCACTTGAGGGGGACATTACTTTATTTTGATTTTTAGGGTCATTAAAATCAAATGATGTTGGCGAAAGCGATTCGGGGACATTAACAGACGCAGATGCAGACACAGTTATAGAAGGACAATCGTAAGGTGAGAGGGATTTTTTATTATCTAAATTAACCATAATATTCGTTTCAGCTGGATTGTCACAAACAATATTGGGAAGTATCGCAAAATCATTTTCATTTGTCGAGGAGATGTCTTCTTCCATAGGTATAACCTTATCTTGTTTATTTTCTCCTTCTCCTTCCATTTCTTTTGTTTTAATTAGTGATGATGCTGCTGTTTCTACTGTTGTTTCCGTTGCTACTATTGTTTTTGTTGCTTCTATTGTGTCTGCTTCTATTGTTTTTCCTGTTTGCTTAGCTGTTTCTGTTGTTGCTGCAGTTTCTAAGCCAACGCTAGCTTCTTCAGGTTCAGCTTTTTTACTATCGTCCATACCTTTCTTGCTTTCTTCGAATTGTTGAGATTTAAGATTTTGTTCGTTTTCTACTAAAGCGCTTGAAGCTAAATTCGCCAACGAAGATACATTGTACAAGGATGGAATTGATGGTGACGATATTGATGATAGCAAATGTTCACCATTAGGAGTTAATGATGGTGTATCTTTGGTTGACATTTTTGTTATGTTATCCTCGTCTTTTGCTTCTATTGAAGCTAACACAGATTTGGTTGGTGCTGTTGCTGGTGATGATGATGATATATCCATAGTGCTTGTTATTGTTGATGCTAAAGATGTAACATTACCTCCAAATAATGTTGCTACTTGCATTTTTTTTCTAAAACTAACTGATTTTCGAAATGTTTTTTGTGTTGTCTTTAAAATTTATAAGAACATTATTATTGCATAAATATTGAATTCACAATTTTCGACTCTCTATAGCTTCCTGTTGTTGTTTCCTCTATTGTTTTCAAAACTGCTAAATGGAAAGCGTTGGACAAATAGTTTCTTTTGATATCCATTTTTGATTAAATTATGTTTGTTCTTTATATTATTTTGAAAATTTTAGTTTTTCGTTTCTTGTTCTTAAGCAATTTTATAATAATGTTATCATTTTTATTTTGTTTTGCTAAGGAACTTGTTTGGACTTTGATAAGTTTTTTTTTATATCACTTTGTGAGTTTCAGATTTGATTTTATTCTGGAAAGACAAACAAAATATTCAAATGTTTTTAAAAATTGCTCATAAGTTCAGAAATAAAGATAAATTGTATATACAAAGGGAAAACTAAATTTCATTAGTTAATTATGCATAAACGAACGTTTTTTTTAAATTAATAATAAATGAAATACGATTTTTAAAGAGTTTTTACTCCTTTCATTTGATACCAAGCAAAGTTAATCGTGCACACTTTTGGCGAAGGTTCCATACTAAAACTGGCACTAACTTTGCTTTTGAATGAATTAAAGATCAACATCTTAATTCACTTAAACTCGAAACAGTTGTCGTTTTCTTATTTTTTTTTAAATATTTTTGATAGATTTCACCTAACCTCAGAATTCCTGAATTGCATAACAAATCTTACATAGCTAGATAGGTTATTAAATTTAACAGACTACAGATAACTGATTGAACTCCTTTAATAAAAGTGATACTTCTAAAGATCAATGCTTTTGATTGTTTTGTAAACATTTTATTTAGACATAAAAACAGACAATATAGGACACAAATTTAATATAACGCGATGAGTAAGGCAAGGAGGCCGCTTTCACCACCTTTGTTTAGTTCAACAAACTATCTTACTCCGCAGGATATGTGGACATGTTCTTACCAATGTAATACTACAATGTATTACTAAAAAAGCTAAACACATTCAAGACATGATATTGACGGAATTAACAACAAAAATTATGGACTTCAAATAAACAAATCGAAAACTAAAGTCATGACAAATCACACAAAAGTCGATAAAACGTTGGAAGAAGAAAAATTTGAGTACATAGAACATAGATAACATATATTTGAGCTAACTAAAATCATTTAAAGACCAAGAAAATGAAGAAATTAATAGACGGATTACAAAAAGGTGAAAACAATTCTGGACCTTACACATATTTTATAATTGGACTCAATGAAATATATCTTCGACTCTTCTATTATATCCATCCTTACTTACGGACTACAAACAATGAGTTTGACTGCAAACAAATTTGGCCAGCTAAGGATATGTAAGCCCAAAATGTAAAGGAGAATTCTGAACATATCATATAGTATAGAAATGGAAAAATTTAACAACGAAATGGAGATCAGAGAAAACAAGAGACCAACAAGAAGACCCAATAAAAGATGGAGTGACGATCTATCACAAATATTGTACAAGTTGGTACAACAAAGCCAGAGGGCTTTGGGGGAGGCTTATGCCAGTAACAAATATTTATAACTTTTAATTATTTATTTTATTTTAAACTAATTTTCAACTTAGGACTAATAATAAGACTTAAAAATAAAAATAAATAAAAAACATATAAGTGCTAAATTGTCATAATTTGTTTTTAAACATAGAAATTAATTTGTAAATTAACTGAAATGCAATCAAAATACTTGAGGCAATATAAATGCTTATATTTAATAATAACTTAATGCAAAGTAAAGTATTTGGCAGTGAAGCTAAGTTCAGGTAAGCGGAATCGACTGTATACTGAAATGTTGCATTCACCAACCTACACATATATGCAAGTATTATATTTCTGTATAACTATGTAGTATGTTTATAGAAATGATGACACCTCTACATACGAATTTAAAAATATCCAAAACAAATTATATAAAACAAGAATAGTAATTCAAAAGAAGGCAGACTCAAAACAAAATTGAAAACATTTTATATAGATACGACGAGTACATATCAACTAGTATACGTCCTCTTTAGCACCTATCCTAAGGATAAAGAAAGCCCAACAAAAATTAGTTTTGAAGTCATTTGAGAAGGTTCGAAATCGAATAGTTTTTGAGTTTTAGTTGTAGCTATATGCATTTTAATGCTTTACGTTTACAGCATTCGCAAACGAAATGGATGCGCATTTGAAACAAATTATATCTCACTGCATACATATTACACAAACCAACACAAAAAAACAAAACACACACACATAAATATTTTTGTTCAGTTTCAGACTCAAAAGACTCAGATTCAAAAAATTTTAACATCAGATGACTTATAGCAAAAAGAAACTAAATAAATTGAAACAGCGATTGTGAAATGCATAAACATATACCCATACCGCACACATGCCTCGCACTCCCGCTCCCGCTTCCGAATCGATCATATCATCGGTATAAGACATAAATAAAATTAAAATAAAATATAAATAGTGATCAGCTTGTAAAATTAGCACACTGGAGTCATATTTAGGTAGGTATAGGTACGGACTACGGTTGGTTGGATTGGATTGGATGGATGAACTATCCTTGGCTACGACGACGCGACGGCTGATTTTATTCCCGCAGAGCGCGCGGAAGAGATGGAAATTTGAAATTGGTGCGTTTTAGTTTGGTTATGATTTCCTAATAATGGTTTTGTGGATTTTCTTTTATTTAGAGTCTCGAAGACTTAATCTACCGCCTTCGACTTATTGCGTTTTAAGTACTAACGTTTAGGGCGATTCAACTCTTAGTTTCAAATAATGTTAGGATGCATAGTTTATCAGTGGGCTGTAAGTTGCATAGAAGTGTTGGTGTAAGTATGTAGGTACAACGTACAAGCACAGGGTACCTATGTGATTGAAGCATAATGTAGTTGAGAGATTAGTTTTACTTTGGCGAGAGAGTGGCTAAATAAGACACGACAGCAGCCAATGTGACCAGAATTGGTATTTCTCCGTAAAAGTTGAATTTATTAGGGGGTTACTTTATTTAGTTTAGTTAAGAACTCTGACAGCTTTGTTTAAAAAACTAATACATAGAGTTATGCACTTTTTATAGTGCCACTTAAAGGCGAAGTAAACAAGTCTTGAAAAGAAAATTATAGGAACGAATGTCATTTTAATTTGTGTCCATTATAAAAATTAAAAATGAGGTGAAAATAAGAAGATGCGACCCACACTGATAACTTCCCATCCCGTCTGTCGATTCGTTTTGCTTTCAACTTTAAAAAAATGTTCATAACAATATTTTATGTGAGATAAGTTGTTTGTGTACGTTTTCATTTTATTTATAAAAAACTTTTCAGTTGAATTTTTCTAAAACTATTTTGCATATGATGAAATACTTTGATTTTAAAATACATTTTTGTTAACTTTAGTCCAAAAACCAATGTTTACCAAATTAAAGTAGCCTTTCTTGAAGATGTGTGAATTTTATATAAACAAATACAGATTGGATTTTCCTAAGAATAATATCTTCCATTTATTCGATAGATACCGAAAATCAATAATAATGTTTTGCCAATCTTGAGTACTTTATTGTAGATTTTAATAACTGTTTATACAAATTTTACTAAATGTCGAAACAAATATTTTCTCTTCATTTCATAAAATTATTTTGGAGATAAGATCATATTTTGTTCGTTAAATAATCGAGAGAAGAATTATTTTTGTTCAGTTTTTCTTTTTGATTTATAAAAAGCTGTTAATTGAGTTTTTTCAAAAATATACTTGTTTTGTATCACGTCACAATATATAATATAAGATTAATTTCAAGTAGGTAGCTAGGAATAACTATAATTTTCACTTTTTTAAACTGCTATGATAAAAAGCACCCACTCAATTTTGTTAAGAGTCCTTTCTCCATTTTTCTACATTATTTATTTTCTGTATAACAAATTTTATTTGAAGTCGATATCTATACTGGGTCTGATATTTACGACAAAAAAAGCTTCTCCAACGTACGCACACACGCAGACAAAGATATCTTTCTAATATTCTTTAATTTAGATTCTAAAGACCTTGTAACGTCAGGTTGTCAAAATTTTCAATTCGAGAAATCGAAACGATTACAATATCATCCAATGCACAACTTTTCTAATTTTTAAATGAGTTAAATGATATTGTTGAAATAAGAAATGATTAAAAAACACAAGCATCGTCTAAAATTGTTTTTGTACATTATTTTTCATCAGAAAGGTTTTGTGTCAACATTCATAGTTTATATAATGGAAATTATGTCTTCTAAAGGTTGCTGGAGGAGTATTTAACATTTTCTTAAAAGTTTTTTTTTTTTATATTAATTAATTGAAGGAAATACTTCAGCTTAATCGCGGTAGGAATTCTTTTGATAAGAACCGGAATTTATGGGACAACCACCTGATATGATAATGGATAAATGGAATACATTTCCTCAACTTTGGTGTTATGAATTAGTATTTATACAATTTATAACTCGCATAAATTCTCCGTAACTATTACATAAGATAGTGAGTGTTCAGAACATTCAATATTGAACTATTATGTTATCAAGAAATTTACCTTTTTTGAAAGAGCAACATGTTTCTTCTCATTTCAATGGTGTTTAATTGTTTTGAGAAATTGTATTCATTTTTGTCTAACCTGATCATAACATAGGGATTAACTTTAATGGATCTATCTAAATGCTTGAAAAGTTTTTAATTGCATTGGAGCGAAGGTAATTTAAATACGTCAAACTGGCCGATACCCAATCATATTTATACGGTTCCGTAAAAAAACCTAAAAATACAGACAATGAACACAACCGAGTTCCGTGTAAACGGATGCCCATTTTGTAGTGAAATGAAATTTAGCTCATGTTATGGTGGAACGGATGCACCTATTAACTACCTATTTTAAACAACGAATGCGCTTGATAAGAAAAATTCCAAGATTAAAACAAACATTGCAAAGAATTTATCTGGCTCCAATATTGTAATAAGATTTCATTAATGTCTCGTAATACTGTCTGAGAAGGTCCATATGCAGTTTGTACTCAAGCCCTAAGAGCCAAACCTTGTCAATGTGTTTCATAGCAAAGTGACAAGAATTTGTTTTTATTTTAAAATTAAATCTTCAATTATAGAAATAATTTGCTTTTTAAACTTGTTTTTCTTTTTTATATATATATTTTATATATTTTATTTGAAATAAATTTAGGCATTCTTTGTAGCCTTTACGAGGCTAATACAAAAATTATTATATAATTATTTTCTTTACACCACAAAAAACAGCTGTAGTAAGCATTAATTCGGATGGTGGATTTAAAATATTCTAGGAATCAAAAATGCTTGACGGGGTACCGGACGTTCTATTCGGAATTTGAAATTACTCAATAGAGCTCAATCTTTTGCGTCATGCTGGCTGCTCTGGGTCATATGGCCAGTTTTGTCGTTTAACAATTAACATAATTATGATTATAGTTGACAAGATGAAAGAAGACCGCCAATTGACGTTACTTCACTGTAAAATTGCATGAACAGCTGTTTTCCATATTTGAAAACTTGATGATTTGGCTTTTTTGCAATATCTGTAACAATGCTAGCAATTTTTTATTATGAATCTTAAAAGATTCTTAACATACATAATCTCTTATAATTGGTTGTTGTGAATATATAACTAGAACAAAATCGTATATTTTGTATAATGTCCTCGTATTGGACTATGTGTATTAATTTTTCTAATCATCTTGTTGTTTTCACACATAAGACTCTGGTCACTCTGGTCGTGGGTTCAGGGTGACATCAAGAGATGTAGAGCAAAGTTTTATGTGTATCAACATCAACACTGTTAAGACCATTTGGGTTAGTTTTATTTTAATGTTTATGTGTGTCAAAACATATACTTGTATTTTGCTTGGGGGATGTTTTTTTCTTTTTTTTTTTCAACAAACCTTAATTCATGAAAGAGTGATAAGGAGGCAATGAGTGTATCCAAATTGTGGTGAATTGCGATAGGTATGCGTGTGACTGTGACTGCTACTGTGAGTTGAGTTGGGCACAGTTGGGACTTGGGGATGCTAGCTTGCATAGTGATTCAATGAACCTCTAATAAAAATGCAAGTTAATGTTTTTATTAAGCAGTTTTTGCTTATCAACAATGTATTTTTTCAATTCAAAAATTTAGGACAGGAAGTAATAGTGCAATTTTCATTTTGCAAAATAAGCAGAGAGTGACCATAAGGGAAATGGATACTTACTTACCCAGAAAGGGTTGAACAGAACATCCACATAACTATGAAGAGATGCTGGGTAGTGTACTTAATAGTGTATTGATTGTAAGGCCCGACGCAGACATTAATATAAACTAGTAGGCGACTGGTGGTATAAGAGTATTTCTCTGTGTTTTCCATAGGTATTTGTACTTGAATAAAAACAACTAGCTCTAAGTTTAAATATATCAAACTTAAATTCGAAAAAGTTAAGTTAACTAGTAGCTAAATGTTTAAACAATTTTTTGATTGATTAAGACTTCGCTTTTGTTGTGTGACCATACAGCTCCAATATCATGTGCTAAGAAGGTACTTATTTCAGAGAATATTCCACATGTTAAGGACCTGACAAGTTCATATTTTAAAATTCATACATTTAAATTCAAAAACGAAATATAAAAATAATAATAATTTTCAACTTTTTGTTGTAAGCCCAAATAAGAGAACACGTCGCAGTCTTATTTGTTGAAATAAACACATTCCAAGAGACAGTTTTGACAGTATTAAAGTTTTCCAATTTTCGAAGATGGGCAAAATTCAGTAAAAATTGTATTCAATATAGCCCCTAACTATATATGGCTAATAAGACAGGAACAATATTTCCCAGAAGTTAGGTGTGAAAATTGTTTGTATTATTATGTGTATCCCAATTTTGTGAAATGATACAAAATTTGAGTAAATAACTATTTACTGTACCGTCATGTCAGAGGTCTACGGTTCAATCCCTACCATCTAGTTTTTTTTTCACGGATACTGACTCTTGCCAGGAATTGACAAATCTTGCAAAAGTAGTTCTTTTAATGAAAACTGCTTTCTCAAATTAGCCGCTCGGATTCGTCTTAAAATTGTAGGTCCACTACATCCCTGATAACATTACTCGAACACATAGAGTTTTGAGAGTTGTAAGTCAGACGGACTATTGTGCCACCTAGTTTATATATTTATTTTAAGCTATTACTGGGTTTACTTCATATTTCGAAATCAACATCAAGGCACATTTCAAAAGTTCGTTTAAATGTAATAATAAATTATTTTGTATCTTGTGAATTTAGTTTGTGTTTCATTCATTCATTACTATTCTAATTAAGATGAAGATCAAAATTACAGTTGATCAGGTGTCCTTAGATTTAAGTGTTAGGTATACGCAAATTTTAGAAAGATTAGTTCAATTTAAAAGTAACGCATTATTTTAGCTATAAATTATAATTAAATTCATTCTCATCATAATTAAATTATAACCAGCGTCAAACAGATATAAGGATTTATCGCCTATATAACTCAAACGCAGCCAAAGTTTATTTTCTAATATTTTTAACTTAGGAACAACATTTTTCCAAACCGTAAATTCTTTTTCTGATTTTCATTTTTTTAGTAAATTATCATTTCTTATATGATTAGCAACATGAAGACAAAATACCAGAAGATACACTGGTTGTGGGAAAACAATTTTTCTCTGAATGGCTTGAATTTTCGAAATTTGGAAATGTCCATAATTTTCTTATTCGCTTTTTAAAGTTGAACCATATAAGTGCAGGTCCCCCAAAGACTGACTTTTTAATATAAGTTCCCAGGAATAGTTCAAGTATCTGATTTTTGAAGATGGGACATTTAATTCAAGATCACGATATCCTTTATTGAAAAAAGCCAGATTGTAACAAGTAAAAAAGTTATTTTTTTGGTTATGGTAAACGTCATATTTCCATTTTTGTTTAATATACAAGTTTCTCAGTTGGCGGTTAGTAAGTTGCCTTTTGGGCACTGTCTATTCAACTGTGAGGCTCTAATCACCAAAATCAAAATTTGACAATAAAAGAAAGGGATTTATATTTTTGCCAAACGATTAACGTGACGGAGCAAACCAAATAAAAAGTTACGTCGCAAAGACCTAAATAATCTGAACAGACCCTTTGGTTTCCCTCAACTCAAGTCTAAAATTACTGAAACGAGTGCATTTGTATGGTAGAGTAGATTGGTAGATGTTGATTCAGAAAGAGATAGAAGCACTGAGGTCGTAATCGTTATTATGGCACGTACAGAGGTGTATGTTGCAACCTTTTTTCTTTCTTCCCATACCGGTACCCCTGTAAGATTAAGTTGTGTTTGTGTTTTGAAACGCACATTCCCATATAGTTGTATTGTTATTTTTTTGTTTTTATTTTTTCAAGGCACCATTTAACATATTTTATTTTTCATTTTAAATACAAAAACAATCAACATCATACAAACTCAACTCACTCACATGGTGAAAAACGCATACGAAAAATACCATACACATTTCACATGTCTCAGTCCCAAAGTCAGCCCACACAAACAAACCGATACACAAATCTATCAATGGCTATCACACGGTTGCCACTTGGGTTAATTATGACCAACGTTGGCCATTATTTTATTATTATATTTTCACTTGGTCACAATGTCATTTTTAACGAATTTCAAATCAAAAGTTTATTACATATAGAGCTTTACATTTAGAGCTTTTTTTAAATTAACACACTGCCTTATCTACCACTTTATTTCTTCTATGATATAATTTATTGGCAGATGATTAGAAACCTCGAAATTGTGCTTTGTAAAAAAGAAAACACAAGAAATAGGTAGGTAAATAAGAACATATTTACTTATAAAACCTTCGTACTAGTAAAACCAAAAACGGCGGAAAGAAATATTTTTTGTTTTTAAATAAATATGAATTTCGTATTCTGTTATTTTCATCTAAATTTGGTAAATTTCATTTTTGCAATTATTTTCAAGTGGTTACCACGACTCTCGGCTCGCTATCTACACAAACACATATTTGAGATATATTTATTGTATTAACAATATGCGCATGTATAGTTTTTAGCTAGTATGTGATACAGTGATATTAACTTTTAATAAATAAATATAGGCACCACTAGGTTTTTGCTTTTTTTAGAGGGCAAATTGCACTTTTTGTTTGGTTTTTATTTTTGTTCACACTTCACGTTCTTTTTCATAGAATATTGAAAATTTTATTAACTAACAGCAAGAACAACTCAAATAAACAAACAACACCATTCTAATCAGAGAAAAGGAAACGAACAATTCAATTCAAATATACATATAAACACTGAAATAAGGTAGGTAGGTGTAGGCATAGGCATAGGCACACCACACGACCCGTACCTAAATTCAAATCCGGATTCTGGAATGTCGAAGTCTCGGAGACTCTAAGCTATATACGTATTTTTATCTGAAACGTACTGTACTCGATGTGGATATGTAAGAGGATTTCAAGCACAGCATTTACACATGCATATCGTATAGGTACATCAACGTATGTTTTTTCTTTTGCTTTTTCTAAGGACTAGGGAGAGGCTACGTTCGCCCGGATATTGAAACTCATCCAAATCGAAGGTAGTATTCTTTTTGTTTTATAATAGAAAATAAATTAGGTAAACAGAAAACAATGATAAAAAATAATTGAAAAAGAAAAACAGCGCGCGGGTTTCTAATGAATTCGAATTGAAATTGGAAACACAGTTTACCTACACTTCTCAAAAATATATATTTTAACCAAACGCGTTAGCGATAAATACTTTTAGACAGACCTGTTCACTAAGTTTAAAACAAAAATTAAAAAAAGAAATGTCTGCATGTCATATCGTCGTTTTCCGATTTCTTCATTTTCTTTTTTTATTTCATGCGAAAATATTTATACACAAAAAAGGAAAACCAAACAGCCCGTTTGTTGCAAGAACGGAATATACTAGATCCAAAATAAAATATATTTAATATTATTACCTAGATATGTACTATATAGGTATTATCTTTTGATATTGTTTTTATTTTGTTCGTTTTTATTATTATTAAGTCTAGTTATTGTAATAAAATTTCATTTGCCGCACGAACTTTCTCACAGTCTCACACACAACGAATCGATTTCAGTGCGTTAACTGACTAACTAAACTTGACTCATATATTTTTGGTAATTTAATTTTGCTGGTGTTGGAAAAAGAGACGAAAAGATATAATATCTAAAAACATCTCGTGTTGTGTGTATAGACTATAGTGTATAGATAGAGATACAATGTTCTTTCGTACAGCATACCATACCATGTCACTTGAAATGCCAATACATGTTTAATGGATTGTTCCATTTATGTAGAATGTTAAAGCTAGGTTGACATCTGTTTTGGAACTTTGTGTACATAGGCCGAGTTGGAATAAGTTTCGTTGGAAGTTGAACTTGACACTTTTGGAAACGAAGTCGGCTTCACTAGTTGATATTGGTTGTATTTTGGTTGGAGTTGGTGGAAACAGTATTTTCATACAAGGATTTTAGCTTAAAAATGGATACAAAAAATATTTAAAAGAATCTATAAATTTATAATTTTTGAAAAAATTAATAATGTGATGAATTATTGGAGAAAGATCCTCTTTTTTTTTTAGTCCACTTTCCCACAATTGTAACCTCTTGTGGAATATAAATCGGTTTCGAGCTAAATAATGATAATAGTGTCAGTAATTTTGGTTTCGAATATTTGTTCTTTAAGTATTGCAAAGTTTAAATATTTGAGAAACGACGATGAAAAAAACTCACTTGATTCAAAATCTAGTTTCCATAAAGAATCTTTCACATGAGCTACGAACTGCGAACTGTGGATGTTCACATATTTTGACTTTTCTTTCACATAAGCTTTATTTCTATTCGCAGGCAGCGACGTATTGTCAATTTATAACTACCCTAACAACAAACAAAACAGGAGTGAATAATTTGAGGTTAAGTTGAGCGCAAACAATGTATTCGTTGTAGTGTGGATTGTATGTGGAACGCGAATAAAGTTTGACAATTCGTAGCAACCACACGGAAATTCGTTAATACCAAATTGTTTTTATAAAATTGTCTTGTTTTAGTGAACAAAATACAAATTTTATAATCCTAACATAATTGTCAATTGGTTTCTTATAATTTAAATGTGTCTTTGTTTGAAATTGACTTATTGAAATATGTAAAATCACTTTTGTTCGTCAGTTCGTTCATTCGTTGTATGCTCTCATGTGCAAGGCCCTTAAAGAACCAATTTATGGCTATCATTGAAATCGATCCGCTAATTTTTGTAAATGGATATTTCTTTTATTTAGAAATTATCCATAGGAAATTGCAATGCGCATACATTTTTCGATTACAAATTTATTTCTCTATTTTTCGGACGGAAATTCATTTTCCTGAACAGCTGATACCTTTATGGTCAAAACACGAATCGTTCTACTGATTTGTGTTTCAATTTCACACAATTCCAATGACGGATTGTTGTCAGTGAAAATTGTTCACTGGATTTCAATCAGGACATTTTTTTTTTCAATGACAGAAATGTTAATGTTCTTTTGTTTTTATACTTCAGAATGATGGAAAAGTAATGATAGTTATAATTGGGCCCTTAATCAAAAACTGAAACAATTCATTAAACGGATTTGTGTTTTAATTTTCCAATGACAGATTTTTTCAGAAAAAAATATCCGGTATATTTCAGTCATATTTTTTCAACGACAGGAACTTTTAAAGCGATTAAGAGTATGACATTTGTTATTCCTAGTGTTAAGTTAAAGTTGATGAGAAGAAGATTTTTTCTAAAAAACAAATTGATTATTTGAGCCAGAAATGTGCTTTAAGTTCATGTATAAAATGTTCAATGATGACATTTTTTTAATAAACAGCTGATTGCTCATTCACGCCTGGAACAAAATTAATTTACTGAAAGCTGTCCTTTTTCTTTGCATTTTCACCTGTTAGTTTTACTCGCAATGCTTGATTTCAGTCAAGAAATGAAAACTATAACCAACCTGTCAAACAAATTTGACATTTGATTACTTTATTGAGTAAAACACGCGGAATTACAATGCCTGTAAAATGCGAATTTTTGGGGTTATGTATGTTTTATGTGATTACCTTTTTTATTTTAATCGTCAAAATTACTTCCGGTCATACAATTATCTGATGAGTTGCAAAAGAACTCGAAAGAAAACAAAATATCACCATTTAATAATGACTGAAACTAAAACAGTATAATATTTAATTATTTTAACTTTTTATTAAAATTCTTATATTTACATTGAGCTTCAACTTATGAAATACCCGTCACATCCATCCCCTTTAAACCTAGCTAGTGTGTTGCTGTTTAAAGGCTTAACTACATAAGCTAAAAAGTACTTTGGTAGAAAAGTAAAAAGTATTCTCAGTAGCTCTCAAACCAAAATTTAAGCTTAATGCATTATTTTCACAAGTGTTCCAGTCAGAAACACTATTCTAACTATATCTTGTCTTAAAGCGAAATTTAAAAGTCTGTCAGGGAAAAATGTAACTAAAATTTTTCTGAAACCCTAAAGGCTTAAAATAAATTTAGGGCTAAACCTGAAGTTATTAGCCAAATTTCATATTTGATTTTTTTTGGTGAAATAAAAAGCTGAAATGTCGATTGATACCGCAATTGAACAAATATGCATATTTTATAAAAATAAACTTTATTAATTCAGCTTTTTATAGTAACAAAAATAAATAATTCGATGCAGTATATTTTAGTTGATACATTATTAAAGTTATTGGTTAAGATATTAATGTTGAAATAAATGTAACATAAATATATGAAAAATATTTACTCGCTCCTATATACAAATCAAGTCTTGTCTAAGAAACCTTAACCTTTTAACACTCTTTCTGCACACATCCTTTCTTGTTTGTGGCGACACTATAACGACATTCACGCTCCTGTTGGCGAATTTCAACTTTCAACATTTCATCTTCAAAGTGTACCAAAAACTAAAGTAGAAAATTCCAGAATAAAACAAATCTTTAACTCAAAGTGTACGAAAAACCAAACGGCCAAATTGGGCAGATACAAACTAAAATTTGAATTTCTCTAACCACTCGTACTTTTATTCTCGTTGAATTCGGTCTGCTTTTCTATCACAGTCTCTTATTTCAATTAATATTCATTTAACTTTATGTACTTGTTAATTTATTACTGCTATCATTATTATTAAAATCGTTAAAACTAATCTCAGTGTTTCTCTTCTTTGGTTCATTTGTTTCTGTGGTGAATTCGGCACTCGTTTAGTTGGTGTCAATAAAAGACACCACATGTTTTGGTTGTTCCTGCCATCTATCTGTATTTTTGAGAAAAAAACGAATTCACCATGATCTACCGTTTAAACTTTCTCTTTATTTATTGACAAACAAAAATGTTTTGCTAGAATTAATTTGAATTATATTAAGTATTTTTCTAAATACAAAAACAACAAGATGTTAGTAAACTTAAAGAAAGAAATGTATGAGAATTACAAACATTTTAATGAGGCTTTAAAAACAAAGCCTTCTTGGTTATCAATAAACAAAAATGAGAAATGTCGCAATCCAGAACTGATGTTTTTTGTGTACTCAGTACTCTACTCCGAGGTGAAGACAAGTATACACCGATACGAATTCAACACGGTATTAGAAATGAGTGTAAAAGGTTTCGAAGGGACGGAGACGAGGAAATTTGACTCTCTCGATTAGTTTTTACTCTCTGGCTCCTATTATATCGTATGATTTTTGAAATAAAACTATCTTTAATATCTGGAATCTTCTTCTTTAATTTGAAGCAAGAATAATGTATATTTTTTCAGATACAGTTTTCAAAAAAATGTATTTCCTTTCAATCGAAATAAAAAAAACATATACAAACGAAACGTCAAATGAATACAAACTTGTGGTGAGTAAAAATTGGTCAGTTTGTATACATATACATATGTATGTACATATAAGATTCCTGAGAATTTTCTCAGGCGGAAAAACAGTGACCGAGCAGAAGAATGAAATATGAATACAATTCACTTTTTATTCTCAGTCAGCAATCAAATAAGTTTTGCATTTCTTTCATCCTTTTTTAACAGTACGAAAAAGAATACGTAAGAAATAAAATGATTCAAATTCTGTTCTCAGATTTCTCACAGAAAAAGTGAGAAATTTGTATGAGAAATAGGATTAATATTTCTGAAAATACGGAAATCTCTGAGATGTTAGAAATATAAACTTGCCAATGAATTTTGTTTTGGGTTAGTTAACATAACATAAACAATATGAAAACGTTAATTTTTGAATTGAAGTGCAAAGTGGAAATTATTTTTATTATTTTCTTCGTTCTTTCAAAGGAAGGTCGTTAGCTTTTCCGATGGCAAGATTGCAAGAAAACGAAAATATTTTGTAACATTCTTAAATGCTGAAGCTTTTCGTAATGAAATTATATGTCCATATGTTATATGAATGCCACAGAAAATACTTACCACATTGTAGTGTGTCCTATATGCAGAGAATACCGCACTAAATATCATCTTTCCTGAACATCCTAAATTACATCAATTCCCTAACTTAAATATCGAAGTTGTCTAATAAAACTCGCTTATCTTTGCTCTTATAATTTTTATACATTTTTGAACCTGACAGACAGCTTTAAATAAGGTGTTGTCAAAATGAAATTTTAAATAAATATGAATAATTACATTTTTGTAAAATTGAATAAATATATTATTGACAATTAGGCTTATTTCGGTAGATTTTTATGTATCTATGTTATTCTATTATAAACTATTTAAAATTATGAACTGTCAGAAAATCTTTCGCTACTACGCTTAAACGGACCTATTGATTGGAATTCCCAACTGTTGACTGGTTCATTCCATCCACTTTTCTTAAAAGAATAATTGTGCATATAGATAAAGCAAAATTTAAAGAAAATATTCAGTGGTTTTAAATTAGAAAAGGTTTTAAAATCTTTAAAAATTAGCTCAATCACCTTTTTAGCCTAGTGAACTGCTAAAAAAGGATTTAAGAATTTAATGAATCTTTTAAAATTTTGTGCCAATGGCTTTAACATTTTACAGATTTCCCCATTCACTATGTGACGTCGTAATCATCATCAAGTCATTCTGATTGACTAAATACAACTCGAAACTAGTTAAAATTTCCTTTCCGACATAGTGTACAAATTTCGCTTATATAATAGTGGACCCTTAATTTGACGTTTCACATTATTTGATTTTATTGAATTTAAAAACAAAAAATATATTTAAAATACTTACAAAGCAAATGTTTCTTATTAGATGTATGTATGATTTGCATTTTACTATTATATTTCCAATTGTGATTAATATGCCAGTTCCAGACCGACTAGCCTTGACTCCGTAGTCACTAGCTTAATGAATTTGTCTAATGCCTTTGTGACAGAACTTGTTGGTTCTAACCAAAGCCTCTATTTTATTTATTTATTTCTTTATTCATCAATGGATACATAATCTGTTGACTACAATTAAATTATAATTTATCATTATACATCATTAAAAAAGTTTAAAGCAATACTCTTAAACATATCCATATGTATATTCATTTGAAGGTCGACTTCACTATGAATTAAATTAAAAAGAGACAAATGACGAGTTATGGGTGCATTAAGTCCATAGTTCGTCCTGTGACTAGAAATCAAAAAGAGAACGTCCCTATTTCTTAGATTTCTCTCAGGAACATAAAAAGATATAAGTGCTAGTAAGTCCGGAGATTTTATTTTACCATTGAGTATGTCCTTGATAAAAAGAACCCCAAGGGTATCTCTACGGCTTTTTAAAGATTTCAAAGCTATCAGTGAGCACCTAGAGCCATAATTGGGAAAACCATCTGACCACCTGAAATTCCTTAAAGCAAAGCGCGTGAATCTTCTTTGAATGTTTTCGATCCTGTCTGAGGAATTTTGATAAAGAGGTGAGCAAATAACACAACAGTATTCCAGTATAGGTAATATTAAAGATATGTAAATCGTTTTCAGAGTATAACTATCTTTAAATACCCCCGTGTTGCGTTTTAAAAAACCTAGCAAAGAATTGGCTTTTGAAATAATAAAATGTATGTATGTGTTCAGAAAAAGAAAACTTAGTGTCTATTCGACATTACATAATGAAATGTATGAAGAATTAGGAGTTTATAGACGTTGTATACATAGCCTGTATGAAGCGACTGTATATCGTCGTTTGAAACATGAAGTCAGGTATGTTAAAAATGATTGGATTTAAACTTGTTAACTGAAAGTAAGTACCCGTGGCATGATAGTTAGTGCGTTGAACTCTGGTTAGATCAGTTTTTATATTTCGACAGACATATAAATACTGCTCTGACCAGGGCCAGAGGAGCCTTCGCTCTGACGAAACGGCTGTTTTTTTAGCAGTCGGTTTGACCCCAGAGTGAAGGTAATTTGCTACATGGCCCTCATACAGATGGAGAAGTTTCGGGTGTTCGATCGGCAGTGTTTACGACGCTGTACCGGCTTATATCGAACAGCCGAATCGTCTTATATGCATTACTATTCCAAAGAGGTCCTATACAACGGGGCTCGAATCAACAGAATTGACAATTTCGTGATGAAACTCGTTCGAGGTCACATTGCAAGAGCTATGTCTTCGACCAACAATTTAATTTTCGGGCGTTCTTTCCAAACGACGAGTATTTTGAAAGTGCACGCTTGAGCGGATTCATTCCACCAGAGGCATTCCTCTTTTTAGACAAATGCGGTCTGATACAGGATAGATTGGCAGTTCCGTTGATCTACCACGTCAGACGAAGAACCGTGGATAGGCGACTCCCATACATTCGGAACGTCATAGCACAAGGCGGAGCAGAGCTCCTTCGGTTCATTAGGGCTGTGTCCGAACGGGACCGAACTGATAGGGTGAAGCAGGAGAACCAGTTTTGGTGGCTTCAATCGGCACTTGATAGTGGGTAGTCGGGATGGGGTTTTAAGCCTTAGCCGGCTTTGATACTTGTTTTATAGTTTAAAGTAGAATAGGCACGGTGACACAAAAAGAAATAGAAAAAAAAATACAAAACAAAAAAATAAAAAAATACAAAAAAAAACAAACAAATTAAAAAAAAAAAATTTAAAAAAAGACAACAAAATATGAAAAACAAAAATGTTAGATAGTTAGATTTGCTGCTGTGGTTGTTCTAGTTTTAAGTAGTTTATAGGTAAGATAAGTAGTTTAAGTTAGTTTTAAGTTTTATATTAAGGACCTTATAAATTAGTGCGTTGAACTGTCATGCCAGAGGTCTTGGGTGCAATCCCTGCCTGTGCCATCTAAAGTTTTTTTTACGGGTACTGCCTCTGGAGAGAAATTGAAAAACTTTCCAAGAGTAATTCTTGTCATGAAATGCTTTCTCAAATTAGCCGTTCGGGTTCGGCTTAAAACTGTAGGTCCCCTGCATCCCTGAAAACATTACTTGCACACAGTAATGGTTGAGAGTTGTAAGTCACTAGGCCCTAGTTCTCAACGGACTGTTGTGCCACCTGTTTTATTTATTTATTTGAACTAAAATTTATGGTGCTTCCACATCAGTTAAAAATGTCATCGTCGTAAAAATAAAATGTTGAATTAATAACTATTTGATTTCATTTAATAATGATTAAAAAAAAAAGAATTTATTTAAACTTCAAGGACGGAGATTTGAATAAATTAATACATTTCAATAGCTTAATTACGCCATGCACAGATGCATACTAGGAGCAAGCGCACTCTAATACCCGCATGTCAGTCCATGTTGAGATCTTCAATTTCTCGTTGTCTTTTTCATCTACATGTAAAACTTCGAGTTCGATCAGTTTTGACGGAGCACAACACGGATGGGGCACTTTTTTTCTATCCTGCTTCCAAATAAGGCTTTGCAGCAAGGCGTGATGGTGTGCTGGATTGTAACGAGGCGGGCAACGGCCTCGACAAAAACCAGCATCAAATACTTTGGGTTGAATTATAAATTCAAAGCCCTTGATTTCTTTGAAAACTACTTCCATGGAATGTCGACAGCATCTTTGGTTATCCTTGTAGCAATTGCTCTTGTTTTTCTTTTTCTTCGGTTTTTCTGTCATTTGGTTGTGATAATGCCTCGAGCGTTTCTCGCGATGTGTTCCTAGACGTCCGATGATGTTAAGCACAGGAGCTAGGTCGTACTTGGAAAGGGTACCAGAATCGTCATCGTCTTCTTCACTATCTCCTGATAGGTCATCAATTATTCGTGCACCATGTCGCAGGCAATTATCACATTGAATTTCTAGGCCTAAATTTTTCTTTTTATAAACAAGCCATTCCTCCACAGCTTTTGTCACGTCAAATTGAAGCCACTGACTAGTTGATTCATCCATTTTATTACGATCGAATTTGACTTCTATTTTCCGTCCATCAATCCAAACTTTTCTCTTATGATCCAATAGTTGATATACTTTCATGTTCAAGAAATGACTCGGTTCGATACTTTTATTTAATTTAGATGCCATTTCGTTAAATGATTCTTGATTCTCTTTAATTCTTTCTGATGTGGTTGAATTATGATTTTCGTTGTGATCAGTTGTGAAGTTCTTCTTTTTTGTACTTAAACGATGTTTACGATTGTGACTATGGCGGCGTTTAAATTTTCGAGACGTTGCCAATGCTGGACTAGTAATCAAAAGCAGTCTTATATTGGCTTCTTCAATGTCCGATGTTTTAATATCGCTACTGATTTCCAATGGAAATCTCAGCAAAATTGATTTCGTTGCTGAATTTTTGTTTTTATTATCAAATTTATTTGGAGATCTTCTTTGTCGATAGATTTTTGTATCCGAAGAGTTATGAAGAATGGACAATAATGAAAGTGATAAATTTAAATGATCATCGTTGTCAAATTGATTCAATATATCATCATAATCCGGAATTGATCTTTTACGTATCCGTTCAAGGTATTCGTTATATTTCGTTGCATATTCAAGTTGGCTGATGTTTGCCTGGAATCATAACAAAAATAAAAATGTATTTAGGAAAGTTTAAAATTATATATTAAACTATCTATTTTAAATTTGATTACAATTTCAATATATGTTGTCTATTTTTTGTTCTCATTGTGTCCAATTATTGATCTTCTCCCTTATATTCTAACAGGAAAAGCAAAGCAAGATATACAAAATATACACTAATTTAAATATTTATAGACTGCAATTTTATTTGTAGGTAAAAACGCTTTTGCTCTGATTATACTATTTTCAGTTTTACTAGATATCTCACTCTGAGCTGAATCATCTTGGGCCCAGTTTTTTAGGACTGAGTTAATCCCGCCCCGGCAGTGATGTGACTTCTACCACTTAAGTGGTATTTCTGCCACTTTTTTTTGTTTCTGAAATTCTACCACCTCCAACTCAAAATCTACCACCTTTTACAATTCGATGGTTATACAAATAACTTCTCTATTATATCATTGTATTGCTGTATTGACATATTGAAAAATCATTGAGAGATATATATATTTACTTCTGTCATAGATCAAAAAAACAAAAAGATTTCATAAACTTTCAGAATGCACTTGGTGTCGATGAACATCAAATTTTAAAAGTTTGTCAAACTCAGTGGCTTTATTTAGAAATGGTATATAGAGCAGTAGAATCGCTTATTTGATTTTTTTTTCATTTTGAAAAGCCTTATCCTAAGGCTACCATTATTTTCAATTTTCTAGAAAATACAAACAAATAAAATTTTTAAAAATTTTATTGCCTTAAACTTAAAAATATTTAACGACTTCAACAGAATATTTCAATCTGAGACAACACAAATCCATCTCTTAGTCAAAAGTGTGAAATCTTTTAAGTTGAACTTAATGAAAAATTCTATAAAATAGGAAAATATTGACATAAGTACGGATGTAAAAAATCGTGAAAACTATTTGCCATACTCTCAAATGCATTTTGGGAAATTGATGAAAATAAAATCATGGAATTAGGAAAAGTTATGTGCAGCTATTATGTTCAGTTATGTGTACAAATTCTCCAAAAGTAATTCTTGTCATGAAAAGTGCTTTCTCAAATTTTCCGTTCGGATTCAGCTTAAAACTGTAGGTCCCTTCCATCCCTGATAACAGCACTCGCACACAGGAATGGTTGAGAGTTGTCAGTCAGTAGGCCCTAGTTCTCAAAAGGAATGTTGGGCCAATTTAACGATTTACTTTTTGTAATGATAAAGTTAATGTATTAAAATATTTATATCCGAAGAAAGTAATTGCTGGAACGAAGTCAATAGTCATATTTTTCGGTAGACGCTGCAAGCATTGAATTGCTCAATGTTGAGTGGAAAAAACTCATAGGCGAGTTTAAAATAATACAAAGTTTCAAGAATGATGCCATTGTACATCAGCTGATTTTTCTTGAAAATTTGAAAGACGGTAATTTTCGAAAACCTGTAATTGTACATGTAACAACTTTGTTGTTTACCACATAGTAGCGCAGCAGCTGAACGTTAATTTTCACAACTCAATACTTTCAAAAAAGATAAAAGAAAGAAATTGAACACAACAGTACTCAAAATTTTAGCTGCAAGAGAAATTTTGGGCAACGGGAACATTTTGATCTCCCAGGTTAAATATGCTTCAAAATACCAATTTAAAGATTTTTCTTTTATAAAATAATTATTATATCGGTTGTGAGCAAAATATGTGATTATAAAACTAATTTGAATGGGCTGATTTTGTATTGTTTTTTTTTACCACTTTTCTACCACGTTTTTGTTGGGATATTTACCAACACTTTGATTTTTTCAAGTCCCATCACTTATCCCGAGTTAAATCCAGAGCTAGTGATTTCAGAGTTAACTCAAGAATAGTGGGGGTTATACTGTTAACGTCATGAATGTTTTCAATTCAGTTGTCAAAAAACTACTTTGGTTGACAGCCACCAGCTATTTTTCTTTAATTGTTCAAAACAAATTAAAATATGATCTGTAGAGTCTTTTTCTTCTCATTCCACAAAAAGAAATAAAAACAACTTGTCCATTGCAATTTAAGTATCTCTCAAAAACATCTCTACATTTGAAGGGTGGTTGACTCAGAGTTAACTAAGAGATTATAAAGACTAAAAAACATGTTTCAGGATTTCACTCGAACTTTACTCTGAAACTAAGATAATCTAGTTTTGAAAAACTGGTCCTAAGGAGCCGGTTAAAGCCATCATTGTTTTCATCTATGACATTTTTTGAAAGAACGTTTATAGTAACCATTAAAAATGTCTGTCATTGAAAATATTCCTGATTAAAATGCAACTGAAAATTTCTTTTCTGACAGAAATCTGTCATTAGAATTGTGTGAAATTGGTACATAAATCTACGGAACGAGTCGTTTCTCTTTTAGACAAGGATCAGCTGTTCAGGAAAACTAGTTTCAGACAAATAGAAATAGCAATAAATAAATGCGCAATTAAACTAAAAAACAAATTCCTTGTTTTATTTCCGATCGATAGGTTTAAAATTTATAATTTTAAAATAAAAAAAGGAAACAGTCAAATATCAATTAAAAAAAATGTAAACGGATTCTTTTTATTGATAGCTATAAGTGGCCCCTTATTATTTTTTGTGTCAAATTGATATTACTAAATGATAGTCCATATACATGCAAAATTTTTTCAGAAATACATTTTTTTATTATAAAAAAAAATTGTACAAACATTTTTGTTATAATTCTATAGATATAATTCTGCCCTTCTCCACTCTACTACATCATTTAATGAAGAGGGGCAAATACCTCCCAAGCCACCAACTGTCCAAAGACGAAGAAGATAAGAGTGATGGAAGGACCCCATAATACGATACCACTGAAACTCTGAAAACACACACTACATAGAAAAGTCGTTTATTGAGGAGGTGTCCCAGAACGGGCCTTCTCTTAGTCGGTTGCATTGATAACGATACAGTTGACTGGATGTATTACCGTCACAGAGCTCAGAAAAGTAAAATCACCAAGCGTGTTCTTGAAGTGAAAAGCAAGCATCAGCCGGCACAAATAAAGATAAGAATCATCATCCAACAATCATCACAACCAACTTATATTTTCGCTAAAAATAAACCGTCCACTCTCTTGGTGGGGGAAATGGAATTTATTGCTAAACAACAATTTCAAGAACTTCCATCCTTTATCATGACGTGACACCAAAAAGTGACGCAAGTATCCGGGCTAAATTGAACACCTAGAACCTCCACTATTACCAAACTTTTTCGTTAAATATAAAGGGTGGTCCAACCACAACGCACGGCGTTTATTGTAAATGTTAAACTTTTTTTTAGCCAATAACCAATTCAACCATGGAGAGGTAGATAATTGAGTAGTGCCTTAAGATGGCTGAAGCGTTAAATGAAATGAGCTTTCAAATCAACATGCATTTCGTAAAGTTCGTGATTTTTTCAGTGATCACATAATTAAGCAAACTTAAGACATGGAACGTTAATAATGCCTCAGCATCATTGAAAGAAGCCAGTTACAGCTATCATTGAAATCAATCTGGAAATTTTTTAATGGATTTCCCTTTGATTAGAAATGAAATTTATATACTGATCGATCGGAAAGAAAAGTTTAACTGCGCAGTTATTTTTCGATAAAAATGTATTTTTCTATTTTCCGGACGGAAATTTGTTTTCATGAACAGCTGATACTGTTATGTTTAATAGTGAAACAAATCGTTCCACTGATTGATGTTCCAATTTCACACATTTCCAATGACAAGTTTCTGCCAGTAAAAACTTGTCGGTGGATTTCAATGATATTTTCAATGATGAAAGCCAATTATAACTTTTCCAACGAAAATGTGGCTGTATTTATCAGATATTTATTTTGTTTCAAAAGTAATTGTCAGATTTTTCAATGATAATACAAAATATATTGTGATATTTCTCCAAAAACTTTACGTTTTATTTACAATTAGCATCGCAAGTTATGTCTGAACCACCCTTTACCCTTTAGGTAGAAGATTTCAACAAACTTTTAATAATGAATTTGTATTTTACCGCTTTTAAAACTGATGATGGTCTTGATGTACACGCCATTAGCCTTTATCTAATTTATTATAAGTATTTGCCTGTAGCTATTTTTAAAAATAAGATATGTGGAAAGAAAGCCTTTGATTATACAAGTATACAAATGTTTTTGAAAATTCGTTTATTTTGATTAGTTTTGTTTGTTTAAAAAAGTTCTATAGTTAAATATTAAGACAAAGCTATACGCTGAGTGTAATTTTTAAATTAATAAACAAATACACAAATGTATACCTAAAATCCAACGTATAATAGACATGATGCATTTTTGAGTTATTGTTTTTGATTACGGCAAGAACTTCTTTCTATAATTATTTTTATATGAGAACATTCATCATGGGGATGCAAAATGATTATTGAATCTGAAATGAGGTCAATCTTGTTCGTTGTGTTTTGATTGGAAGATAAAATATAAAGATGAACTGAGGTTTAAATTGCATGTTGCAATCATTCGTGCGATAGAAATCGGAAATTATTATGTATATCACCGGCATAAATATATTGCAGTTATGCTTAAGTCCAACAATGAAATTATACGTTAAAAGAAATATTACTTTGCGTAGGAACATCATTTGTATTTTGTAACTTTGATAGGTCACTGTGACCTCTTTTTTTTTCAAAGAAATTAAGTTGCTAATGTTTTTCTACTACATCAACCACAACAATTAGGTCAGTTATAAACAAAAGATGATACTTCCATTTAATAACAAAGATTCTCAAAAAAAATCAGTGAAACTTTTGTATGAAACATAAGAAACGTGTCACGGCAAACCATTGAACATAAACTGCTTTAACATGTTTTTGAAGCCTCCTAATTCCATTTTTAGCAAAAATATGCTTCAAGTTTATGCAAATGACGAAACCCACGATATAGTTTAGTAATCAAAAAAACCATATCACGAAATCTTTCGTAATGCAAAATTGTATGAGATTTTTCCCTACAAACGTATTTGGTAATAGATTTTTTCGTAAAAGTTTCCGATTATGAAGAAAGTCATGTTAGGGCTGATTGCCTCTGCCAAAGGCGGCAAGTCAGGAGACCGATAAACACATTCGAGGGCGAAGTGGTGAGGAGTTGTTTAGGCCCTATGTTCTATTTACTGACTAAAGAAAAAGTCAATATAATAACTCCTTCAATGTTAAAACTGATTTTCTGAGGGGCGCTGAGCTAAGTTAGCATCGAAAAGGACTAAAAAAGAAAGGAAACACTACATGACAAATTTTCACAATTAATTCATTACAAATTTGTATTAGTTCTGTAGAGTGTTCAAGATAAAACTAACACCGTTTTCTGGGTGTTGCTTAGCTGTCTTTATATACCTTGATATCAAGTTAAAACGAAGAAATTGAGTCTTAAATAATAACAGAAAGCAGTTTTCATGACAAGAATAACTCTTGGTGGCAAGAGTAAAAAAAATGTGGATGGCACAGGAAGAGCTAGCAACTCTTAACAATAAATTGTTTAGAAATTTTAAAAAGTACACATCTTTCTCTTCTAGATACTAATTAATACATTAAAGTAACTGACGCATAGTTTCTAGAAATTCCCATTGGTTAAGAGTCTTTACGTGACTTCATATGAAGTTTTGAAAAAACTTTAAATCTTATACTTTCACAGTTTTGAAAAATACGTTTTGAAGTTGATTCTTAGTTCTGATTTGTAATTCAAAATTTAATTTTAACTATGTTCTAAGGTAACTTATGGCTTAATCACAAACACGCTTCAGCTTCGGCTTCGTCTGCGTTACGGTCGGCCTGCTTCGGGGTTGCTTTGAATGACATTACTATTATTTCAACCCTCCAAAGAGCAAATATTTTGTTTGTTGACATTTTGTACAGCTGTTGAGCTGTCAGACAAAGCAAATATTTAGATAATTGAACTAGAGCTTCCGTTTGGAGGCACATTACGTTACATTATGATTTTTTTCTTACGATTGTCAAACGAAACGTGGGGTCGAAGCTATATTGTGATAGCATGCATTGAATTAATATAACTGAACTCGTAAGAGTCAGGTGAAGCCGAAGCTGAAGCGTGTTTGTGATTCAGCTATTACTTTCAAACCATTTTGCCCTTTTTCTGTTGAAACCCGTTTTAGCATAAATTTTGGTTTTTTAGATATACGTATGTAAATCAGGTGAAATCTTACAACATATGAAGGTTTTTCGAATATAACACGAAATAATACAAATATTTCAACTGAATATTGAAGAAAGATACTTAAAGTTTGGAGGACCATTATGGATTTTGTTGAAAAAGATCTACTTTCCAAATTCAAATAGCCTCAAAAAGTTTTATATACGTGTTTTTTAAAAGTCAGATTTGAGTTAAAGCCACCAGCACCTATTGGATAAATGCAATTCTATTGCCAGTAAAAAAAACCTTGTCGACTAGTGTTATCTTTAGTTAGAAGTATGAACTATAGTTTTGCGATTGTTGAATATCACAGAAAATGTTCAAGGTATAGGTTTCAAACTTAACTTAACCTAACCATGAAGGATCAGTGAATAACGGCCGAAAATTGTAATAGCGACATGCAATTCAAAGTATTATAATGTTGTTTTTTGTTTTAATCCTTAACAGACACTTGAAATTTTAACCTTTATTTTTTAATCCTTCGAATCCAGAAATTGTCTTAAATACTTAGTTTTTAATAATATAAAATTACCTACCTTATTGTAATCCGGTAATTTTTTCAATCCTAATCCGTCCATAATGATTTTTATCAATTGCTCATTATTGTCATCATTAAGGCTAGGGTTCATTGTTTGATTTGTAAAACTAATATTTTGTAAAGAATTATTTCTATAGAAGGCATTTTGAATGTCATGTTCATCATAATGAGTTTTGTAATTACGATGTGATTCATTGGTTTGTTGCTTGATATCGAAGTCTTCGGTTCGAAGTTGAAATTTTTTTCTTTTCCTTGGCCACAACTTGTAATCAATAATATTCAATGATTTATATTCTACATAATTAATCTTATTACTATTAACAATTGTACTTTTACTATCTTCTATCAGACTTTTATTATTAAAACTTAAATTATTACTTTTATTATTATAATAGCTAAGAAATAAATATGTATTATCACGTTGTTCTTCATTATTATTATTATTTTTATTATTATGGATCGCTTGGCAATTTGTAATGTGACTGGTAATTAACATTGATAGGAACAAAACAATGGTAAGAGGCATTTTAAAATAACTAGATGATGTGATAGAAAACAGTGGGAATTGAAATGCTATTATAATTTCTTGTATGAACGGTATACCAACAAAAAAGTATTCGAAAATAGGCGCTAACAACGAGCCGTTAATTATTTGCTTAATTTCTGATAATTTATATTTGTATTGAGTCTGAATGGGACATTTAAGATGATTTTGATTTATTAATGAATAATATAATGAATAACTTAAAAAAATTCGATGGTGCCGTTTTATTCGTTGTTTGATTTTTTTAGTTTTGAAATTGTTGGTTCTGCTCAATTTTATTATGTTTTTAATTTTAAATGGTGATGATCGTTTTGAAGTGATTTTTGTTTTTGAAAATGCAACCGGCTTAACCGCTGTTTCTTTGCTGCTCTTTTCCCACCACATTATATTGATGCGTTTCCGGTTCGTTTTTATTTATTTTTGTCTTACTGCACAAACTTTATTTTGATTCAAAAATTGTATTATTTATTATTTAAACATACGATCACATTTGTTCGGTTTAGTTTTCTTACACATGTTTTTAATTCATAGCTTGAAAAGCTTGAACTTTTTTGGCGGCAATGCATCGCACGAAAATTGTATTATTATTACTTTTTTTAATTTTTATTTTTTGATATAGCAAGAGTCCAAAAAATGCTTGCTATACCTGTTGGCCCAGATATTCAAAAGGTAAGAAACTAATTATAATTATAAAGTCCTCAGAAATGTATATTAACTTTTTGTTTTAATAACACAAAAAATATTCACTGACAAAACGTGTTAATATCTATTTACTGTTTTTTGGAATCTTTATTAACTTTTCATACGAATTTTGTATATTAATTAATTAACTTCAATCCTCATGTTCTTCAGTTTCTATTCTCTTAGAGTAGGTACTACAATACATATAAGGTTTATTAATGGCAACAATAAGACTGCAGGTTTTTTTTTATTTCATAACAACAGCTAAAAATGTCAGTCAAATATAAATTTATTTAACATAAACTTGTGTTTTATATATTTTTCTTTGAAATATTAATTTACATCGCAACTGGATTGTTTCTGTCTTGTTGCGAGATATTACAACACTACGGCGAGTACCACAACAGCCAATTAAGACAAAGTTTTAAAATAAACTAACATGTAGCATCTGTGATGATTATGAGTGAAGCATCGAACAGATTGCGCTGAGCGAAAACAAAAACGAATCTAGGGTTGCCATTGCCATGCTACAAAATAACAACATACATATCTGAACAAATATTTTGAAGTTTTTTAATGAGTGATATCGCATATAAAAAAATTGACACAGAATAACCGACTGTACTTGATAGAATTGAAAATTAATTCTGAATTTAAACATTGTTCAAAAAAAAAAATATTAAATTAATCACTGAGTACAAAAAATTTTGGCAACTGGCTACTGCCTACTGGAGACGCTAAAGAGTAGTGTGATTACTATTTTTCAAAGAATGTTTGTTTAAAGAACTGGTAGTCACGAAAATAAATAGTCGGTGTATTCTTGATCTTGGCTTCAAGTGCTTTCCTCTCGAAATTAAAAATAAATAAATTGGGTGGCACAACAGTCCGTTGAGAACTAGGGCTTAGTGACTTACAACTGTCAACTACTCCTGTTTGCGAGTAATGTTGTCAGGAATGGAGAGACCTACAGCTTATATGCCGAATCCGAACGGCTAATTTGAGAAAGAACTTTTTAATGACAAGAGTTACTCTTGCAAAAGGCAGTACCCGTGAAAAGACTTTAGATGCCATAGGCCAGGGATCAAACCCAAGACCTCTGGCATGACAGCCCAACGCACTAACCATCAAGCCACTGGAAATTGAGAGGTGGAAATTAAATATATATTTGTTTGTATTAGCATACCAAACTGCTTAGCTACGTGGGATGGAATTGACTACTCCCTTATGAACATAATGAGTATCAGCTGTTCAGGAAATTAGAAAAATATATTCTAAAAAATAACTGCGAAGAAAGAATTAAACTTTTATTTTCTCGAAAAGTTCTTTGTGTCTTTTCCGATCGATCAATATATAATCTTCATTTCTAATCAAAAGGAAAAATAGTTCAACATCCATTAAAAAAATGTACGGATTGTTTTCAATGATAGCTATAACTGGCCCCTTATCTATGATTTTCATATTTTGCTCTCTGGTGGTTTTAATGACATTATAATGACTTCAATAATTTCACTCAAACAATTTGTTAAACGGAAACTCTGCCGCCAAACCAATGTCAAACGCAAACCAAATAATTTCACATTGCTTTGCTGGGCTATTGAGTTCAACTCAGAGAAAAAATTGTGTAACAAACGTCTCAAATATGATGCCTCTGCCTGCCTTGAGCAGTTACCAACATGAGTTGAATAAAACCAACATCTTTGTCGTACTTACTTGCACTTTTAGTTCAAGAATATTAAGGGAACAACCAAAACTTATCAATTGATAAAAAAATTCACATTTTTGCATAGCGACATAATAATTTAGTTTTTGGGAAGATTGAATCATTGGATTTCATACTTCTCTGCACGTTAGTTAACGGTATAGAACCTTAGATACTTAGATTATCAGGTGATACAACAGAAAACAAGACATCGATACAAGACAGAAGGACAGAGGAGAAAGAACTACTGAAAGAAAGAACATATTCCAACAGCTCACGGCAGGTTTTAAGATGGTAACTCACTGATCCTTAATTTCGGTGAAAATAAATTTATAAAAATAAAAAATCTCATCAAATTTAAGGTTTGTTTTTTTTGTTCTTTTTACGTAGCGTTACCTAGTAAAAGTATTGAAATTTAAGTTCGGTTCATTGTAACTTATTTCGTGAATGTTTACACTTAGCTCATATCTGATTTGACACATAATTAGTTTTATCCTTCCGCTGAACGAATATAGTTGTGTATAGGCTTGAACGAATCGACGCTGGGAACAACGTTTCGAGAAAATGCCGATTTTGCAAAAAAATGTTTTTTTTTTCAGATGAAACTCATTTTGATCTTTTCGGGTATGTAAACAAGCAAAATTTTCGCATGTGGGGCACAGAAAACCCACACGCATAAGAGTCACTGTTTGGTGCGGAATTTGGTTCAGGGGCGTAATCAGGCCATTTTTCTTCGAAAATCAGACAGGAGTGGCCGTTACAGTCAATGGCGATTGTTATCGGGCCTGTTAAATAAATTTTTGATTAAAGAGGATGATATTGGCAACATTTGGTTTCATGAGGACGGCACTACGTGCCACACAGCCGAAGCTCAAGCTACACTCGATTCATAGCATTTTCAAAAACAAAGTTATTTGATGGACCATATATTTTTAAGATTTGCCTAAAAAGTATGCATCGTACCTTATATCATGCAATGTGCACACATTTATCTTATATTCAAAACCATCACTGGTAAGCAACTTCTTCAGCTGCATATAAGCTTGAACATGAAACTGTTATTTTAAAAACATAAGCGATAAATAAACTTAACTAACTCAATTTACGAGTTAGCAATTTTATAAATAATTAGCAAGTTACTTAAAGAGTTCAACATTTAACACCTTTCTTAACTAGTAAATTGCTTAAAAACGAGCATCCAAACATGTCTTAAAAGTGACAGCTCCTGAAAATAAACAAAGCAAGAACACTTTAATGCTGGTTTAAATTCATTTTCGTGATTTTAAAT
This sequence comes from Eupeodes corollae, assembly GCF_945859685.1. Taxonomy (NCBI): domain Eukaryota; kingdom Metazoa; phylum Arthropoda; class Insecta; order Diptera; family Syrphidae; genus Eupeodes; species Eupeodes corollae. Next base: position 4,043,111 of record NC_079150.1, read on the forward strand.
CATATTTATTAAAAGCAAATACGCTTAAACGGACCTTTTAATTAAAATTCCCAACTGTTGACTGGACCATTCCTTTAAAGGATAATTTTACAGACATCATATTTAGCAAATTTCGATTCCGTGATTTTAACTTTAGGAAATTGTTAAGAGATTTTAACATATTAAATAAGCTAAATCCCCTTTTTAGCCCAAAAAATTGCTAAAACTGGATTTAACAATTTACTAAATCGTTTAAAATTGTGCGCTACTATATTCAAACATCAAACAGCGAAAAAGTCCTGCTAACTAGAGTTCTATCTGTTGGTAATTGAATATACAAACAATTTTAGATTTCAATTAAGTTATAGAAAAATAATTTTAAAAAATCGTGTGTTTGTAAGTACGCCAAAAGTTAAATTTTTCATTCAATTAAGAAGCTGAGATTTGATTGTTTAAGGAAACATGCAAATTAAGCAGGCACAAATCATATCGATCAAATGTTAAAGATGCAACTTGGAGAAAAAAACGTGTTTAAGGATAAAATTTTTGATTTCAATGTTAAAAATAATGTATTAACATTAAGCTTTTAATTTTAGTCGAATTTTTTAATGCAACAATACTTGTCCTAATAGAGCAAGAAGTAAAAGCAGAACAAGAAAGAGGAAACACGGCATGATGTTTGTGTTGCGAAACAATAACTCGAGTAGAATCTTAAAAAACTGCACTCTTATTCTATTTTCCGTGTATGTTTTTTAAAGTAAACTTTTCTTGAGTTCTATTGCTCATTCATAAAAATGGAATTTTCTATAGACACAAAACACAAACAGAAATTGAATACACCTACGCCTACTTACTTACCTCAACCTCATATTATGAAAATGAATATTAATAGACTCTCTTAGACTTAGATGAGTAAGAAAATGTCATTCAAACTTAACGTAAAACTCATTTCATTTTAGGGGAAGAACATATTTGTTGTTGTGCTTAGGTAAATCGCAGTTGGTTGCCACGTAAATTGTGTTTTCAAATTTAAAATATAAAAAACCCTCGCGTCACTTTTGGATATTTGCATAGGAAATGTTTGTTTCGAATACAAAAACGATGTTTTTTTTCTGTTTCCCTGATCGGAAATACCTAAGGTGATGATGAGTCAAAAAAGAATGTTTGGATATACAAATGGAGGAAGGTAGGTACTTAATGGGAAACGAATAATATAATAGATATTTGGATACAGATTTTGAATGCCTACCTCTTTGTAAAACTTAATTAAGTACTAATTTCCTCATAAGAATCATTAACACGCACTATAAGTAGGTAGGTGGGTTTTATATTTATCAAAAGCGGTTTTCTGTCTTTAATCAAACATTTTACTAATTGACTCTTACAGGTAGGTAAGTACCTGTCTTCGTTAGAGCAGAGGGTCGGCCTTATTCTTGTTTTTATTTTTCGAGTCTTACGTATTAATACAAAATATTTAATCACCGAAATGGTCATTGCTAGAAAAATACATAAATTAAAGATGTGATGGTTGCGGATTTTAATTTTTTTGTCTGATTTCATGGAGTTTTGGTTTTGTAAATGAAATTTGACGCCTTTTTATTCTATTATAAAGGGAACCTTATCAGTAAATCGAACGTATTTCATCAAAATTAACTTGAAATATAAGAAGGATGCGACAGAGGTACCTACAATAAATTAGGCGCCAAAAATTGATAAGTGTTTTTTTTTTTTGAATGAAGTCAAACATGAGCATTTCTTGTTTAGGAGGAAGGGCTTATTTAAAATGGAAACAAAATATTCAAGAACGATGGCAGTATTTACAGAAAATAACTATACCGGTTTTTTCTTAATTTGGTTCCAGTTTTTGTATAAACAATTAATTTTTGATTAAGTAACGGATTTACAGTCGAACTTTTGAAAAATACTTGAGTCTATCTATACTGTGATTAATTTCTGTAGTTTTGTTTGAAGAATAGAGATGGCTATTCAGATCTTGTATGTTTTTCATTTGAACTTCGGTTTTGAACGGGTTACTAGTTTTTATGTGCAGAAGTTCCTAGTTTTGTTTTTTTTTTTAGTTAGAAAAACAGCAATTTAATAACTTTTGTCTCATTTCTTTAAATCGAAGTTTCTATAACTAGAATTTTTTTCTTTCATTTTGAGAGTTCGGCTTAGGAAGTTCCACTGTATTAAATAATTTATTATTTTTATTTGTGTTGCCGTTGTTTTTTAAATATCTTTTTTATGTTAAGTAATTTTTGTTTAAATTTTCCATATCTTCAAAACGAGGTGGGTGTACCTGCTTTGATATTCTATTTAATAGACTTTCAACAACCTCACTAAAGACGCTATTCGACTAGCCCTAAATTCCGCTAATATATAACCGATATAATCAAACTGGATTGATTCCACGTTTGAAGTAAGTTAAAATTTGGTACTTATAGAAGCACAACGATGGGTGGGATATAAGCCGTCATGATTTGGATCCAAGTTGTTAACCAGATCTTAGATGGACAAAGGAACATGCTAAAAATATTTTAATAATGGTCTTAGGGATATTCAAACCTGCCAAAGAGTGGTCGAACTCACGTTCTTAATTGTAATAATTATAAAGAGGCGGGGATGCTACCCACAGTGATGATAACTTCCTATACGTGCCCGTCTTTTGATGTTTCTAAGTCTTACAAAATATTATTATATACTTTTTGTGTTTTTTTTTTTAAAGTCTATTGATCAAATCTTTTTCATTAATTAAATAGTATAAAGTTGTTTTGTTTATATTAATGTTTTTTTTTCAAGTCATCTTTTTTTTAAATTTAGTATTCATTAATTTCATGTAAACCAATTGTAAAACTGAAGCTTGTACTACCTTAAAAGATATTGTATCTAACTGTGCAAGACTGAATAATATGTAATAAATACAAATAAATATAAATAAAAAAAGTGTAGAATTATTACCTTTCTTTCTCTGTTCTTATCTTAAGGTACTTAAATCGAAAACCATATCTTATACATTTTCGATTGTTGTTGACCATTGTATTATTCTTTGTTTGTTGTTGGTTTCTTGAATTTTGTATTGTTATTTTGTATAACTTAACAATGTATAATTAACGAATTTTTTTACGAATGCAATACTTGCCATGTAGGTCCTATAAGTCGCAAATAAAAACTAAATTGTAGTCGCAAGTGTTGTTGGTTCCAGAGATATTTTTTTTTTAAATTGCTGTATACAAAAACCACTCACTCAATTTATTTTTAAAAGTCCTTGCTACACCTTTTGCTGTTGTCTTATGTTAAACGAAATTTATTAAAAGTAAATATCTCGGCCGGTTCTTGAGATATGGTCGACGAAAAAAGGTATGGAAAGTACAATCATATATACACACACGCACATAGGGCCACATTTGGGCCACAAAAAGTCGTTGTTATCCCCCTATAGCTTTTACCATTCACTGTAACGGCTTAGTCAACTTCATTTTCAAGAGAAGTATAGCGAAGTCAATCTTTTGGAGGGAACTTGTTAAAAATGAGATTATCAAAAATTTCACTGCGTAATCTACCTTTGTTTATGCTAACATTAGAAAATAATGAAAATCTCGAAAATATAAACAGTATTATATTTATGAATGGGCAACAACTATGCCAAAATTGAACCTCTGCAAAACCTTAAACTTTTTCGTGCTATTGCGAGTTTGACTGATAAATGCAGCCATGAAATTAAAGATCGTTATTGGGCAAAGAAAAGAATGTGAAATATGTTAACTGTCAGGGCTACCATATCCTGCAATTTACAGAGGATATCCAGTTGCCAACAAAATCCAAGGCACTAAGAGAAACATTAAAACTGGAAACAACTTGAAATCTAATTAATGAAAACAAAGCCACATACTTATACAAAAGTGCTTAAAACACTACAAATACAGATTTGGAAGTAAAAACAATTAGTATTGGTATGAAAAAAGAAAAGATAGCAGCTGTATACATCATGTCCAATGGGGTTCTAGATTCGTAACAACAAAAGGTTTCAAGGCGGCCAAAACACCTGACCTTAGAAATATTTTCATAAGTTCAAAGAATTCATATAAGTGACCAAGTTAATTACGATCGTCAGATCATACTCCTTTAATTTTATCACTAACTAAAGTGGAAGTATTAGAACATAGTAATCTAGCACGTGAATAAAAGAACAAATTGGAATGAATTCAGAGATGTGCTTGAAAGTTTTATAAATCTAAGATCCTTCATGCAAACGTAGGTTAAGATTGTTCGTGAAGTGGAACAATTTATTTCAGAAAAACTCCCAAAATGTATTAAATACTGACATAAAAGAGTAAATAAAACCTACCATTGTCCTTACAAAGTAAAAAAGTCATTCACATGTAAGAAGTTCTAATTGTAAGGTTTTTTAATCAATTTCGTATTTGTCGTTGTTATAAAACATTACATGATAAACTTTAAAAGATAGAGAAGAAAATTTCCAGTATCGAAGACTTCTTAACTTCCCGTAGGAAGCTATTGTAATTTGTCTGATTTGTCGAATTGAAAATTTTAAAATTTCTTGACGTTTCAAGGTCCCTTGAATCTTAACAAAAATGTATAGTACAGTTAATAAAAGTTTTCACCTCAAAAAATAATCCAACAGTTTTGAAACCTGGCACACTTACTAAGGGATGTCTGGTGATGACCCAAAAAGTCCCCAAGAATCCGACGTGAGCTCTAGCCGCAGTTAAGAAAAACATGGAGATTGTTTCAGTTTTTCGCGTTTATCTCGAAAAATGTTTGTCGTATCAAAAAATGTTGTTCCACAAAATTAAATCTCATTAAATTTTATAAAAAAAGGTTCTATGATTTTGTTAGTATCTATTATAGCTTATAAAATAACTCTAGCGGCAGTGAAGAGAGAAACATACGTTTTTTTGGTTTTTCGAGTTTATCTTGAAAATTATTTGTCGTATCAAAAAATAATCTCCTACAAAATTAAAATTAATTCAACTCGTGGGGCCACTAACTATATGGCTCATTGCCTGAATGCCTAGGGAATAAGCATTGCAGCAAGGTACTTTATCATCTCCAACGATGCCACTCGCTATTGACATGAATGCATTTGTAACTGGAAATGAAGGATGACTTTGGAACCAATTTGAAAGCTTTGCAATGTCTGTATTATCTCTAATTGTATGTACCTCCCCAAAATCTTCATGTTGTTCACTAGTAGAAAAAAGAACGAAAGTAAATTCTTCGAGAGATGAGAAAATTTATAGAGTAGGAGTCAGCCCTAGAACCACACTATCAGTGATTCCATGACCTGTTGTCAAGCCACCCATACTCTTCATTCCCCCCATTAGAGTTTGTTCAGTCGCCTGGTCCGACCACACCACTGTCCAAAATGGGCCCGTTCTTCTCATAGTAAACGCTCTTGCAAAAAGTTTTTAAATTCATCTGGGGTCATCACAGAAGGCAGATTTAAAAATTTTTCATGAGATTTTGGATTTCCTCTAACTAATGTTGGCTTATGTCGACTTGTTCCATTATTACATTAGCTAAAGATGTCGGTATTAGTATTAAAACACGAACTGCTCTCGCGAAAGCTTTTCCTTGCAGCATCTTTTCAACTGGGGCGTATATTGTCCTCATTACCTCTTGCAGGCCACTTCCACTCATCAGAAAACCTATTGGTACAATATAGCACATTAACAGGTAAAATCCACCCAATCTGACTACGCATTTTGATATCATGATGAAACTGCCTCAACGATTTCTTTACTTTGTATACTAATAGGCTGGTCAAATTTTACCACCTGGCATTTTTGGTCAAATTCGCAACATAAACTGTAAAGTGTATTATAGTCGGACGGTGGAGAGTTCATGAACGGAAGAGGAATAATTTTAGCTTTTGCACTAAACAAGCCTGTTGTTATTGAGTGCCTTTCCATCCTGGAACATCGTAAATGCCAATAAACTTTGATGCCAACCAAAAAGTGTCATATGGTTTTCGCTGTAACATTTCTTCGGATTCACGCATTCACATTCTCAAAAACTAAAATTTTTAATCCGCAATCTGTTTTCAGAAATGTTTCCAAAGGAAGAACCTACTTCAAGTTATCCAGTTGATTTAGCACAAGGTAGTTTTTTTGCTTTTGCCTTCGTGTTTTGGTTTCTTATCCTGTGGAAGTAGATGCAGCGTGCATCCTTTTCCGCCCAAAGAATGTAATGTATTAAGTCCATTTAAGGTTCTAACATTAAAGTCCGCATTATCAAACACAAATTGGTTAAATCACCCGCTGGAATCTGGTCACGTGTTTCAAATAGCTGATATCTCCAACAACTGAGCTTCATAGAATGAAGAACAAACCCCTAAGCTTAATATAAGCTTTACTAACTTTTTAGAACCAAATTTTCTGTATAGAAATTAACCAATGCGGCTTGGTATTGGAGACATGAATGATCTGGGTCGCACAACTGATATAATGTCATCAACATGTTTGAAAAAATCATCACATGTTTTCTTTACACCCCTATTAAGTTATTTTACAAAATAAAACAGGAACAAACAAATTAATATCATATTTCTTTAGAAAATTTAATTTTGTAGAAGATTATTTTTGATACGACAAATAGTTTTCAAAATAATCCCGAAAAAACCGAAAAAAACTTACGTTTCTCTTCACTGCCGCTAGAGTTAGTTATAAACTATAACAGATAGGAACAAAATCATGAAAGCTTTTCTTTATAAAATTTTATGAGATTTAATTTTTCCGGAACTAGAGATCACATCTGATTCTTGGGGACTTTTTTTTTGGGTCATCACCAGACACCCCTTAGTAAATTTGCCAAGTTTCAAAACTGTTGGATTTTTGTTATAGGTGAAGGCAATTTTTTTCGTTCATTGACTGGACTATTAGAGAGATGTTTGTGTGAAAATAAAAACATTACTAAAACTTGGAAAACATTTATTTTCGACTCAAATATCTTTTCAAAAATAAAAAATGTTTGCTTCAAACTGATTTCATTAGATAGAAAAATAGTAGGCACAATTGTTAAAAATTTATGTTCGACTCTCGATATCTCGTGAATAAATGAAAATATTGACCCAGCCTCTTTTTTCGTTTTTAATTTTTAGGAGTTGTTTCATTGTGAATAAAATCCTAAATGGTGGACGTTTGAAAGCATATGGAAAGCAACTAAGGGTGTAAAAAAAATGATCCATTCTCAGCAAATACATGATTCCTTACATATTATTGATAGAAGCGAAAAATGGAAGTAGGCCCCTTTGACTATTTACTTGTAGAGTGTGAAGATGAGAAGACAGAAGAGGATTTTGAATCTTCATCAAGTTTTCTATGAATTTTTGTAAACTTAATTTTTTAACTTGCAAAATTGATTTCTGAGGTATCTTGTACCTATTTAAAGTAAGTTTGTTCTTAGAAAAAGGTTTGTTGTTCCATCAAATCCACAAGATTTCATAATTTTTGAGACCTTCAAGTGATGCCTCCCATACCCTAACTTTTTTCTTTATTTAATTAGTTTCGTATACGACCTACCACAAATTGAGTCTAATTGAAAAAGTCACGACATTTTCTAACATTACAAGCTGTTCTTATTCTTTCTGAATTAATTGCCTTTTAAAAATATAAGAAGGAGTATAATACGTAAGTACATTTGCCTTTATTTAGTGTATAATTTATTTTCACCATGAAAATCTTTGAAAACATCAAACGACACGTCCGTCTCGTATATTGAAGTGCGACTTACAGAAAAGACCATGTTATAAACATATATGAACAATGAGAGCATTCTATATGTCACACGTCTATACATTATAATACTCATGGCACAGGTATTACAGACAGAAGATTATGCTTGCTTAATCCTATCCTATTTTGATGCAGCTTATGCAAAGTCACGTTTTGGTGCAACAACTATTCTGGAATGACAAATTTAATTTAGCCCATCAATTCATCTTATTTGGGTTTTGGTATTATTCTCTGACTCCTTTGTGCACTTTTTGTCGAATTTGATGAGTAAATTCTTTGGTTCCGTGACATGATTTTTAAATAAAAGAGCGCTTTGTTAATAATTCGGTAATAACCATTACCTCCCAATTTTCGCAGTTGCCTGATTAAAAGTAAAACTTCGGTAGAACAAGAAGAGTTCGTTATTGCTACTTATGAGTCCTTACAATAATCTGGGTTGATATTTTCAAGGAACATATCTATTATAAATTGTAATAACTTCGGGGTTGTAGCTAACATGCATGACAGACATTTAGACTGCAGGAAATGCTTTGTTCTTAACACTTTTGTAGGCTCTTATTTGGCTCGTCTTTGCCGCGAAATAAGAATATTGTTCATGTTTCACATTCATTTTAAAAGAGAACATTTATAGCTAAATTAATAAATGTGGAATATCGAAGAGTTAGGACTTATTCTATAGACTAAGCTCAAAATGTCGCATTTAGGAGTACTAGGTTTGAAAAATGTTCTTGTGATATTTTTAAAAAGATCTTTTTATCTTAAACGGTACTAAAAATTAAATTATAAAATACTGACCTATAATATAATATAGTGTAATATTTTGTAATGAGTGTACGAGTCCGTTAACAGTTAACTGTGTGCCCCAGGGCAGCCAACTAAGTCCAATCTTATTTATTTTTTTACAATTATTTGGTTCTGATCCTACAAAATTCGTTCGTCTCTTTTTAAAAGAATTAACACTGTATCTGATTGCAACTTTCACAGGAGACTTTATATTTTTTAGGTGGCGCAATAAAGAAAGCCTCGTTTTAAATGTTGACAAATGTAAAGCCATGAGTTTTACACACAGAAAAGTTCCAATCGTTTTAGATTACATATTTGATTCTTGTTCCTTAAGTAGGGTATCTGTTTTTACTGGCTTGGGAGTAGTCTTAGACTCGAAAAATTTCTCATTTTCTGCCTTTTTTTCATTTACAAAAACAGCAAAACGCCGGGCCACTGCCAGTGTCTTATCGTGTTCTTTACTTTGAAATTGAAATAAGAAGGGTTTATACAGTGATAGCCAAAAGAAAAAGAGTGAAATTGACTGCAATTTCTAAGGATAGGAAAAAAATACTTTTTTAAGGAAAATGAGCAAATGGGTAACCTCAAGACGCCAGTGCTTGATTAGGTGGCCTTTGTTCTTAAGAACCGCTTCACACCTTCTTGGCATGTAAAGTCGATTACTTTTTAACATGTTTCCACAGGTGTTGAGTACCATTTTTCATGGATTTATTTCCATAGTGCCTCCGTAATTAATATTAATAGCATAAGATGGCGAAAAATCAGAGGGTTCACAAGGAGCAGAAGGCAAATAAACAGATTTAAAATAATCGGCAAATAAATAGCATATAACGTTCATATCACTAGATACACAATTAAAGTACTTCATACAGTTTAGAATCCCTAAAGGCTTTCTTTTAATATTTATAAATTTCCAGAAGTGTTTCGAATCTTTTCTTATTTTTGACTCAGCAGAGAGAATACAAATATTAAAAAAAAGATATTGAGAGAGTCATATTCAAGGTGGAACTGAATGTATTTCTGGTAAGGGCCAGATTATCTTTTGTTGATTTATAAGCTTTATATGCTTTATTTTTTCTGTTTTTCAAATTATATAATCTTCTGTTAAACCAGAGTGGTTTTGAATTGGGTTAAACTTTTTTTTAGAAATATACATATCAAAAGTTTCACGCAGATACATTCCAACGCATGATCAAGGCTTAAATTAATCAAGGTATTATCCCAAGCAATTATTATATGCTTATTTATTTATTAACTTTAATTTTAATTTTTACTCATTAATTAATGTATTTAATATTTTTTTTTATTTAGCATTTATTTATTTATTTCATTAGTATTTATTTATAAATTTATCTGTTTATTTATTTATTTATATTTCTATTAATAAGAATGCTGCCTTATGTAATAATGTTATGTATTAAAATATATTTCTTTTGTAAAAGATGTTTTGAACTGGGTATTGAATGCTTTCGTGTTTACACAACCTCTTCTCTCAGCACATCTACGCCTTTTTATGTTTATTTAATGCATATATATATTTTTTAACGAAGATTTTTAATTGTAACTTTTCCTTCAAATCTTCATTAAAGCTTTTATTTATAACAAATTGTGTATGCTTGGCAGTTGTAAGAAAGCATATATACATCTTTCTATGTAAGTATACTTGACAAATTCAAAGCGATTATAGAAAAATTCTTTCAACATAAAGAAAAGATTATTACCAAAGTGGAAAATATTTTGAAAATCAAAACACTTCGAAGAAAGGTCAAAGTTATGATTTAACTACAGTCACTAAAAGACTTAAGTCTTCAAAGCTATTAACTGCTGATTATTATGTAGGTATACATTTTCAGTTACTTTAAGAACACTTCAATTACGCAAGAAAAAATATTAAAACATTTTGGTGTTTTATTTTGTATGTTTGTTTTATTTTTTTAAACTTATATTAAATTTGGCGTTTTATAAAACTGCATGACTTGTGCATATTCTTTTTATATTGTTTTAGAACATATAAATTATTCTTAATATTTTATAGTTATTAATTTAATTTTACTTTGTAAAAATTCGTTTAGTTTTGCGCCCGAATAAATAAATTTAACTTTGTTTCGATTTTTTCTAAGTTGATAAAATCTTATGTAATTAAACCATTTTACAATGAATACATATCTTCCATTTGTTTTGCACTTTCTTGTTGCATTTTTGCACGAAGGCTCTTCACATCATCGGCTATTCTAACGATAAGTCCAATTTTCTGAAATACATATTTGTTCGAGTGATTCAAATTTTCTTATTTTAATTTGAGAAAAGTTAAAATGTACATACAGTTTCTTTGTCTCCGGGTGTCTTATTCCAAAGCCAAATCATGTATGCAGGAATATAAAGCATTGATGACAGTGCTGTAAACCATCCAAAGGCTTGAGCCCAAAGTGGGTAGCTGTAGCCCAAATATTTAACTGGGGTCCATTGGACTAAATTAAATATAAATACACCCTGCAATGATAATACAAAATTAAAACGTTTTAATAGATTCATTTTGAAATGCAGATTTCAAAATGCAGAGGGCCAAAAACTTACAAAACAAATCATCGGAGTTGTAAAACACCAGCAGAACTTCCACCAACCTATTGGATAATATCCAATCATATCCTTGATGCCATCGTAGAAACGATCAACTCCATAGAACCATGAAATTGAAACACATTCGAAGAAAATCAGCCAGAGCAGGCAAAAACCACTAACAGCATATGAGTCGAGAATTTGAAATATGTACATTCCTCCCTGCAAACAAATAAACAATATACGATTTATGTAAAGAAAAGAGGATAGTTTTATTTTGTTTTAAATTATAAATTGCATACACGCATTTGAGAATGTTTTATATACAAATGGCCTTAACCCATGTAACCGCTCAAGGTATCTAAGAAATTTTGTAGGTATACAAAAGCGAATAAAAACATTTAACATTCAAAAAGGGGCTGAGCCCTAATGCTGTGTAAGTGTAAATATTTGGGGCTTATTAAAATTTTAAATTTCAACTTCCCATTCTTTGAATGAAGCCGGAAAGTAATTATTTTGATATACGCTACTCATCAACTAAATACACAAAAAAGATACTTTGTCCATTTTTTGTAAATATCAATGGTTATTGTGACATCTATTGATGCTCCCTACTTCCTAGAGATGTTAAGAAAATAATTCAAAAAGAAGAAGATACTTCTGCACAATTCCATTTAATGTGTCGTGTAAAAGGATTCAATGTCAAATTTTTAAAGAGAATATGTAATATTTCTTTGCAATACAAAATGCAAATCGTGATGGTCTTTAAGCTTGTCTGAGGAGCGTTTTTTAGACAGTAATGCTTTTTATAGTTTTTGTACGTTAAACTGAAGGTAGAGGTTTGTGAAGTAAAGTTTCAAGTTTGAAATTTATGACACTTGCAAAACTAACTAGCTGCAGAAAGTTTAATGCGGTTTACTCATACTTAAAAAATTCGTACAGAAAAAACTTGAAATAAGAAAGTCGTTCTAAAAAAGAGAGTCGCTTAACAGATCTAAAAATGATCAAAAGTTCACGGCATCGTAAACTTTAAAACAAAAAAAACACAACTTAACGAGAAGCAGACCGACGCGACGCTTGGTACAAAGGAATTTCATAAAGAAATTTTCAAAAAAACAGAACACATTAAGGCTTTTGGTATCCATGGATTCAATACCGCCCTGAAATATATGTAGGTATGACTCTGATTTACCTGTGTGATGCACGTTAACCCAACCAAATAACTAAGCATACAAACTACGGCAATAAAGATCTCTTTGCGCTTTCTTAACAGTTGTGGCCATTCATCAATAATTGCAGTTATAAAACCTTCCATTGTACAAAACTGTGAATCCAATCCGATTAAAAGTATCATAAAGAAGAATAAGCATGACCACAACGGCGATCCAGGCAATTGTAATACAGCTGATGGATAGACTAAGAACGCAAGTCCAGGCCCTATAAAAAAATAATTAAAATTAAAACAAAACATCTAAGAGTTTTTATCAAATAAGATACAAGTTCTTACCGGAAACAGCTACTTCAGCAACTGGCCTCTGCTGTTCGTGAGCCATAAACCCAATTATTGAAAATATTACAAATCCTGAGAACATACTTGTGCTGGAATTTACTGAACAAACAATCAGAGCATCTCTAAGAATGAAGAAAAAATAAAAGTTATTTTTTTGATACTATCACTGAAATAGAATAAAAATCATTTCATACTTGTAGACGTTATTTGTAAACTTGTTGTAACTTCCGAGAGCAACGAGGGTACCCAATCCGAGTCCATAGGAGAAGAAGATTTGTGTAACTGCATCAATCCATACCTGATCATCATACAAACAAAAAACCGTTTAAAAAGATGTTTAAAAACAAATAAACTTGGTAGGCTATAAAGAATCCTTTCCGGAAGTTCTATATTGTCCCGCATAAATCTAATTAATTTTTAGAAAATTCAAAACATTTAGATTCTTTCATCTCATTTTGCATTGTTTAAATGCATTACATGCACCTGCAGGTTTATCAGAGTGGATAGGTCAAGTATGCTTTTGAATCTTATTCAATCAAGCGTACGGCATTGAAATAGCATATAATATTATGTACCTACATTCAAGATTGATGATGCATGCATTTATTAATTTATATTTGCGTACAGCACTTTGAAGATATGTATAATAAAAATTAAACAAATTAAAGTTAAATTTAGTTCGCGTCGATATAAAAACAAAAGTTTGAAGGCTCATGTTTGACGTGTGTTTATATGCAACTTCAATAATGCATCTGAGTAATGAACATCTGGCGTTAAAAGCTCAATTAATTTTTTACCAAAGAATTTCTCTAGTTTGTTTGTTCATTTACCTCTGATTCTGATAATTTTGAAAAGTTTGGTATAACATAGAACTTTATTCCGTCTAAGGCTCCAGGCAGAGTGATTCCACGAATAAGTAAAACAGTCAATAAAACATAGGGAAATAGTGCAGTAAAGTAAACCACTTTGCCAGTCCATTTAACTCCTTTCCATATACAAAAGTAGCACAAGATCCACACAGTCAATAGAGTTCCAGCTAATTCCCATCGAATACTACCAACTTGATCAATTCCAGGAGAAATTTGAAGTGTACGACGTCTATTTTCAAAAATAAAATTTTAAATAACACAAAAAAAATGCACTTCAGCATTTACTTACTCCCAGAACTCCTTAACTGGATCGGATAATTCAGAAGCTGATACATTACTAGCTGCTACTGAACAAATCTTCTTAATTGTTCCATTTACTTTGCTCACTTGATCCCAACATAGAAGCTCCTTTCTTTCATAAGGATTAACACAATTTATTGTGTTCCATACATTATTGCACGTACGCCATGGAACATCTAATTTTTAAATTAAGAAGCGAACAAAATTATTTAACATTAGCAATGGAATTGAGATAATCTAGTTAATATAGGATTCAGATGGAATGGAAACAAAAAAGTATGATGGATATGATATGTAAATTTAACATTTATTTTTTAGTACCTGCTCTCATAGACATAAAAAAGTAAAAGGTTGCCCATGCCAAAATAACGATGTAATAAACGTTCATCCAACAAGACATTACTGCAGCAGCGTATCCTATACCTGTTTTTTCGGTTTTTTAAATAGAAATAAATTTTGTTTGTCAAGTTTGGTCTGTGTAAGTTATGTATTACCCTTAAATATAGGAGCAATTTTAAAGACTCCAAGTCCACCTATTGTTAACATTTGTCCAAGTGCAAGTTCCATAAAAAACATTGGTATACCAGCCAAAATAAGTGTTACGAAATATGGCACCAAAAACGCTCCTCCTCCATTTTTGTAGCACAGATAAGGGAAACGCCAGACATTACCTAAGCCGATAGCTAGACCAACAACTGATAAAATAAAATCTAATTTCGAAGACCATGAACCACGTTCAGGAACGTTATGTGATTTTGCCACCTTTATGTTAAAAAGTTAAAACAGATTATGTAAATTATATTTTACGGTTAAAGAAATCCGATTGATTAGAATGGAAAGTTATTTTTGTAGTTATTTAAAAAAAAACTTAAGAAAACAAAAATATTGGAAATCAAATAAATATTTTTGTTTGTTTTATTATTAACCTGATGCGAAGTTGCAGTTAATGCTGTTGACAGTGTTTTAGTTGGAACTGCATCCGAAGAGCTATTGATTCCCGGCATTTCAATATTCTCATCGTTACGTTTGTTTCTTAAGTTAAGAGTATCAACTAATTCTCGTTCAATTCCAGTAGACATGATTATGCTCACTCTTAATGAAATCTAACGATAAAATAGTGGCACAAACAAATTAAAAACGAAACTAGGTATATTTTAACACTATTTTGTATATTATCCTTTCGATTTCTTCAAATCAGATTAAGATATTCGAGAGGACGGTTGATATGTGTCGCCTCGCCACTTTCGTTCTGTAAAGAAAAAAAAATGATTTTTATTATTATTTGAAGATTACAATTTAGTACAACTACAATAAATATGAACCTCAAGTAAAATTGTAAGAAATTACATGCTTTATTTTAACTCAAAAATGTTTGTCTGTGTTGTGCCCTCGACATGAAACCACCACTCACTTCTAAATAACTGAATTTCAAGGGAACACTTAAATACTGTTTCAAAAACTCATTTTTAGAAAAAGTTCTTTTCAAGATATTAACTACTTTTTTTGACAAAAATTATGTTTCAAATTATGTATTATAATAAATGAATTAAGCGGCGCAACAGTCCGTGGCTTGAGACTCTTAATCATTCCTGTGTGCGAGCTATGTTGTAAGGAATGGAGGGGACCTACAGTTTTAAGCTAAATTCGAACGGCAAATTTGAGAAATCATTTTTCAAGACAAGAAATACTCTTGGAGGATTTGTCATTTACTCGTGAAAAAAGTTAGGGATTAAACCCAAGACCCCTTGCATGACAGTCCAACGAACTAACCATCACGCTACGGGTATTACATATTTCTTACAAACTTTTTAAATGCATTTTAATCAAACGTTTTAAATTCTCTTAATTATGTTTTTCTAAACAAGTAAAGTTAATTACAATCACCAAATAGATGCTGTGAAATAAAGCCAAGTAAAATACGGCCAAAATTTGAGAAAATTCACTTCACTTTTGGAAGGTATAATAAAGTCAATTTCCATCAGTTGGTCTTATTACACTCAAACAAAATGAAATAGAGTCCAAGTCAATAATGCAAATAAACTTTGCTCCTAACCCAAATCCTATGGTGTGCCCAAACTCCTTCTCTTACATACCTAAAGGGCAATGAGGCAAAGTTTTGAAAGTTACTCTTACTTGGCCTTATTTTACGGCACCCAGCAATGCAATAATATGCACCACATATTGTTTTACCACATAAAAAAACAAATTTTATTTTGGTTTCATTACTTATTCCTGGTAAATATGTATTTGGTTTATAAATCAAACTCAGATTCAGTCAAAATCAATGTATTGAACATTGGTCGCATTCACAAAGCTAGTGACTACGTAGTCAAGGGATTCTGATTGGCTAAATCTAACTACAAAATTAGTTGAAATTTCCCCTCCGACGTAGTGTAAAAAATTCGGCTACAAAGTTAATGGAGAATGATTTTGACGTTTCAGCTGCTCGGTAAAGTAACACGAATTCAAAATGAAACAAAATGTGTCTTAAATTTGATTTTATTGAGTTTAAAAACACAAAAGATAAGTTAAAGCTATGAAATCAAAAATGTTTCTTATTTTATATATTTGCATTTGTCAATAATATGACAGTTCCAGATTGACTAGCTTTGTAGTGAAGTTTTGCACTCACAAAGCTAGTTGAATTTTGACTACGTAGCCACTAGCTTTGTGAATGCAACCATTTTCATATTCATAACAGTTTTTTTAATAGCTCAAATAGAAATACACATTTATAAAAATGAGTCTAGAACCTTAAAACAATAGTTGAACTTACTAACGTCTTTGAAAAAGGAATTCGATAACTCGTATAAAATAAAGCCGTCTAGGACTTTATTTTTTATAGTTGAAATGTTAAAACTTTAACAAGCAAGGCAGTGTAATTTTCACATTCAACAAGTGCTTCAAAGACGAATGAAACAGGGTTATGATTAATAGTTGGTCTATAAAATTGCTGAAATAATGGCATTTTGTCACTACTTTAATTATGAAGCACTGCATTTTGTAATGTCTTCAGAGAGTTACGCCTCATAAAAGAATGTCATCATTCTTATGTTTGCGGAAAACACAATACAAAATTAATCTTTCTTTCAAAAATTTGTAGGCAATTGAATTGTCATAACTAGCAATTAAGCCACTGTCAAATATTTGCAAGGTGTAAAAATGAAATCGTAAACGATATAAACATGGATCGCGTAACACCAAAATTTCCGTCAACTAAAACATATAAGAAAATATTTGTTTTCACTTTTTAATCGTTCTAAGTTTGTTGGCTTAAAAATCTTCTTTTTTTTGTCCCGTAATTTCGGCAAAAAAAGAAAGTTTAAATATCTGATGACTTAAAAACAACACCCTTTAAAGAACTGTTAATATTTGTACGGCCAAATAAGCGTTTAAGGCATTTTGTGACTTGTCGCGATAATGCGATAAGACTTCCGACCCGTGAGCTGAGCGATGCTACACGTTCAAAGTGTACGATGCGCCAGTTATCCTGTAGGCCAACAATATGTTGTAAATCACAGCAACGGTTTTCCGTTACAATTTGTTGTTGGAATTGTATTATATTTATTGGTTATAATTTCCCCAGGGGTCTTGAAAATAACATTTAGAACTATTGTAGAACTGAATTTTGTTTTTTGGTTGGTGGTGAATATTTTTGTTTGGTTTAAAACATGCAGTTTTTGTTTAGCACTTTTGATTTTAAAAGGTTATATTTTTTGTTTCAAAGCTTATACCATCACTTTTTCTAATTATTATTTTTTATTTTGACCGCTTCATGGAAACAATCCTTATTGGAAAAGGGTTAAAGTTTTTAATATATTTTATGAACACTTATATATATTTTTGTATTTATATTCTTTCAAGCAACAAGGCGGTCAATTTTTGTTGAAATGTTAAGTATCCGCACCATTAAGCCAGACGTGATAGATATTTATAAAGAAATGAAAGTGATATTTAAGGATATTTCTTTTTCAGCTATAACATGCACTTTTTCCGTTTTTGTGTTCTTTTTTTTGTAAATGTTGGACAGTTATATGTGGACAAAAATGTAAAATATGGAAATACTTAGTAGTTTTTTTTATCGACCTAGACAGACCTTTAAACGTTATGAAATCTCTCTACGAACTAAAGGGATATATGTGAGGAGGCTCACTAAAATATAATCAAAATGTTGAGCTCAATTAGTATAAAATTATACCTACATAAAAACTGAATTAAATTTGTTGATCGTTTGGGTGGGGGTGGCTTGTTTTAAGGAGGATTTTCTATTACAATCCCCAAACTAAACCAAACCAAATACAAATTTAAAAAAACGTCAAAAATGGGTACAGTAAGAGTTGTATATGTGGGGGTAAATATATAGAGCTCTAAATAGATCTAGATGCCTACATTCTTTTTTTTGTTCGTTACTATCAGATTTAGTTTAATTTAAAATATGTGCATTATACGCATTTCTTTGGTACATTGGCAGATGAATGCTTATCAGAGTTGTGCCTTTAAGATACACTCTGAATTTTATGATTTAAGCCTTGTTTAAATATTAAGTTTTATGGATTTTAGAAACAAAAAATTATATTGTAGTACTAATTTCTCCTTATTTTAATGGAAATGCTGTGGCAGAATACTTTTCAATTTGACTTTTAGATATAGGCTGGAAAACACACATATAGTATATAAATAATTTGAAGTCAATATCTTTCTTTTTTCTCCTAGAACTTGCGTCAAAAACAAATTGCTTATCAATTTTTTGTTTGTATAGGTTTTCGTGTTTTACAAAAAAAAAAACAGTTGAATTTTTCTAAAAAAATAACTAAAACGTACCAACAATACCTTGAATATGATGAAAAGTTTAATTGTAAAATCTGTTTTTGATAATGAGATTTTTAGTCGAAAAATAATTCTTACCAATTTTTGTATTTCTTATTTTGCTAGGTTTTTGTTTTTTGTAAAAGAAAAACTATCAATTTGATTTTTCTCTAAATTTTACCAGATATCAAAAACGAAAGTCTTCGTAGCATACAATTACTTTGGATATTTTTTTTGTAACATATTTGAGGTTACAATTATTTTTTCAAGTTTTTTGATTTGTAAAAACCCGTTAATTGATTTTATTTTAAAATTATAATAGTTTAATATTACGTCACAATATATAATATAAAATTTAATTCATGTCGACACTTTTTTTAAATTGCTGTGGTAAAAAACACTCACTCAATTTTGTTGGGTGTCTTGTCTGCCTTTTTGCATTATTATGTGTATAATAAAATTTATTTAAAGTCGATATCATTACTGGTTCTTGAGATATGAACGGTGAAAAAAGCATTCCGAACGTACGGACGTACAGATGTACGTGCACACAAAAAAAACTTTTACTTATGTAGATTCTAGGCACCTTGAAACATCGGGAAATGTCAACACTTTCAAATGGACAAATCGAACCGATTACAATAACTTCCTATGGGAAGTTAAAAATATAAAACATTTCGTCTTTGTTTATTCAACTACCATAGTTTAGGATACAAAAAATGCTCACACGTTGGTAAACTCCATTAAACCTAATTATTTTGTATAGGTTTTGTTATTGCCAAAAAAGAGGGTCTTAAGTCATATACAGGTATTGTAACTCTAGGCAACAGTTCAACATTAAAATGATGTTACTAAATGTTTTCTAAATTGTTTATTGTGTTATCTCCGTCACTCAAGCATTTAATAAATACTTTAGCACACCATTTTGCATTTTTAGCAACTTACTATACTTAAAAGATGATTTACCTAAATTTAAACGATATGCCCAATTTCATAAACAACTTTTGTATTTAAAAGGATTTTAAAATGTAAAATGGGATATTTTGGTTTCACCAAGCGTTTTTAAAGTAAACAAGCTATTAAACACCCTTTAAAACTAAATGCCAATTTTTGGCTCATTAAATTTTAAAAGTGTCATTAAAAAATGAACATGACATAGTCTTGTATTTGATAATGGAACTAATTTTCTAAGACACTTAAGTTAAGTTGGCTTCAGTAGTGAGCAAATTTAGTTTGTACTCAACATATATACGTGTATACATGCCTTAATGATTACGGTATCGTTAAGGCAAAACCACTTTATCTATGTATGTCTTAGCCCATTGGGGGCAAAATTATGGGTCTTGTCGATGCCGTATTTAGTCAGCTACAACATTCTCGATGGCATTAAGCAATTTACTAGTTAGCAAAACCAAAAGAAAGGTCTCTGAGTCCCTTAATAAATTTCTAACTATTAAATTGTTAAGCCCTTAACAATAAGTTCTTAAAGATTTTGTGACTTTATCTATAACCTTATTGTTTCTGAGTCCCTTAATAAATTTCTAACTATTAAATTGTTAAGCCCTTAACAATAAGTTCTTAAAGATTTTGTGACTTTATCTATAACATTATTGTAAAAATCAAAATCAAAACATTTCTGAGTCCCTTAATAAATTTCTAACTATTAAATTGTTAAGCCCTCAACAATAAGTTCTTAAAGATTTTGTGACTTTATCTATAACCTTATTGTAAAAATCAACTATAAACATACTAAAGTTTATGACTCTAAAAAAATTGAAAGATGCAGAGTGTATGTAGATACTTTTAACAATCGAGAGCATTTATGCACCTTTCACATACCCCACCCTCGGTTATTGTACAGTTAGTAATTTAATTTGATTTATACTGCTCAGTTGGACATATTATGGCAACGAACAAACAAACAAAACTCAACCTTTGTCTAGATTTTTCGGATACCTCGTTCCCACCCATCCCAGTCCTAATACCCATCCCCATATCAGTCCAACTTCCATTCGTGCATTTATCTAATCTTTATGGTATAGACTATGGAGATGGGCAAAAGATACACCACATTCCCAAAAGGCATAGGCAACCCCTACAAAACTGTGTGATTTATCTTATTCACAATACCACAGTATGGGGACTTAATCAACTATGTCCGGTTAACTATACAAAATTATGACGCTCATGCATTCCGTTACGGAACGCATTAAAATTGTGTTTTATTTGTATTTACCGTGGACAGGAAGAGATCAGCGTATTTCCTAAAAAAAAAAATGAGCACTGACGGTGTTTAGGTTCAAATTGCTTTTGTAGCATACTACGACAAAAATATAATAGTTAATTTATATACATACATAGCATTAACAGCTACTTATTTTGACCTGGACGATCATAAATAAATAATTTTGATTTGTGCTTATTTACAATATTTTCAGTCGTAGTTTCTATTTCTGGTTAGGGGTTATTAAATGCTTCCTTCTTTTCCAGTCAAATTAAGCAGCGAAATAAATAATTATTATTATTATTTTATAATGGAGTGCTTGTTTTCCAATTCGGTAAAATAAAACGAAAAGTGGAGCTACCTAAATAATAACAATATGAGGATAGTGGTAAATTGTATTGAAGTTATGTTTCTGACCTACCTACGACCCTGCGTATTTCGATCTTTGGAAATATTTCGAATTTTCAAAATTCGAATTTATCAATTACACAATTTTATAATCCGCAGTTTGAGATATTATTATGTTGCCGCAAGAAAATCATGAATTATTAAGTTGTTGTTATATTTTATTTTAGAGCCGTTTTTTTACATCATCGAGTCGAAAATACCAAATGCGGTATATAATTAAGTCGCCTTAATATTGTAATAAATAATCATTGATTTCATTTAATATTTACAATTTCGTAATATTTCTTTAAAAATATGGCCTAAAATACAGGGTATCTCAAAGAAATAGTTACAGACAAAACCATCATATACGTATGTAGGTTAGACCTAAGACCTTATTTCGAATTATTTATGAAGTCATTTTCAATTTCCTTCCTTTTTGACTTAAAATAATTTTTATGATTTTTTGAGCAATTTCTTTTAAACCCATTTTTAGTTTTATTTATTTATTGAAGTAACCAATCTACGAATTTACATTTACAATTCAATTTATAAATACATATTATTACATATCGCTGCTTCTTTGGACTTAGAAGGCAATTGAGAAGTAAAGTCCTCTCTCGAGCATCTAAAATCACCATCTATAAGACACTCATCATCCCGGTTCTCATTTATAGCGCTGAGGCCTGGCCCCTTTCAAAGAAAGATGAGAGCGTCTTAGGATGCTTCGAGAGAAAAATTCTTCGGGCTGTACAGCGACACTGACCTAGTTAGCAGAATTAAAGTCCAACGGCTAAGATGGCTAGGTCATGTAGAGCGGATGGACATCAACGCTCCAGCCCGAAAGGTCTTCGAATCCAATCCCGAGGGACGACGCAGTAGAGGAAGACCGCAACTCAGGTGGCGCACCCAGGTGGGAGAGGACCTCAACCAACTTGGCGTGCGAAATTGGAGACAGCTAATATATGTAATATAATAATATGTGAGTATATTATTACATATTATACATAAAATTAAAAATTGATAAATTGAAATTAAAGTGAATAATCGACTTTTAAATAAGTTTCTTGGCATTGATATATCTAAATTAGAATAAAACATATTAAATAAATTAGAGCTATCGGAAATCGGTTCACGTTGTCGATATAGCGTATGATAGGAATCAATTGACAAGAGCGGTCTGGCTCTTAAGGAAATTGAAGGAGCATACAGATGCAAGCAGTTAAGCAAACTCTCACAATCGATAGTTGAAGTCAAAATTTCACGAATAAACATGATACTCGACTTTAGCTAAAAGCAAGGAATTAATTTTCATTTAGCAATGTATAATACTTTTGAAATTTTACATTGAAAAGCCAACAGAGTACATTAAGTACAAATTAATTTTCCCAAAAAAAACGCAAAACGTAAAGGACGCTTGGAAATAATATAAAATAAATTATGTGGCTCAACAGCCTGTTTAGATCTAGGGCCTAATGACTTACGACTCTTAACCATTTCTGTGTTACTAAATTTAACTGAAAGCTGAACATTATTACTATATGATTTATCAATTTTATTTGATCGACTTCCTTTAAATCACAAAATTCGAATCGTGATGGGTTTTTAGTAGTTTTTGTGCGATTTACTGGTGTAAGAGGTTAGTAAAGTAAAGTTACGAGTTTGAAGTTTATGACACTTGAAAAACTAACTGGTTGTCTTGGTCAAAATATATGCTCAAAGATTGTACTTGATTGCAAATGAAGTCCTTTGTTTGAACCTGCCCATTGTCATATTCTATAAAATAAAGAATTTATGCCAATCACCATTTAGCATTTAGCAAAGTTAATAACTATCTGAATTTCCAGGAAAAAATGTTTCAAAGAGATGAGAGATTTATTTGCATCATCTATGACGTTAATGAAGTCCGACTTTGACTACAATATTCACTAGTGTACAAGTGAAGACTTTGATGACGAACTTTTTGTTACAAATAATAAAACCATTCAAGAATGTAGAAGATCACTTATTTAAAAATTATGAAATTCAGCTTATATTTTGTTCTCTACAAAATTTAAATTATGCACTTATTTTAAAAATGTAATATAAAATAAAAATGTAATAGTAATAAAGAAGTAAAAGTTTTAAATAAAAAAAAACTGGAGTTTCATATAAAATAATATTTATTTTGTAATTTATCTTCAACTTACATATATATGTATTTAATTATATTTAGCTCAGTGCTAGCTTTCACTTGATACCTATTAGTATAGGTCAGATCCAAAATATCGGTAGATAGATAGATATTCTCTATTTTTGTAACTTACCAAATGTAACTGTAAAGTTACATTTGGTAAGATATCTTTCTGCTGAACAAGTATCTTAATTTGTATATTGAATTTAGATAATACAAATTAAATTATTAATTTTTAATTAAAATACAAATAAAACCTTCAACTCAAATTGAAAAGGGGAGGTACATTTTGACTCAAATAGAATTAAGATTTCTTAACTTTTGTTTAGAAGTATTTTTGTTAAAAAAGGTTAGTATAAATTATAATTGATAGATATATTTTAATGTATTAGTAATTTGTTAGTAAGAATTAACAAATTGTTAAATAAATAAATATACAAAAATAAATAAATAAATAATTTTATAAATAAATAAAATAAATTAATGAATAAATAAATAAATAAATGAATAAATAAGTAAAATAATAAATAGATAAGTATGGACAAACAATACATTAATAATGAACACATGGAAAATATATTAATAAATTAACAATTTAACGAGTAATATTTAAACAAGGGTACAAATATATCAAACTAACAAAAAATGTCGGAAAATGGTTAATGAATCAATTCATAAGCGGATTTTCAGAGTTTTCACAGTTTAGTAAGAAGGTGTTAGCTAGTTTGTTGATTCTAAGAGATATCAATTCAATATTTGCTTTCTCATGTAAGTCTATGGTGGAATGAATTCGTGGAAGGTTAAGTATCATTTTTAGAAGCTTGTTTTGTGATATTTGTAGTTTTTTAAGATGACATTTTGCACATTTGCTCCAATAATCCTGGCATTCATACAGAAGTATTGCTTAGAATACTACTTTTTGATTTATCATTTTATTGTCGTTGCTAAGACCGGACTTTCTATTTATAAAAGGATAAACAATATTTGTAGCAATTCTAACTTTTTGCAGAGTTCTGGCAATTTGCTCTCTGAAAGCCAGTGTTCTAAGTAAATACCAAAATATTTCACACTTGGTTCCCATTTGACATTTACACCATTAACGGTAAGTTGATTCCTTGGTTTGTAACAAGATTTTCTTTTTCTACTGAAAATGATGGTTTGTAGTTTGTCAGCATTCAGTTTTATTTTCCATTTAGTGTAGTAATTGGTCATCAACTCATTTATCAAATTTGTCTCAATAGGAAGACTAAATTCATGCGATGAAAAGATGCCTACTTCATCCGCAAATATGACTATCTGACAACCTGGTGTTCTTGGAATATCAGAAGTATAAATATTGTACAGTAAAGGACCTAGTACTGATCCTTGCGGGGCCCCATAGTTGACTTGGTAACAGTTAGACGAACAGTTGTTGACGAAAACAATAAGGTTACGATTGGACAAAAAAAACTTGGGTTAATTTATACAAGATACGAATGAAACCTGAAATATGACATCGTGTGCACAACTCCATCGTGCCAAACTGAGTCAGATAACTTTCCTATATCAAGTAGAATAAGCCCAGTCGATTAGCCAAATGATCGATTTTTCTTAATATGTTCACAGACTCTAAATACCTGTTGAGTAGTACTGTGATGTGTTCTGAATCCAAAGTGTTCATTGGAAAATATCTGAAGCTCATCAACGATGCGTAATATTTTACATTTCAAATTTTTTTCGAAAACTTTGCTTATACAACTACGAGTAAGCAAACTAATTGGTCGATGGCTTGTTGGGAGTTTTGCCGGTTTTCCAGGCTTAGGAATCGGTATTACCTTTGCATATTTCGAATTTAATGAAAAATATTGCGTTTTTAGACACGCGTTTATCAAGAAAGTAAGAAATTCGACCCCTGCTCGAATCTAAAACATCTAGTAAATGAAATCATGAAAAATTGTGTCAAATGAAAACTTTGCGCAATTTCAGATAAATTGATAACATTTTTTGTATCTTAATTATTTTACTGGTCGACAAAATTATATTTTTTTTTGCACAAACAAAACAATACTTTTCTAAAGGATTAAAATTTCCAACATTCGAATCCCACCTTTAAATTTGTCTATCACATCGGGGTTTTAAAATATACCAAAACCCAATTAAAAAAAGGATTTTAAGGCTAAATTAGAATGCCATTAACAAAACATAGTATGATAAATTTGCAAAATAAACATCTTTGTCTTTTGGATACAGTTTAAGCCATTGTGGTATCTTACTTAGTACTAGGAAATTCTCATTAGTTATGTTATGAGTATAGAGTTATGAGCAAACCATAGTTTCATAGTTTTGTAGTCAGTTTTGAGTGCTGTTTAACACAAGCTCTTATTTTGACTATTTGCTCATGTTTTAAAAATACCCGTTTTAAACTTTATTTTTGTGCTTTTAAATTAATTTCAAAAACTTGATACAGGGTGGGCGTGGTTACTTCCTTATCTAAAACTTTCGCAACTGAGCGGCTATTAATATTAGGGCGTTGGTTTATGGCTTGTTCGAAAGCACGATATCTAGGGTTTTCGTTATAAGTAGTTCAGTGCCAATAATGCAGTGGACAAAGCAAGAGCGTGCGTTCGCAGTGGAGTACTACTTTTCTTTAAGCTGTTCGATCATCGCAATTCAGCGTGCTTTCAGTCAATATCGCACCCGCAGGTCGTGTGCATGATCGAAAATCGATTTGTGGGTGGCCACATTCAGGGATACCGGTAGTGTGCAGAAGAAACATAATGGACCTTCCAGAACCGTCAGGACGCCAGAAAGGGTAAGGGCGGCGATTTTGAAATGCCCTAGGCGATCTGCACACAAACGGCTACTTTAGGGATTTCTAGTCGTACAGTGAGACACATTTTTTATGAGGAACAAAAACCTGCCTCAGGACGTGGCGAGACACATTTCCATATTTCGGGACAAACAAAAAATGCGATATTGGAGCCCCACTAACCCGAGAGAACTTAAGCAGCCTATGCATACAGAACGTGTGACTGTTTGGTGTGCAATATCCAGAATCGGCATTATTGGTCCACGATTCTTTAAAGAGAACGAAAGAGCAGTTACGGTTAATTCTGAACGTTATGTAAGCATAATTGTGGATTTTTTTCTGCCCAAACTTGAAGAAATGAATGTAGGGGAAGTGTGGTTTCAACAGGATGTCGCCACAGCTCACACGGCAAGGTCAATAAACGGCCCATCTCTTAGAGGCGATCTTCAGTGGCCAGCACTATCGCCACATTTAGCTCCAAGTGATTTTTTTCTGTGGGGCTTCCAGAAATCGTTGGTAAACACTGATCGTCCAAAGACGATTGTATTTTTATTTACGAATGAAAATTTAAAAATTATTGTAGTCTTATTTAACATTGACATTTTTTACAAAAGTCAAAATTCATAATGTATTTATTTCATTCTCGGGATTTTGGATTTTAGTATTTTTGAATATCCGGCATTTTTTGGGTTTTTGGGGTTGTGTCTGTTTCCCTTCAATTTATCTCGCCAAGTCATAATGTTAAGTGATGTATTTGAACAAAAAGCTTAAATGAATTATTAGGCCGAAAAATCACTACGTGACGATGCAAAGTCAAGGCTGTGTAATTAAACAAAAAGGTCGGTATCAAAAAGCTAGCGAAGAGATCACTGTCAATGTCGAGTCCTACAGAACAATTATTACCAATTTTTTATTGCCCAAATTAACAGGCCTATTCTGCTATTCATCGGGGGGAATTTTACTTGAATTTTCACTAATCATTATTATGCTATTCATTCGATATGAATCTGTGTATGTCGGTAACTTCGGTAATACGGTGCGGTATTCTTCTATTCACTTGAAAACATAAATTCTGGTTTGTTAATTTTTGCAATCAAAATGTAAGTGAAAACTAATTTATTACTAAATTTAGAATATTGGTTTATAAATTAAAGAATATTAACATTTTTAGGAAGGAATACACTTGTTAACCTTTCTCCGAAGCTCTCTGTTTGAGGATTCTCTAATTCCTCTGCTTACAATTGAAATAGAAAGTCAAATACTGCCCATTTCCAAAAATTACACAAATTATTCTGTTTAAGTGGATTGATTAAACTTAATTTTTGTATGAATCAAAACAATTTATCCAATATTCCCAAGATTTTTACATGAACAGCTGTTTATTTGAATGTCAAATTGGTTTGGGATAATGTAGTTTACCCGATGGATAGCAGAATGCAAAGGCAGTGTAAAAGGAAATCGAATGGGTGAATCAAATACACGGTCCACGTAAATAGCAGAATATGGCTGTAAATCATAATTAACCACCAAGGACGTGCGAGGCTTTTATTTCTGTGGAGATTCTTGAAAGGCAGGTTTAATCAAATAAACCACAATCAACAGATCCCTCTAAGGTGAACATTACATCATCAACCAAATTCAGTTACTGTATTTACATACAAGTAAATTCAAAATTGAGTGATAGGAATTGCATCGGCTCAAGAAGTAAAGTATGATAAATATATTTTATGCATTTGAAGGTCTATAAAAGTTTTTTTTTAGTTTCCTATTTATGTAACCAATTTCCTGAAAATGGTCTGATAGTGTCGTGAATTTTGCTCTACCTCATCTTTTTCAAAATTTGTATTTACGGATATTTCAGATAAAATATGGTCCTTTCTTATTTTATTTTAAAAATTCTAAAGTAGATTGCACAAAATTTCTTTTACTTTATACATTTTTAAGAATTGGATAAAGTTTTTGTTGTTCCACAATTTTTGCTACATTTTGTACCTACATATAATTTCAGAGCCACTTACCCACTGATTACTCATGTAAACCTAAGGAAACAGAGTGACTTTTCATAAATACTTCCGAAAACTTACAAAGTGCAGAAATAAAAAAATATATAAAGCTGAGATTGGGACATACCAACACCACCCACAAGCACCTAATCACCAAAGAACCTGCTCCACTTTGCAAAACTATTTCCGGAAAAGATCTTCAAGAGCTTTTAACAGTTATATCCTAAACTAATATAAAACATGTTAATGAAATTACTTTAAAATTAGAATTATTAATTTGATGTATTTAACAATTAACTAGCTCAAAGCCCTGGTAGACAGAGCTTTAATTTTAATTATTGATTATGTTATTTATTTATGAATTAATAAAGTTGTAATAATAATAATAATACTTCAGAAATTCAAGCATCAAGACAAAAAAAATTCAGAAAGTTTGAGCAATATTTCAAAAATGTTTCTAAAACTTTTTCTTAAATGTTTCTGAAATCTTTCAAAAATGTGTCTTTGGTCTGGACGTATGTACCTTCAGATTTTGAGCTCAATAGTACAGTCTCTTCTTTATATAAAAAAACCAACTAAATCACATTGTTTAACATCATAATTTGACTCTTTAACCAAGGCATACATTTTTTGCTACAATTTATAAATTGTACTAATGGGTTTCATTACACGAAGGCAAGTGGTAAACGGATGTAGTTTTTAATAATAATTTGTTTCTACTGCAAGCAATACGCTTCTTTTGGATTTTTTGTGGAAAATATAAACACATGTACTTTTTGTTTCCATTTAGTATTTTGGGTAGATATAAAGAAACCTCGTAACGCTTAATTCTCAGAAAATAAATAAAATAGTTTAGTTGTGTACACAACTTCATAAAATTATTTTTGTACTCGTATCAAACCTATAGATATTTTTATATATTACTATATATAAAAATTATAAATTAAAATAATTTCTTTGGATTAATTTGATAAGGAAGAATTACATTGTATTTCAATTTGTTATAACACTTTAATAAACATCAAGCGCTGAAACATTTAAAAGGAGCCTATAAAGAGGCTAAAAGACTGATAAAATTGCAAAGTTTTAAGGGCATTGCTGACGCCCTTTAGACTTTGCTCTTTTTTTAAAAGCCAAATTGTCACTTGAAGAATTTCAAAGAGAATGCAATCAAAAATTAAATTCTGTGATATAATAAGACAAGATGTTTTGAGATGTTCAATCAATTAAGGTGTAGGTTTCTATTTTTTGATTACAAAATTGACAGTTGGATTTTTATAAAATTTGTATCTATTAATAACATTATGTCCAAACTAAAAAAAAGTTTAAAATTAATATATTTTGTACATCATTTTTTTAAATATTTGAGTTTAAGTGCATAGTTTTTCATTTTTTTTCATTTGTATTCTTATACACATTTAATAAAGATGATATTTAATGCCATACGAAATAATTGTGAGATAATTTAATTTGTTGTAAGTAAAATTACCGAGCAGCCAATTTTTTTGAACAAAAAAGAAATTTGTCTTGACTTTTTAAATTAATTTAATTTAATTTACGTCGATAGAATTATTGGTTCTTAAAATATTTGGGGTCAGCAAAATTAAAATGCATGTAATACAAAATCTATTGAGCATAATAATTAAAGAGTCCTTCCAGGACACCTTGATATTGTCACCGTTCTATTAAAACTCCCTGAGTAAATTGTTTATGTTTTAAAATATTGACATTTAAACTTTAAATTAAAAATAATAGTTATCAGAGTTCTAATTCCTTATAATTTAATAATATAGAGCTAAAGGAGTTTTAACAGAATATTGGTTTATCCATTTCCATACAATTAGCGAATATATCTAAGCTATCCTAAACATGGACTAAGAGAATTTAAATAAAAAGACGAAGATATTAATATCTGTAAAATAAAAAAAAAGTATATGAATTTGATATCTTAGCTAATGTTTTTGAGATGAAGGACGAAAGTAAGGTATTCCGAACATACCCATTTGAAAACCATGGGTTTAAATACTAATGACAAATGTAAAAAATTACGTTACAAAAACTTCATGTTGCAATAGTTTCAAATTTCTCATCCGAACGGATAATTTGAGAAAGCATTTTTCATGATTAGAATTACTCTTGAAGTATTATCTAACTCCATTCAAAAGGCAATTTCCGTTAAAAAAGAATGTTTAAGTGGCGCAGTTAATGCCAGACCTCTAGCATGACGAAGAGAATAACCAAACCATTTGGAAAGCTGATTATAGGCATACCTTTGAGAATAATGAAAAACAAGTTTTAGAATAAATATAATTACTTTAAATATATAGCGTTTTACTTTTTCGTCCCTAAAGAAATCTGTGAGCGATCAGAGCAAACAAACTGAGACCGTTAATTTTAGCGAACCGAGTATAAATTTAAGAAATTGAATGGTGACATGAGTCTTGAGGCTTCCTCTTAAGCTCAATGGAACTAGTTTGAGTCCCTTACGAAACATAGTGACTTCAAATATACCCAGAGAAAGTCAAGTGACCTTAAATCAAACCAGTTCACGGGGCCATATCGTCAAAGTATGCTCTCCCAAACATTTTAGTCAATAAATGAATTGTGGCACTAGCTATGTGACATGTTGCACCATTTTATTGAAGCCACAGCTCTTGTACATGATGAACGAAATAGTCAATAACCATGGCTCTGTTCCTAAGCATCGCTTTTTAAGGAATTATTGACCAATCTTTCACCAACCTATAAAACATACTAAACAGTCTTTATGGATGGAATGATGTCTCAACATACAGTTGAAGATTATCATCACTCCAAATAATTCAATTTTATTATTATTAACAAAATTCGCTTAGGGAGAAAACAACATGATTTTTTAAATAAATTTGCACAATTTCACGGGTATTGCCTCTTGCGAGGAATTGACAAATTTTCCAAGAGAAATTCTTGTCATGAAAAGTGCTTTCTCAAATTCGTTCAGATTCGGCTTAAAATTGTAGGTTGCCTCCATCCCTGACAACAGTACTCGCACACAGGAAAGGTTGAGAGTTGTCAATATGGCCACCAGTTTAGAAAGTGTTTGCTAGCTTAATGTTCTTTACCTAAAAAAACACCCATTATTTATAAACAATTTCATCAGTATAAGATAACATGAGATGCAATAACTCAAGCTAAACATTGATTCAAAAAAGAGCTGCACGCCATTAAAGTTTTTTTTTAAGATGTACTTAACAAATCGTGTTAATAATGTTGCTTTGATTAAAAAAATACATTTAATAAAGTTCTTTTTTTCAACAGAATTATGTAAAACATTTCTTACGGATACAAATTTTGTGATAAAGAATTTGAAGACACTGCATAGTTAAATATAATTTTGACCCATTTCCTAAACCTGATTTTATGCAGACGTTTTCCACTGTTGTAAGAATCAACTTTCTCCAAGTAAGAGAATATCTACGCAATGTATGATAATTTCTTTAGAATTTAAAAAAAAAACTTAGAAATGAATGTCTTTTAAAAGTTTTAAACATCAAAAGTGAAGACTAAAATGACATAAGACCTTTATTAATACATGTGTACAATACAACTGTTGGAATCCAAGTGAGCTTTGTGCAAAGATTCAGTGCGACGTCGTAGTACGGTACCATCTAAACATATTTTTAAGGCTACTACCTCTTGAGTTGAGTTGATAAATCCTAGAGTTGTTTCATTTTATTAAAATAACAGTTATTTAAAATTATAGCAAATGCAATAAGCCTACTATTCAGCCCTATCATGAATTCCATCGTAATCGGATATTTTTACGAATCCCGAAAAACAGTATCATGAAATCCGTTCGTAATGCAAAATTGTATGAGATTTTCCACTACGAACGGATTTCATGATACAATTTTTCGGGATTCGTAAAATTTTCCGATTACGATGGAATTCATGATAGGACTGATTTGTAAACATTTTAAAAAATTAAACGACGTAATCAGTCTTAGATTTCTATTTCCAATTTTTCGTATTTGTCTAAAATATTTTTTTTTTTGCTATCATTTTTTTTCTATTTTTTTTTTTCATTTTGTAATATGGAATGTTAAGTATCATTTTTTCCTATTTTTGTTTATTTGGTAATATGGAATGTTAAGGCTCGGTGAAATGTATTTCACTCCACAAATTCAACCATCAAATATAAACCCAAATTTGGGAAGTACTATGAGGTTAATTTTCAGGTGTTTGTTATAAAAAAGTTTGCTTTCAAAAATTCAAATACCATTCGATTTCTGAAAAAAATTATAATTAAAAATCATTAGTGTTTTTTTTTTGTTTAATATTTTTGTTTCAATCAAAAATAAAAACGATGATATTTTTAACCATCAAATATTGATGAGACAAGAAAAGAGCTTGTGCAGAAAAAAACTATTGAAATCGGTTCATTAGTTCTTAAGAAAACCCTTCTAGGGCAATACTAAATATTCTTTTATATTAAAAGGAGCCAAATTAAGAGAACAAAATATAAACCAAAAATCTATCGGTTTGTTTTTCGGAAAATTTGAATTTTTGATTTTTGACCAACAAATTGGTACTGACATTTTTATTCTTACAAAGAAACGAAAAAAACGCCTGACGCGAATCGGCTTCAAGACGTTTGTTTAAAAATTTGAAGTCAGGAAAAATAGACCCACATGTTTCATGTTTGATTAAATTCCCGAGTTCGAAATTATTTACCACTTTGTTCCTATAAGTCGCAAGTAAAAATAAATAATTTACAATTCACAATTTTTTAAATATGTAGCAAATATGTTTTGAAATAAGAAAATGAAATTATAAAAAATGGAATTAAAGTTTCATATTGTCCTCAGCATACAGAAGCATTATCTCCTTAAACATATTCCGAAATGTTTTATTTTCTTAGTGTTCAGGCTTCGGTGTAGATTTAAAGGTTTACAAAGCTTAACAAGCTATTTATTTCGCTTTGGAATTTGATCGCAACTGTTTTTTTTTACTTTAAAACTTGTTAGATAGTTTTATTAATCGGTCATATATATATATAAAAAAAATAAATTAAGTCCGTTGAGAATTAAGGCCTAGTGACTTACAACTCTCAACCATTCCCTTGTGCGATTAATGTTCTCAAGGATAGTCACATAGTTTTGCTTGTTTTATTTTTTGTCATATATTATAAATCGTTTGAAACAATGGAAAGGAGGGAAAATATTTTAAAGGGTTTTTCAATAAGGGCGGAAGTTGTGTATAGATGTCGTGGCTTTTGCTGTGTGGCACGTAGCGCGGTCCTTATGGAACCACATGTCGTCTGGGTCAATTTGGGCTATAAGAAATTAGTTACCATAACGATGCTAGCGTTCGCTGTTGATGATGACCGCCTCACTAACGTAGTTTTCAAAATAGTACGGACCATTTATGCCGTCGGCTCAAAATCCACACCAACCTGTAACTTTTTGAGGGTGCATTATCACCTGGTCAACCTCGCGTGGGCTGGTGTCGTCCCATATACGGCAATTTTGCTTGTTAGCACAGCCATTCATCCAAAAAGGAGCTGTCACTAAAGATAATTTTTCTGCCAATCTTGTACACTTTCACAAACCACGGCGATGTTCTCGGCCGATCTTGCGTTCCTTGAACGTACGGGTGTTGGCTGATTCTTTGCTGAACCGGTCGTCTCAAATTTGTACACCAAACGTTGAATATTCTACTGTGTAGAAGATGAAGATTCTACCGATGCAGTTTTGAATATCAAAATGATAGGGAAAAACAAAGCTGGGTAAAGCATTCCACATTCTCGAAGTGCGGTTAAGAAAAGAATCTCTATACTTGACAGTACGTCCGAAATTGAGCTCAAGGTTAAACTGATGTGCATTCCTAGAAGTACGAGATATTACGGCTGAATTGTTTGAGGGGAGGAGAATGCAACTGGCTAATTTTGCTCTAAAACTTTTCTCCAAAATATTGGCTTTGATTTTCTGCCGGCAATAAATTCACCTCCTTACTTTAATCTGGTTTCTATTAATAGTTTAATTTGTGTGTTGGTAAAATAATTCCTGAAATTCATCAAATCAATTAATTTATAAACAATTTAGAATTTGATTGAATACTTTCCATTGTCTTTTTTCGCCATTTAGCTTTAAATCGCGTCCGCATTAACAACTTATCAAGAAAATTCTTGATGCTTTTTTTCCTTATATTTGCAAATCAGTTTATCGAACTTTGCAATAATGAACAATTGACATTTTAAGTTATGCCAATTATTTGGGTTTACAAACGTGCTAAAGGGATTATCGCAAATAATCTATGCAGTGATCCGTTTGTGAATTTACTCAAAGATTTATCATTTGAAGTGCTGTGTAACTTGCCATTGTGATTTGGCATAAGCAACTGAATAATAAACAAAAGATAAAGCAGACGTCACCAAAACAAACTGACCGCCACGGGGCCCCAAAATCTACCCGCCCCTTTAAATCCTACACATTTTTGAGCACAAAGGTTATTATATTATTACTTAATCATTTATTCTTCAACACTTGTGGTTTCCCGAGTAGTACCCGTGGCGTGATGGCTTCTGCGTTGGACTGTCAGAGGTCTTGGGTTCGATCCCTTCCTGTATCATCTAAAGTTTTAACGGGTACTGCCTCTTGCGAGGAATTGACAAATTCTCCAAGAGTAATTCTTGTCATAAAAAGTGCACCAAGGAATCGTTGAGAATTGTAAGTCACCAGGCCCCAGTTCTCAAGGGACTGTTGCGCCACCTAATTTATTTATTTTTTATGTTGCTTTCCGACCTCGTTGGTTGGCCTTGTTAGTTTCCATTTTCGTCGTTTTGAATTTTATATGTACTAAATTTATGAACTCTTAAAACTATTCCCTCTAACAATAATTTTAAAACCAGTGGAAAATATTGAAACGAATTTAATATCATATATTCTTTTTTGTTTTATTAGTCCAGTTTTTTTTAATTTTTTATATAATAATACTACTATTTACAGGTTGTCGATTGATCGAGCAGTTTTTTCCACAGATCAAATTGTTCATTTGACTTAATCATATGTACGCTGATAGTTTTTCTAATATTGCAAGGATTGAAAGCGATCCTGCGATTAAGAAACTCATTAACGTGTATTCGTTTTATGCCGAGTTGTTGGGCAACAATGCCCGTTGTAAAAACATCTTCTAACTTAAGATAGGTCTGCTCCAGTGCTTTCATATATAAATCGTGTATAACATCAGCACTCATTACATACGCTGGTCCCGTAGTAAAAGGTGGAAATATCGTTGCAGCGAACTGTACACTGGAGACGTAGTACTTGGATTTTTTATTTCTAATGGGCTTCCATTTTTTAGCCAGACGACCAAATATGACGCGCTTGTCTTTTTGGTGTTTTTCTAAGAAGGCCATTAGCTTGGGAACATTTATAAACATATCATCATCAGTTTTAAGTACAAATTTAGCTTGTGGGCAATTTTGATCAACCCATTCTAATGCCGAAATGGTTTTTAAAGTAAGATTATTGTAGCTATCTACGAAATGACCCCTAATTAAATCCCCATAAATGTAATTCTCCTGGTTAAGCGCATTTTCAAGAGTTTGATTATTAGTATAACCAAGAATAAATGCTATGGCGACATCACGACGCGTTCCATAGTGTCCCCATGTCTGACGGATCGATAGGCGCGCATCCTGGTGTGAGTGCGCAGATGTTATTATAATTAGCAATTTTATGCCGTCACCTTCGTCAGGACAGATGTGAGGGTTTACGTCAAGATGCCCACTCTCGTAGATGTCTGCTGTGGGAATGCCTTGAGTTGGATCGATGATTGCTGCTTGCCCTTTGCCAGACGGTTTCAGACGATTGGCTGGTATTAGAATGGACGGCGGTTGTGCAAGCGAAGATTGAACGGTTGAATGATTCGTTTGTTGTTTGTTTTTTTGTTGTTGCTGCTGCAAGTTTAAGTTATCTAAAAGGACGACAAGAAAAAATAATTATATTAATATAATTGCAATCTTTTTGAAAATTTAAGTTAAATAAAAACCATCCCAATATGAAAATAAATACACAGGCAACAAGGAATATTAGATACTTGTTTGTATGTTTTACTTACTGCTCTGTGACACTGTTAGGTTCTTTAAAATTTTATCAGCATTCAGAATAAGGGACTGGATATTCGCTGTTGGGATCGAAATGGTGTCCGAATCTTGTACGCTTATTGATGAATTAGTGACTGAAGCAAAGAAAAAGAAAATAGATATGAAAAAGAAAATGAATGAAACAAAATGATAAAAGGAAAAAATTCCCATAACCATGAATGTAGTGCTCAAATAAATTAGGTTTTAATTTCTAAGTTAAAAATATTATGCTTGTTTTAATTTAGTAATTGCAAGTATTGTAATATTATTATTTGTCTCAACAACAGCTAAATACACATAGTCACACACAGTTGTGTTCATAAAAATAGTAATTTATTAGATGGTCAAGTATTTAAATAACGGAAATTCTTACAAAAAAAATTAACATGTTACTTGCATCTAACGGTCTTTCAT
The DNA here is from genome assembly GCF_945859685.1 of Eupeodes corollae. Classification (NCBI taxonomy): domain Eukaryota; kingdom Metazoa; phylum Arthropoda; class Insecta; order Diptera; family Syrphidae; genus Eupeodes; species Eupeodes corollae. The sequence continues at coordinate 4,079,782 of NC_079150.1, forward strand.
TTTCTTTTTGGAGACTTTAAGCTTGAAGTTATACTCAACTTTTCCCGATGAACACACATAAAAATAGCAGTGCCTTTGATTTTATAATTAAAAAGTGTTGACAATTCTTTTTTTTTATTTTCGGTAAGTAAATATTATACTATTTGAAGTTTTAAGTATTTGTAATATGCTAGCAAATACAAAATTAATAAATATTATCTCAAAAATAAACAAAGGGACGGTAAAAACACTGCACCAAAGAAATTCGAAAACTTATTAGAAAACTGTGTTCGGAGGGAAAAACCTACCAAAATATTCAAGACATCCTAGGCCGTTCAGCAAAAATAGTCAGTAACACCTTAAAATGGCTAAATAAACCGGAAACACGAGGTCCAAAAAGGATGACTACTGAAAGAACTGACAGAAAAATTGTTCAGTTAACAAAACAGAGTCCTTTCATAAGCTCTATGGAAATAAGAAATGGAGTTCAACTGTATGTTAACGCTGCCCACGTAAGGTCCCATTCTTGACGAAAAGGAATTTGGTAAGGAGAATAGAATTTGCCAAAGCGCGTAGAGATTGGGAAAAAAGAAGTGTAATAGAAGCATAATAGAAAAAAATAAAGGTATACAAATTAAATCATAGAAACTAATTTCATTAGTACAGGTTTCCTAAATATTGTTTCATTACTAAAGAGGTTATGAATACCCTTATAATATTTAGAAACAGTGCGAGCAATTAAGAAATGATTAGAAAGGAGAAACCGATGCATATTGGTTTTGAATGTCTGCACATTAAAATGAGTGGGAAATATTGAGCCTGGTAAAGCAGCCCAATAACCCCTTATTTTCGTTTCGTACCAAAAGAGGTTTTTGTACGTTGAAATAATGTGTTAATATCATTAATGAAATAAAAGAAAACAAATGAGAGGTCTGTTATTAATCATTCCCACCTTCTTCCCTAATAAATTATGCAATATTATTGAATTCTAACATGTTTGTACTTACAAAAGCTTGAATCTCCTTCAATAGATTTTTGTGCTGCTACGATATTGTTTTTGTTTCCTTTTGAAGTGTTGTTTTGGTTATTGGTATTGGCATTATCTTGATGCGAATATTTTAATTTATCGCTTAAATTATTTAAATTACTATGAGCCATCCGAATGTCTATGACTGAATTCCTGTTTTCTTTCAAATCGTCATCGACGATATTATTACTATTTTTAATAATTAAACTATTACCAAGGCTTACTCCATTTGAATCGCTTGCATTTTGAATCAAATATTTCTCAGACATTGATGATGAAGAAGAAACTAAAGCTGGTGAAATCCTAAAATGGTTGGACATTCCCATTGATGTATTTGAATAATAGGAGGCATAAACGAAAATAGTCAGTACTACAGCACCGATTGCAATGAGAAATCGCAAAATGCGTGCATTTTGAATTCCGGCCATTTCGAGAAATATAATAATTGATGTTTATCAATTCGTTTTTTTTTTTTTTTAATAATGCTTTATTTGGAAGCCCTTATCCAACGTCTTTTAGGAAAATACTTTTTATTTAAAATGAGATGTCGTCGTTTTGTTTGCTTGTTGTAGTGGCCGATTTTGCTGGAGGAAGGTCGGCGATTGCAGCTCGATTGTATATATTTTTGTTTAGTTATAATAAATTCCAATAATGCTTTCCATGTATTATTAAAGCGTACGTTGCAGCTGTCAGGATGATGATGGTTAAAGTACTGATGAAGATGGTGCCTGTAGTTGGTGTGATAAATTAAGAGAAACTCATGTAGCCGCCGATAGCTTTTGACACCAATTATAGCCGAATTTATAAGCTTCTCAAAATTGGGTTCCTGATGTTTTAATTGCAGAATTGCTTTAGCTTCTGGCCACTTCATTTAAAATTGTTTACTTAATTGTTATTGTTTAATATTTAATTGCTACAAATACTTTTTCTCTTTGTGTTTTTTGATTGAGTGTTAAGTCTATTTTATTTATATTTGTTCACAAATACACCATTTGGATCTTCAATTGCTGTGAATAGAAATAAAAAAAAAAAGAGAATTAAAAAACTTTCTTTCTATTGTTTGTAAATGTTATCACAACTTTGAGATTCTCCTTCATTCACACATTTTACACTATTTATTAATTTAACTGTTTGACCTGAATTTGATTAAAATATTAAATCCGAAAATAGTGAAGAACATCTTTTATTTGTATTTTAAAAATATAACCTAACCATAGGAAGTTTTTGTGATCGGTCAGATTTGTGGAATTGAAAATTTTTACACTTCTCGAAGTTTCAAGGTCCCTAGATTCTAAATAAAAGGTTTTTGTAGTAATGCCTGTGTGTGCGTGTGTTCGTAACTTTTTTCGTCGTCCATAGTGAACGAGTGAATTTATCGACTTCAAATAACTTTTGTAATACAGATAATAACACAGAAAGATGCAGAAAATACTGTCTAAAAAATTTAGTTGGTGGTGTTGCTACTATAGGTTAACCTAAAATATATCACGAACCAATAACGTTAGCGACTTTAATTAGGTTTAATATTTCAAATGTATTCTGAAGTGATACAAAACTGATATAATTTTGAGAAAAATTTAATAAACGCTGTTTTATAGATTTAAAAAAACTAAAAAAACAAAGTAATGGTCACCTCGAATAACTGTATGCAACGAAGAATATCGTTTTTTACTTCTGATAAAATTTGAGAAACTCGAATTGATAGTTTTTTTTACAAAAATAAAAACTTAAAAAAACATTACTAAAAGTTGGTAAAAATTGATTTTAGATTCAAACATCTTTTCAAAAATTTGAAATATTGGCTTCCTACTAATTTCACTTATTAGTATATTAGACATTCAGTAATTTTTTTATAAAAATTTAGAAGTAACTTTTTTCATAAAAATTAAAATCGCAAAATGGGTAAAAATTGGTTTTCGACTAAAAATCAAACTATTTCATCATGTGCACAATGTTATTGGTAATTTTTAGTTAATTTCTTAGACAAATTCAACTGATCACTTTTTTAGCAAAACACGAAAGCCTACAAAAGAAGAATGGTTTCGTTTCAAGTATTAGGAGAACAAAGAAAGATATTGACTTTAAATTATTTATATCACACAAAATATTGTCATGAAAGACAATTTGACGGACAGGGTGAGAAGTTATCAATGGAGGTCGAATCCCAGCCTTCTTTTTTATGCAGATTGGAAGTAGAGGGAATACAAGAGGTTCAAGATATGTGCGTTAATAGAAGCTCGATTTCATGGTGATTAAAATGAAGAAGCTTATGTTTTACTTGCTTTAAATAAGATGTTATACATCTAAAATTTATAGTGTATTTAACAGTTTGTAAGCTGCAATGTAATAAATGGTTCTAACAAAGAAGCAGAAGGCTACATTGAATCCTAAACAAATAGCCCAATGCACATAATTTTAAGCGACTCAGTGACATCCCTTGTTCTTGAAGCCTGTGTGATAAGTAGTTCTTCGTGTTTTTTCACCATCAATATTTACCATGAAAAATAAAAACAAAAAAAAATGTTAAAAAATTAAAGGCTTATTTAACAATTTTGCTGTCAATTAGAGCTTTGAATGAATAAATTTAGGGTCAATGGAAAAAGAATAGCAGTCATATGTTTTAATAAACCTTGGAGTGGACTTGACTTGAATTTTTTGGTGTATGTTTAAGGAGAATATGGTTAGCAGCTACTTAGAGCCAACTTGTTAGCTGTAAATGTTATGGTGTATTTCAGTAGGTTTGTTTTATAAATAAATACCTTTTCTGCTTTTATGTATTTTTTCCATTGACAAAATTCGGAATGGTCAGTAATTTCCCACTGTTGTTTTATCTAAGCGCAATTTTACATTTTGAAATGAGACACAAGTTTTAACTTAATCTTATCCACGTCAACTTAAAAACCCAGCAAGAATAAAGCATAGTAATAGTTCTTGTTGATGACTTTACTAAGGTTGTCTGATGAATATCTTGATGGAAAAGATACACAAACTTGTTTAAACTTTTTTTATTTTATACCAGTGGGAATTGCTAATCACTTGTTGCCTGCCTTTCCCAAAATCGTAATTGTTTTTTTTTTTTATTGTTTATTATGTTTAGTCATCTCGTATTGAAGAAGAAACAAAAAAAATGATGTATGTTACCTAAGGTTAATACAGGTTGATTTTGTTGATATCCGAGTCTTGACCACATAATAACTAATAACTAGAATTGACCATCAACATGACTTCATACATATGAAACAAAAAAAAAAGAAGTTAAGCCTCGTGTCGGTATGAATAATACAACAAAATGATAATAATGAACAAAAATTACCTACCAACTATTTAAATTTGTTGTCGTGAATCAAATTATGGTAATTGTTGGTGGTGACACAGGCACTGTTGTTGCTGATGCTTTTTCCTGGATAGTTTTGGTCGATCCATACGAATAGAATATAATTATTTTGTTTGCAATTTTGCAACACAGCCATTAAACATTTAACACACAAGTTTTTGTCTTATTTTTCGTATTCCTCATAGGCATATAAAACTTTTGCTCGGTATTGAAAATTTGATATTTCAAAAAGAAGTCACCTACCAGAATTTAAGTTTTTTATTTTTTAATAAATAACTATGTAGGTATCTAACTTTAATAAACCTGATTTATTTGGTCACGAAGAGCAGGTAGACTACTAACTATATGTGACTTGTAATTCGTCGTTAACACTTTGCACAGCTGCACAATAACCAAACCAACAAAACGCTTATAATAAACAAATAATTATTATTGCCTTACTAAAAAATGTTTAATTAACAAATAAAAAAACAAAAATGATGCAAGTAAAATCAATTATTGTATTGAAAACAATAATTGTAGAAGAATAGCGATAAAGAACGATGAGTGATGACGGAGAAGAAGATAGGGGACCAAAACGAATAACGAAAAGTCCAAAATGTGAGCGGAAGACAAACGCCAATTAGACTTCAGAAAACAAAGACACTCCATAAATTGTGTTTTTGCATTGAGTGTCTTTGGTAGGAAATGATAAGGTGTTGGTGCTATTGCTGTTTCAATCTGTTTCTCTCACAATGCTTTTGACGTTTCGATTTTGCTTCATACGAACTTCAACCACACTTCGATTAAGTTTACCGTATTTACAAGGACTATCGAAACAAGTTTGAAGCCGAGCTGTAATTGTTTGAAAATAAAAGTTGAAGGGTTGGTTTGAAAAATATATGTCATCTTTGTATAGAACGGCGAAACTACAACCACGCGTTAGCTCTGTCGGGTTTTGACAGGCTTCTTAACGAATTTACGATATTTAACGATATCATAGCGTGTGACATAAGAATTTGTAAAACGTATTGTAGATTCAAACCACCGGCGCGTTTATAAGCAAAAATTCTGCGCAAGTTGTAAATAAATAGGTAGAAATATAGCTTTAGTAGATCATAAGGTAGTAAAATTAGCTTATCCATTGCTAGAATAAGCGATATATAAACAAATAAATGTCTGGTCGCAAATAGCAACAATCTGATATAACGAACTGTCTAACTCAATTCACGTTCCACATACGATCCACACTTCAATAAATAAAATGTTCGCACGTGTCTAAGGCACTATGCACATGACCACGACCAAAGAATGAACGAATATTCGACGATTTTGACATTTCTTTCACATGAGAGTTTTTAATTCGTAACGAATGAAGTTTGACTTTGACAGTTGTTTTTTTTTGTGTTTATCATTACTGTGTTTTGTTTTGAAAACAAACGATTGAGAAAATCTGGTCAAAGCTATATTTGTTTAGATAAAAGTTATTGGTATTCTTGTTAATAAACAAAACAAGAACGAAATTTCATGTGCATCCACAGCCGAACACCTTTCACCACCGAAACCAAAACAAGAATGATTTTGTGAATACTACTTAATCATGATCATGTGAATAAAACCTTAAAATGTTTTTCTAGTATCTGAGCATCTTAAGCCATGTGAAAAAAATGTCATAATGGATGAATGTTCTGAAATTCGTTGATCGCTCATGTCCCTTTGGTGGTCACTTCTGTAAGTTGAAATCCATTCCGGTTAGAACATTGGTTTATTTTGGATTGTGTGGACTGTAGACTCGGAATTTGGTGCTGATCACGAAGAAATCTTTATATATAAAAATCAATGCCACTTTTCGATGTAATGTTATAACTCAACAAAGTCTTTACCGATTTGGCTAATTTTGGTCTTAAATTATTCGTGGAAGTTCAGAGAAGCTTTATACGCAAATAAAAGTAAAAACAAATCTTGAAAAGGCATCAAATCTTTCTATACTCCTATATACAAACAATTTCTACTATACTTAAATAAATTCCGATTTGTTGATTACCTTGATATTAATTGAAGATATGTGTCTTACGACTGTCAATAAAGCATTAGCACAATTGATTTTTTTTAACGTGAATTGAAAAGTGAGCAGGGGTTCAATTCAAATTATTAACGTTTATTTGTACAATAGAATATAACTAAATTGAATATTCAACAAAAACATGTGGATGACACAATCATGCAAGCCGTTTCCAATAATAAAGGTGGATTAGATTTCTTGGATGCACCTGGAGGCAAAACTTTCGTTTATCATTGATTTTAGCGACTATTTGATCGGACCAGAAATTTGAATGTGCACTGCATCTTCGGGAATTGCTGCTTCATTATTAGAAGGTGGTAATACCGCACACTCTGCATTAAAATTGCCATTGAATGTATGGGTGATTGAAACTCAACTAGCATCATTTCGAGAAATTCTGCTATGGCAAAAGTTCTGCGACTAACGTCAATTATTGTATGGGATGAGTGCACAAAGATCAAAAGAAGAATAACGCGGTACTTAACAGCTGTTTTAGTGGTGCTCTGATTTCGCTGTCAGGGGACTTTCGTCAAACAATGCCTATCATTCCTCGATCCACTCCTGCTGATGAAATAAACGCCTGTTTGAAGTCATCAGTTCTTTGGAGATATGTACGAAAATTGACACAGAGAATTAATATGCGTATTCACATACATAATGCTGCAACAGCCCATGAGTTATCAAAACAATTGTTAGAAAAACTGCCAGGTGTAGTCACGACATATAAATCAATTGACAGTGTTATAAATCAAGACGAGGCAATGAATTATCCAATGGAATTTTTAAATTCATTGGAACCGGCTGGTATACCACCGCATTGCTTGGTTCTTGGTTATATTATTGCGAAACATTAATTCACCAGAACTGTGTAATGGCACCAGATTGGCAGTGAAAAAGTTATTGCCAAATTTGATTGAAGCTATAATCTAAACTGGTAAATCAAGAGAAGTGTGTTTGATACCGAATATCCCTATGATTCCAACTGATATGCCATTTGAATACAAAAGATTACAATATCCTGTGAGTTTATCATCTGCAATGTTCATAAATAAGGCCCAAGGGCAAATAATCATGTTTTCACATGGCTAACTTTATGTTGCCTGTTCCTAAAAATATTGTTTATCCAACTGTTTTAGACTTACCCATATAGACCCACCATAGTAAGAGTACCCAATTCTTTTTTATCTTTTAGTTTTTTAAGTAGCTAGCAATTTGAAATATTTTTTATTTGAATAGCGTAGCGTAGCGAAACACGTACCGATCCGCTTGTATAAATATTTATGAAAATATAAATCCTAATATATATATAATGGTTTGCCTTTAAGCTAAGGCAAACATCTGATTTATCAAATGAATGAATGTCTTCGTAACAAATTGCACACATTTTATTAGTTAATTCTATCCACGCGTAAAATTCACAAAAATCTCATAACGAATATTTTGCTTTGTAAAATTGCGTTGTGGAAGTGTCATAAATAATAAAAATAAAAAATAAAACGAAATAAATATATATAAAAATTTATAATGGGAAAGTAGATTCAAAATAATAAACTATCTAACCTGCTGTCGAGGTATATCGGCGGAGGTAAACTGTCAAGTGGTAAACTGGCAGGGGTAAACAGGCGGTGGTAAACTAGCAAAGGTAAATTGTCCTGCTTCCATAGTTTTTATTTTTAAAGACGTCATGAAATATTTATTCGCTTATACTCAATTAAAAATATGGTCGGTTTAAGTTTTTAATTTGCGTCACTTTTTATAAAATTGGGTTAAAATTTATTCTGCTACAAAGCAGGCAAGTTTTGACAACAGTGGTTAAATTTTGATGTTTCTAAAAGCCCAAAAATGAACGAGCTAACAAAAAAACAAAATATTTCTGTAAGACCATTTATGGATACATATGTAAATCATAAGATATTCAATTAAAGAATAAAATTGTATTGTTTTTTTTGGGCCACAGAAAAAATCAATAGTTTTGTGCACAATATCCCTGACGGTATATCTGCTATACCAATGGAACAATCAGCAAGTCAAAAAAACTATTTTACTTCGATTGAACGCAACCACTTTTCTGATTGGAAATAAGGGATTGGAACTGGAAGCGACTACTGGAAGTTACGAGCTTCAAAGAAGTCAACATACACACGCATTGGATATTAAGAATTCTCTTATTGAATTATTTGTTTTCTAAGTACACTTGTAGGTATGTTTGTGTTATTATTTCTTTATAATATTTAAGTTAAGTGATCATCTTTCATCTGCGGTGGGTGGAAAGAGTGGCAAGTGCGCATTTCTCGATTATATTTTAATTATTTTTTAAATATTTCTTTTTAGTTAATAAATGATTTTTAAAGAAAGTGACTACGATTTTAGCATCTCAGTGGTTAAAAAGAAAATTATTTCACCTTTTCAATAAGAAAAAACTACGATAAATTTGTTTATTGAATGAAAAGAAAAATAAAATAAATTCAGAATTTTATGATTCGGTTCGATTTTATTTACATAAAAGCGATATAATGCAAAAATTGTGATTTAGAAAACAAAAAACAGTTTAGGTTTTGAAGTGCCGAATTAAAAAAAGTTATATTTTATTTTTGAAATACCTACGAAAAATATAGGAACTAAAATATTGAGGGTAAGTTTTGTTAGGAAAATACCTACATTCAAAATCCAAGAACAAGACTACAAGGCATGTAATTTTTTAGAAAACATAATTGGTTTGTTATTTGATTAATGTGATGAATTAATTTCGGAGATTGTTTAATTCAAACCAATGATTTAGGCTAAAAAAATATCTTCTCTCATTCGATGATATTATTTTTTCTTTTCTTGTATCTATTCTATTGCCGCAGTCCTTTTTTTGAGTTGAAATCAAGCCAGCGAGCAAAGAGGAATGAAAATAAAAATATAGCTACTCAAAAGCAGAAAAACATAAACAAAAATTAGTATATTTTCCTCTAACTGTACGTGGTGGCCGGCTGTAGTGCACACCTATTTAACCTAAGCCAAAAGATGTTTGTTGTTGCTTCCTCGTTCCTCATTCCTCGTTAATCGTCGACATAGAGCACTGAATTTGAACCTGGGCAAAGAAAAAAAGAAAATCAAAATGTGTAACACTATAATAATAATTGTAAATGTCTTCCTGCGGTGTTCTAGACGAATATTGTACATCAAGACTGCATCACCTTCTTGCAATTCTATTCTAATTGTGATTTATTTAAGAAAGCCTGCAGTACGAATTTGTTGCCCTATGTTAATGTCAATCGAACGCCCACCTACCTCAATACTAACATTATTAATCTCGAATTCTGTTGATGACGACGGTGATGATGTCAATCTTGCAAGCTTCCTCATATAGGTATACTTATTTTCGATTGATTTTGTGTTGACATTTTGGAAGTCATATTTCTAGTTATTGGGAGCAACTTTATTAAAATGTGTTTGCATTTTGAAGTTTAAATGGCTAATAGTATTAAGATAAATAATTTTTAATGAAAATTAACAACTCCCTCGAATTAGGATTATATGTTAACTTTTTTGGATTTTTCTTATTTGATTAAACTCATTGAAGTTCTTACAGAATTACATACACATAGCATCATCATAAGTCGTACTTGGTTAAAAGTGGTTTGTTCCCTTATTAATATAGGTACATATCCTTCTTAATCCATTTACCAATCATAATAAACTCTGCGCTTGTGCTGGGCACTCTGCTCGCTGGGAACCTATACACTTTGTTTGTTGACTTAATTAACTCAAGGAACACAATCTTAGATTTCAGGACTAATTCGTTTTGACTGCCCTTTTTTGTAATTCTGTATAGATTTTTCTTTTTAATTAATTTTAAATTGACAAAAAAAAACTATTTCCAAAGAGTTTACTTACTTACATCAACATAACCTTAATAAAGCCTTTTTAATAGAAGTGAGCAAGATTTTGATGATGTCCAATAGCGAACAGATTGAATGAGTATCAGAGTGATATATGACATTAAATATGGGATATCATAATGGCAACTTTAGTTTTCATGATTTCATTTTTAAATAAATCTAGAAGAATTAAAATAACTATAAAAATTATGATTTTATGAAACTCCAGCACTATTTGAAAAAAAAAACTGGAAATAATCTCTTTGATCTGAAATCATTTGTTTCAAAGTAAATTAAATGAATTTAATCAAAGATTTTTAACGATGTCAAAAAAATGTCTGAAAATTGTTTTCGTTGTTAAAAAAAATATTCGTAAATGTTATGAAACATTCAATCTTTTCAAAGCTTTGAATGCGATTCACTTGCTCCTTTTCTTAATGATCGTCAAGGATACACATATATATGTACATATGTAATACGATTCTTTAAACAAATTTATTGGTACAAAATAGAGAACCATCATTTCCAATTCCATTGTTTTTAAGGGAGGTAACTAAAAAATTAATAAAAATAAATCTAATTTAAGACTTAGTCAGTTTTAATTATTTATGTAAATCAACCAACTCATCTGTTTTAGTAAGAATACGGTATGGATTTAAACAAAAACAATTAAAACTTGAGTAAAATGAAGGTCAAAAGTTAAAAATATGATCAAAACAAAACGGGATCGGGTCTTCTAACATATCTCAACATTAATTTCAGAAGAACAATTTTGGATTGCTATCCCTCTTGCGGCAGATTTAATTCCAGTTTTTGTTTGGACATAATCGTAATGTTTATGCTCACACTATGCATGGAGCAAGTAAAAATCATACAACTTTATTTTTGAATGTGTCAAGTACGCCAAGTGAACCGTACTTTACACACAGTTACACTTTTTTGGTTCTCAATTTCAAAATTTTGTATCGTATGTGTATCTCCACTCGTGCAATAATTTATGTTCTAATTGAGTTTACATATCATGTTCATTAAGGTGGTTCTTGTTTAAAAAAAAATATTCTTCATTCGTAAAATTAGCCTGCGTTGAATTTCTTTCTACAAACTTTACTTTACTTTACTTTAAATTGAATTAAAAATTGACACCCCAATGTCCATATGACTGAAAAAGGAAGTAATTAATTTGAACAGGGAGACCTAGAAAAAACGAACACATTTAATTACGTTTTTTCGTTGACTGCGGCAATGAAATAAACATGCGAATCTAACCATTAAATATAAAATATAAACGCGTTGTATCTGGTGTTTGTAATACATGCTTGAAAATAAAATACAAAAAGGTGATGAGTCATAGCAATAGGATGGTGATGTCATGTGATTTAGTTTGAATAATTCAGACCAGACAAGATAATCAAGTCCATGACTTTGTAATCATAACATCATAATAGTTCCGACGCTAATGATTTTATTGTTTTGATTTTTGTCTTGTTCGAAATCAAAAGTATTTTAAGTGAAACAGTTAAGTTATGAATAAAAAGAACATAATTTTTATTCAATGTTTTACATTAAATTCCTTGAATGCTTTTTCTGCATTTTTAAATTGCAAGAAAGCATTAAAATAAGGGTTAGGTCGGATATAATGTTTTAAGATGAGTTTTGAACATTTAAATAGCCTGTACGAAATTTTAATTCAAATTCCCCTAAAAGGGAGGACTCTTTAAATTTAATATTTCTATGATCGATGATCCAATTTCATTGCATCTTTTGATCTGCATGTAATTTTAAAAGCCTTCATTCCTCAAAAAGTTAAGTATAATTTAAATAATAAAGTCATGTTTCTTAGTTAGAATCCAATAAAGTTCTTTGACAAAATTTCATAACTATAACTGAAACAATTGCATCACTTAAACACCGACAGATGGGTGTCAATGTTTTGCAAATATATTATTGTTAGTTAATAATAATAGAATTTTACTATATTAAAATTGGCTCATTTGTATTTGTCCTTTTCCAAAAGAAGGACTATTAGACCTCTGCGCAGTTTTACAATTTACCTTTCGCAAAAAGAAAAATGGCTTGAAAGATGGTCGTTAATTTGGTCGTACAAAAATTTGGCTAAAATTGTTAGTGTATTATTATAAAGTTTTCAAAATTGTAAAATTACAGAAAATTTCATCGGCCATTTTGTAGCTAGTCTTCCACTAACTGTACCTTAGACATATTTTGTAAAAATGATGAAAACGTTTTTGCACAATTTTAAATAAATAATTAAAGATATAATAGTTCAAAAATAAGATATTAGAGAAGATTTTTTTTTAAACTAAAGGACCCTTTTAAAAAATGTTTACAATTTATTTATTTATATAAACTGTAATAGTAATCTTATGTGCATGGGCTGTCGGCTTCCTGTAATATATTATAGGCGGGCTTCCCAAAGTGTGCTCCCCGGTACACGTGGTGCTGCGCGAATAATATCCAAGTGCTCTGTGGAAATATTTGAAAAAGTAGAAAATTCCAAGAGGGACTAGTAATTAGTTAATTTTAAGCTTCTGATCTTGTAATTTTGATAATTGATACATTTACATAGAATAGCACGAAGACTAGTGAGAGTGCCGATGGAAATAGGAACAGTTTTTTTTTACCGTGAAGTTAATTTGCAGTTGCTTTCAGTGCGCGAGTTTTAATTTATTTTGTTTTTATGCATTACATTTTCGAATGAATCGCTGGCTTAAGTCTGGATCATTGAAAAAAGCAAGTGAATGCTCCGCAAAAGCACTCGAAGTTGCCGAGGAATCTCTAACTGACGAGTATGTCAAAAAAAATAATTTACGTAAAATAGTAATCCATTCCGCACAAAATGATTTTAATGACTTAATTTTTTTTTTGTTCATATACTTATTTTAGTGCGTAGAAAAATGACGCAATAGAGACAGCGGCGGCGTTAAAGATTTCTGAAAGTTTTGAGTTTGATAGTTTGCCTAGATCAGATAAAGGGTGTACCGCGAATCATATTTGAATTTTGGATTTTCTGAGACAAGTGGCAAAAAAACTAAATGCGTAATTTGCCGTGTTGTTGAACAGTGCGATGTTTGCAGCAAAAATTAAACGTCGCTTTGCAGGGATTCATCCAGATTGTTAAGTTTCCGAATAGCGCAAACTGGTGAAGCCCATACCATTACTGAAAACTTAATAAAGCCATGTGTTAAAGACATTGTTGAATGTTTGTTGGGTTAAAAGGCCAACAAATTTGTTGACACCGTTCCTTTGTCAAATAACACAATATCAAGACGAATCGGAGACTTAGCGGAGAATGTGAAAGCTACTTTACTTTGACGAATAAGTCACAAAATTTGCACTGCAAATGGATGTATCAACGGATGTTGCAGGGTTGGCTATTTTAATAGTATTTGTGCGCTACCAATATCTATAATCGTTTCGATAAGATTAGGTCTTCTACAAGCCGTCGCCGTTGCCAACTACTACAATGACATACCATGGTTTAACTGCGTGGATGTATGCAAGGAGGGTGCCAAGGCCATGACTGGAATAACGTCCGATGCCTTCGCAAGAATAAAGCAAATTGCTAAAGGAAGCACCAGTAGCCATTGCGTTCTACACCGTTATGCCTTTGCAATGAATATAATGCCGGTCTCCCTTAAAGACATGTTGGACGAAAGCGTGAGAATAATTAACTTTATTAAATCACGGCCAAAGAATACAAGGTTGTTTAAAGTATTGTGTGATGACATGGGCAGTCTACATACGTCTTTACGCAGAAGTAAGATGGGTTTTTTGCGGAAAAACACTGACAAGGCTTTCCGAAATGGAGCTGAAGTTAGAACCTTCTTCATTGAAGACAACTATGTTTTGGGGGACATGTTGTGTAATGAGCGTTGGTTATTGAAATTGGCGTTTCTGTCATATATATATTTTTAAAAAAATAAATGATTTGAGTGTATCACTTCAGGGACTGCGTGATAAGTGTCACTGCGGAAAATGCCATATGCGCAACGAAGTGCTCTGCGTGAAATTTCTTACGCAAAAACTGCTTCGCCACTAAAAAAGATTGGAAACCGCTGTATTATAGTATAAAATTAAGATCTGTTATAGAACTACTTATTGTATCTTAATTTCATATGTTTTTTTTTAAGGATTTCGTACATATCATCATTATTGGGTAGAGATTAGAGAAGCACTGATGTGGGATACAAGGTATTAGAAATGTATTGTTTGTGAGCAGCTCATGTTGGAGGCTTTTCTTTTAGAAGGAACGAATGCGTTTAAAAATTGGTGATATTTTTTTCGATGAGTTAACTAAATAGATAGGTTGAATCTTATTACAGTTTTAACTTGTGAAGTGGTTATTATAGCTCGTCCAGTTTTTCATCTCGGAGGTTATGACAGCGCATATAACCTAAAGTCCTTTCGTGTTAGTAGTGTTTGTTAAGGCTCCAGTGTTTTTTTGCGGAAAAAACACAGTCGTATTGAGGAGACGGTGCCTTAGTAATTCACATTGTAAGTAATTATCGCATAACTTCTGTGGTATGATGGTTGTGAACCAATAGTTAATTAATAATACAAAATTAAATATTCACTTCCTGTTTTTGAAATCAGCATAATCTGTTATCGAAGGTCTTCAGGTCTATATATTTTGTAGTATTATCCTTAGTGTATTCAGATGACGTAAGCACGAAAGATCTAGAGCTGCATAACCATGATGGGAATCTTGATATTGAGTTGCAGTACATTTTGTTTTCAAATGCTTAGCATCGCTGAACTCTTTTTATGAAAAGAATTCAGCAGTTCAATCATTATTTAGAATCGATTCAGTTAGAAATTGAAGTTTTGTTGCAAGCTTAACAATTTACTTCACCTTACCTTTGGTCGACATTATATTTTATTGGAGCCGTTGTAAATGTGTTTTTTGGTATTAAACAAATAGCATATTAGTATCTATGGAATGTTTTATCTATTTATAATAAAAGGTGGTACATTTTCCTGAAAATTACAAAAGCACGTAGTAAGAGATGGGAATGATTGGGGTTGTTTTCCAATATTGTATTATTATACTTGAATTTTCCTTTGTGAAGTTTTTTTTAAAATATTTTTCAAGGATTTCACTTTCTCGTCTTTTAAATTTTTAAGTAGGGTACTTTCACAGAAAACAGAATGTTTGAATTGCTTGGGAGTAGTGTAGAATACTGTTTTTTTTGTTTGGTAAGCTGAGTTACGGAGAGATTTTTAAACAAAAAGCTGCAAATAGTATGATATTTAAGATTGTTAGTTTGGCAGTTAATGTTTCATATTCGACCCTATTGGGTTGTCAGTTTAAAGTTTGAATGAAGAAGGAGTAGGTGTATCTGCCTACTGCAATTAGAACTTCAAAATGTAATTTTTTGTATATCCTAACAATTATTTAATAATTGCAATTTGGGTAAAAAAGCTCGAACCAGTTCTTCTCGTTCTTACCACAAAACTTATATATCTTATATCTTATTCACATTCAAAAACTCCAAAAAATGATCTTAAAAAGTGCTAATATTTAAAAAAAAAACTACGAAATTTCATTTTGAAAAACAATAATGTGACACATCACTAAATTCAATAAAGTACTATGTCAAGCACTTTCTCAGCTTGCAACATTAAAACTGGTGACAAATTCGAGCTGTTGGAACAAGCAAATGGTGTGACGAACCGGAACCGTATGCGTAGATTACGAACGGCTGTAGATATTTCTGTTCTCCCCAGTATTGTTTTCGAAAACCAAGAGGTCTTTTCTTTTTGTAACTATTGTTAACAATTGTAACAATATGACGTCATCACATCTTTCCTTAACTCTTTGTTGAAGTGGCAAATAGTTACAACTCAGCTTGAGAGCTAATTTCAAATTGCACAACTATCAAAGAGAGAAAACAATGAATTTCAAAGAGATTTGTTTCCTTAATGGAATCCCAAATTTAATTATATATGAAATGTTTTGACGATATCGTACTGAGTGACGTCTTACAGTACGACCTGCACGTATTCCACGAACTTTATGTATCCGTATTTTGCAAACAGATTTTGATCTTAAGGTTTTAAGAATTTAGTTAACACAAGAACTATAGCTATTTGGCCCATTTCCACATTCTTTTAAAAATCTACCTTAAAAAGCATAAAAGCATATAATTTCAATAATTCTCTACATGACGAAAAGAACTCAGTATTTATTCAAGTCACTAAAGCGATGATAAAAAGTGAAGAATTTTTAGTTTTCTGATTCAGATTGGCGCAAAATTGTAAGCAACCTATTGTTAAGGCTCAACAATTTTCTCAATTACTCTTGGCTGATTTTTCAATTCTTTGCAAGAGGCAGTGTTTGTAAGAGTACAAAAAAAACTTTAGATGCCACAGGCAGGGATTGAACCTAAGACCTCTAGCATGACCGTTCTACGCATTAAGTATCCCCAACCAACAACGCCTCGGGTACTGCTAATAATAACTTACAGTCTTCCAGAAATGTCTATTAAATTTAATTGTCAAGCAAAATCACTAATTCACCTAACTTTAAAAATGTGACTAAGACACAATTCTATGCAAATTAAACTTAAAACAATGAAGGTGTTAATTTTTGAAATCCCATTTGTGTCATGACTCTTCACGACAGTAGTGAAACAAAAGAAGTGTATTCCGAAAATAACATAAACCTTAGAAATGACGATAAAATTACACATTTTTTCACCCAAACAAACAAACTTATTTGATCAAACACCATTACGCTTAATTGCGAAAATAATTATTACCTTCATATTTTGAAAGCAAGAACATATATTGCTAGAGTTGGCAATAAGGGATAGTTTTTATTTCCAAAAAAAAACAATGTAGATCGCTCACAATAAACTAAATCCGCTTGTAATATCACCACAAACTCTTTACATAAATCACATATTTGGACCACCTTACAAAAAATCTTTTGAATCATGCGAAAAGAAATGAGTTCCATTTAAAGAATTCATTCTGTATAAACTGGCAACAGATAAGTTGCGAAGTTATTAACAAGAAATCAGTCCATTCAATGCCGTATCCATTGAAAGAAGTTTTGAGATTAAATGCACTCCCACCAAGTATTCAGCATTCAATTAAAATGAATTAAACCTTTTACATTTCAGAGTGCAATTTCAGTCCATTTCGGAAGGATATATGCCAACAGCGATCTTTGTTGTGGCCACCTTATTCATTTTAATTTACCTTAATTAAATAGAAAAGATATAAAGATAGGTCACACGAAAATTGTATGAGCGATAACAACAACAAGCGCTGATTAACTCATTAGGCTACAATTAAATTACTTACCCACTTTTTAAGTTATTATACATTTTGTCTTAAAGTATAAATGTTGGTATTTATTTCATAACAAAATCGAAATCTTTCTCGTATATAGTTCTCGTTTATAGTTTAGTCGATCATTAAGTAGATAAACTTTTAAGTTTGTATTTGCGCATAATGTCATATAATCATTCTCTTAAAAAAAACATATATAAACTACTTCAATAAATAAACAAAATTTGCATGAAAATTTACAATAAAACTAGGATAGATAAGTAACATTACACAAAATTCACCATTCTTTTATTAAAAACAAAAATAAAATGCGTGACCATGTTAATACATTTTATAATCTTATCAGAAAAATAATTTTACAATTTTTTTTCATTTATTAGATTTAATCTTCATGAAATCTGACCAAATATAAAATCAGCATAAATCAATCACAGCAATGGCACTTGGTGATACAAAAAATGGCAACTTGCCTTCAATGACTAAAGATATTCAACTTCCAACTGCTGTAGAAACAGCTCCACAAAATAATGAACAAATCGAAAGAGGTTCAACAGAAAAAATGGCACACAAAGTCAATAAACAGGTAAGTTATTGTTTTTTAAACTATTATCATTATGATAAGCATTTTCCATTGTCAAAAGTATTTTCAAATTTTGTTTAAGAACTAGACAAAATTTCATCAACTTAACTACCTGTAGATTAATTAAAATTGTTCTAGATGTATGTTTGAAGGTATAAAATTTAGTCAATTTGTGTTTATATCATTTCATAAACAACAAAGGTCCACACATTTTGCAGAAGCTTACATTATTTATATTCACAAGCTTTAAGATGAATAAATAAGTAAATTATTTTTTTTTAATCATAAGATTACAAATAACTTATGAGTTTTTAAAGCAATCGTAACTTTAAAATACAGTGGATCCCACGACTGATCGGACACATGATATCGCACCTCCTCCGGTGCAATAATGACGTAAATGCAATTTTCTTAAATGTTCAGGAATCACGGTTAAAGTTTGCTTGCTTATTGAAAATACTATATCGCCCTAAAATAGGCCTACAGAATCGACTTCAAGAGTCCAAAAAATAGCTGACTATTCAGTGAGTTAGAGTTCATATTCTTACCTTTTATATCTTTCACCTGTTTCTTTTTTGAGCTTGTGAAGGGTTTGAACTATTGTGGAGCGCAAGGTACATTACGACTTTGTTGCTCCGAAATATTTTATAGTTTAAACTTTTGTGTCAAACAAAAAAGTGTCCTCTTTTGGGCACTAGCAAAGATACAATCACGTCAATTTTAACACGGATAAAACTTGACATTTGGGACATTATGGCGTTCATAACTAAATTTCAGAAAAAATTGCAATTGCGTCGATATTGCACCGGAGGTGCGATATATAATATTTTGCAATGCATTTTCTCCCAGAAAATGTATGGAGAGTGTAAATCTTTATAACCATTTTTTATAACATTCAAACATGTTTTTATTTTAAATAGGCCAAAATTATAATTTCAGCCATTAAACTGCAAACCAATATTAAAAACCAAAGTAACTAAAATTTAACACCTCACAAATAATCGGACACTTAATACTAAGTTGTGTATCCTTTCCATTTATTAACTTCCCAAAAGGGTCGATGTATTGAAGAAACAATTTTGCAATTTTGTTTAAGGCCCGTCTTAAGGGCTTCAATGTTCATAAAGTTCTTTTGAGCAACTCGAGATCCCAGTTCATCCCTAGAACATGCTATATTGCATGTAGGTGAGGTGACTTTTACTGTATTTTATGCACCTTAGGGATACCTTAAACGGTTAACTAACAATATAAAAATATGTAGTTCATTTGAAAACTCAAATCTTTCATTTATTTTTTTTTTTCACTGATGTACTGCCCTTTCGATCATTAATTCGAAGGTGATGCTTCTGCTTTTGATGATTTCGTTGCTGACTTCTTTAGTTATGGTTTCTTTTAAAAGAAATCTTTAGAGATAGCAAAGATTAGTTAATTAGCCTAAAAAGTAGCTTCTCGTCGTACATCTAAAGCTTCTTGCGTTTTTTAATTTGTTGCTCAAATTATAAATCCTTTTTTCGGTATAAAATCGTGATATTATGTAGTGAACTGTGGAAGGCTCCGTTGCTCAATTTTCCTATGGAGGAAATTTCCAAAAACAGTTTGTTTCACTTTTTGGTGCCATTTCGACGTGGAGCAGGAAATCACCTTAAATGTAAGTTTTCGGTAAGATAAACGTGAAAAACACCGTTACAAACTTACTACAGTGCAAAAACAGTGAGCAGTTGTTTTTGTTTTATTTATTTATTTGTTAATTAATAACTTGCGATTCTTTTTTATAATTTAAACTTAATTTAAGCTTTAATATGTTATAAAGTGATGACTGAATTCTACTAATTCTGCAAATTTCTTGGAGAAATTGCATTGCAAAAATGTACATTCTGTTTGGCTGATTATTTGTGGGAGCCACTGTACTTCTAAGTAACTCCTAAATGCGAAATCGGTATCTACAATCAATTTTCACATTTAAGTAACGTAACTTAAAGGCCATCTACGGTCATTAAAAGCCATTTAAAATTTATTTCGACGTATAAATTTTCATCTTTTTAATTTTCAAATTTAAACTGTAAAATGATTTTCTTTCCAACGTTTTTTTTTTGTATATATTGTGCGCGCGCTAAAGTGGTTATGAATACCCTTATAATGATTAAACACAGTGCTCAAAGGAGAACCCGTTACAAACTTTCCTAACATTACGGGTATTTTGGTGAAATTGTTACAGGGGAGGAAACCAACAGGCTAATAGAGCATTGTTTATAAAAATAACGATAAAACAAAGACAGGCATAAGAGCTTGCTTCGGTGTTCAAGAGAAGCAAATGTCTCGGTAAGATAACGATCTCCAATAATTCTTAGAGTTTTTTTTTTCAATTCTATCCAGACGACTCAAGTACGTTATTGGAGAAACATCCCAAATATGAGAGTTATACTCAAGTTTTGCACGAATAAAAGTCTTGTAAATTATAGCCAGATCAGAAGGGGTAAAAAAAACTTCTTGCATCGTCGGAGAAAACCTAAACACTGGCGATGTCAAATATGTGATCGCTCCACAACAAGCGGTTTGTGATGCACATACCCAGGACTGATAGTTGTTGTCTCCTCGATGGAAGTACCACTCATGGAAAGTGGCATTGAGAGTGGGTTACACTTTTGCGACAGTAGACATCATTGAGTTTTCAAAGCATTAAATTCTACACGGTTTTTGATTCCCCATTGAACAATGCTGTCAATGGTGACATTTGAATTGTCAAAAGTGAAAGTAGTGAAGTTTTGTTAGCTCCCGATTTTATTTAAAAAAGTCTAAATTAAAGTTGAATTTATTTATTTTTGTCTTCGACAACAAACTGAAAAATCACAAAAGCACAAAATGAAACGCTTTCTTTAACTGAAAATAACGTTATTGAATGGCAGAATTTACTTGATGACCTAAAACTGATAATGGATATATTTTCAATATCTAGAAAGAGCATCCTCTTCAGAAAGTAGAAACATTTACAGGAACCTGAACCACCAATTGTCATCTGATATGAGTTATTTTTGCAAGGAATTGGCTGCAGGAGCTATCGGTATCATCTTTAGGGCTAGAGTCGAAATACTATATATAGATTTGATTCATCACAAATCTGCACTCTCTGCAATTTAAGAGAACTTGAAGGTATTCACCATTTTATAGCAGTTTGCCCAATATTTTGCTAGAAATAAGGCGATTATATTTCCAAGACAGTTTTTTGACTTTGAACGAGCTTATTGATATTCTCAATGAATCAATTGGTTGGGTAAATCTCTTTAAATTTTGTAAACATGCGTTGTCATATCGCAATAGTTTTTGAACCTTAAGAAATATTCTCCCAGTTAAAAAAAAATAACAAATATTTGTGTTTCAAATCACGTGAAAATTGTATAGTATTTATGTTGCAAATCATTAAAATTGCATAAAAAGCTTTATATCTTTCAAATATTTGTGTTTCAAAGCACGTGAAAATTGAATAGTAGATATTTGCTCCAAGTCATTAAATTAAAAAATATAAAAAAACTGTTTATTGAAGATGTAAAAACTTTAATATTTTACTTATATGTATTTTAGTTTAAAAAATGTCTATCAGGCAGACGGCAGCTGTGCCATGTTCTTATGTTCTTAGTTTTAATAGAATGTAAAACTTATATATTGTAATAAAGAAATTGATCTATCTATTTGCGGCCAAGATCAGAATTCAATGAGCTTATCATACGCTGACGTTGGCCGTCCACATCCGAAGAACAAGGATGAGAATCTAAAAACGAATATGAAAAGCTGACGGTACTTTCATCAGCGAAACAAATTAGGTGGGTTAGAAGTTTCAGACAAAAGAACATTTATTTGTTCGTTTATTTTGTGACTATCAGATTTGAACGCGTCTAATACTACTTGAATTGAACTGTCCGAAAGGTAATTTCTGACCAAAAAAAGAAGAGATTCATCGATATCAAAAGCACGCATTTTCGATAACAGAGCTTGATGCCAAACTTTATCAAATGCCTTTGAAATATCAAATGCAATAATCTTACTTTCTCCAAAACAATGCTAAGATTTATTCCTCTGTTCGGTGAGATTAACCATGAGATCGTTCTTCAAGATATTTCTTAAGCTGAAAATTAATCAGCGTTTCCATTGCTTTGGAAAGAAAGGACGCAAGTGCAATTGGACGATACTTAGAAGGGAGGAGGATTCGCCTTTAGGGACAGGTTGGCCAAATGCAAATCCACCCATTTGGAAAGAGACCAGTAGAATAGGACAGATGGAAAAGCTTACGCAGTGGTTTTGCCAACGTTGAATAACACCTAGCGAGTCTTTAAATTAGTTTCATTTCATTTATCAATGATTAAAATTTAGTTAGTAAGAAAATATTATAAAAGTGATCTGTTGATCTCCAAGTAATGGCTTCTCTAAAATATTGGAGGCTCAATTTATTTTAATTTCCACTAAAAAAATCGTTCGGAATATCCTTTTCGGTAGAACCACCTGGTTTAGCTGTAAGTCTTTGTAAGAAGGCTTATGTGTCCCTAGGTTCCAATTTTAGTCTCCTTAAACTTTTCGTTCAACATTTTTCATAACGGTTTGTATATTCGAATTTGACATTTTCATAGATTTGTAGATTCTTAAATATTATGTGACACATACATCGTTTAGTTAAGTGGAAAACGATCATAGATAAGAATATAAGTTCTAAAATTTATAGAAGCAAACTGAACTAATTGGAGGGTTTTAAGAAAATCTAATACATAGATGAATCTAGCTCAAGCTGAAATAAAATCTTTAAAACTATTGTTTCAATATGTTTTGGAGTTTATTTAAAAAATCCGTAGTAGCTCATTCTTTTAATTTATAAATCTGCTATAAAAACCTAGAAAAATACTTCTTATATAAATTCTTTTTTTGTATGCACGCACACACGATTGACACCCCAGATTCGCAAATACGATTTTGAAATTTTTTTTGAATAACATATTTTATTCATAAGCGTCAGAACTATAGAAACCCATAAAATGTTCCTTATTTTAAGGTTTGTAATTTTCTTTATCATATTTTCAGATTGATGCAACAATATCGTTCCTCAGAGCTGGCCGTAGCGGTGAATTAGGTAAAGTTATTGAATTTTTAGAATCCGGGCAAGTGACAGACATAAATACCTGCAATGCGGTAAGTTAAGTTTATACAAAAAAGTAAATATCTTCAAAATTTAGATAAATACAATTGAAATATTTGAAAACGAAACAAAATGCAAACCATCCTATTTAGAATGGCCTAAATGCACTTCACTTAGCAGCAAAAGATGGCTACATTGATATTGTAAGCGAGCTCTTAAGACGAGGAGCTAATGTTGACAACGCAACAAAGAAAGGCAACACAGCTCTACATATAGCTTCTCTTGCTGGCCAAAAGGAAGTGATTAAACTTTTGATTCAATTCAACGCAAATGTTAACGTTCAGTCGCTTAATGGATTTACACCTCTCTATATGGCTGCACAAGAAAATCATGACGCTTGTGTCCGATATCTTTTGGCTAAAGGTGCCAATCCGTCTCTAGCAACAGAGGTACCTATTACACATTTAAGTCCATATATTTATGTAGTTTTATTTATTTTATGCATGGCAAAAAAAAACTCAAAAATAGGATGGATTTACACCACTTGCTGTCGCCATGCAACAGGGTCATGACAAAGTTGTTGCTGTTTTATTGGAGAGTGACTCGCGGAGCAAAGTTCGTCTTCCAGCACTTCATATTGCCGCCAAAAAGGACGATGTAAAGGCAGCTTCGTTACTTCTTGAAAATGACCATAACCCCGATATTGTTTCAAAAAGCGGTTTTACTCCGCTTCACATTGCCGCTCACTATGGAAATGTGGATATTGCAAAATTATTAATTGATCGCGGAGCTGACGTGAATTACATTGCCAAACACAATATTACACCATTGCATGTTGCCTGCAAATGGGGTAAGAAGAATATTCTGATATTGCTTCTTTCAAAAAATGCTCGTATAGACGCTACAACTCGAGACGGCCTTACACCGCTACATTGCGCAGCGAGATCAGGTCACAAAGATGTTATTGAGCTACTGGTTGAAAATGGCGCACCGATTTTATCAAAAACAAAAAATGGTCTAGCACCCTTGCATATGGCTGCCCAAGGAGAACATGATGAAGCTGCTCGTATTCTCCTAATGCACAAAGCGCCCGTGGACGAGGTAACCGTAGACTATTTGACGGCACTGCATGTATCCGCACATTGCGGACATGTCAAAGTTGCTAAACTCCTACTCGATCATAATGCTGATCCCAATGCCCGAGCTCTTAATGGGTTCACGCCGCTGCACATTGCTTGCAAAAAGAATCGCATCAAAGTTGTTGAGCTTTTGTTGAAACACAATGCCAGTATAAGTGCGACGACTGAAAGCGGGTTAACACCGCTTCACGTTGCCAGCTTTATGGGTTGCATGAATATAGTTATATACCTCCTTCAACACGATGCCAATCCAGATGCACCAACTGTCCGGGGAGAAACTCCACTTCATTTAGCTGCTCGTGCCAACCAGACAGATATTATTCGAATTCTCTTGCGAAATGGTGCAAATGTAGATGCCCAAGCTCGCGAAGGACAAACTCCCCTGCATGTGTCTTCACGTCTGGGCAATATTGATATTATAATGCTTATGCTCCAGCATGGTGCCAATTGCGATTCTGTTACGAAAGATGCATATACGCCTTTGCATATTGCCGCTAAAGAAGGACAGGAAGAGGTTGCAGCTCTACTTATCGATAACAATGCATCTCTTGATGCAGTCACTAAGAAGAGTTTTTCACCACTCCACTTAGCAGCTAAATATGGAAAAGTTCATATAGTACAATTATTACTACAGAAGGGCGCTAACGTTGACTGTCAAGGGAAGAATGGTGTTACACCACTACATGTGGCCAGTCATTACGATCATCAGGAGATCGCTCTACTATTACTCGAAAAAGGTGCATTGCCTCAAGCAAGTGCCAAAAATGGACACACTGCTCTTCACATTGCAGCTCGAAAAAATCAAATGGATATCGCTACAAATCTATTGCAATATGGGGCCGATCCAAACACCAAAAGCAAATCTGGATTTGCTCCACTGCATTTAGCTGCTCAAGAGGGCCATGTCGATATGGTTAATCTTTTGCTCGAGCATGGTGCCTCCGCAAACGTATCGGCCAGAAATGGTCTTACACCCATGCATCTGTGTGCTCAAGAAGATAGAGCTAAAGTTGCTCAAATTTTGCTCGATAATAATGCACATATATCAGATAGAACCAAAGCTGGATATTCACCGCTGCACGTTGCTGCACATTTCGGCCAAATAACAATGGTTAAATTTTTACTCGAAAATGATGCAAACATTGAATTAAGTACAAATGTAGGCTATACACCGCTTCATCAAGCCGCGCAACAGGGGCATACATTGGTTATAAATTTACTATTGACGCATAAGGCCAATCCAAATGCTCTCACAAATGTAAGCCAAATTTCCAAATATCTATGTGACGCAGGTTATTATTTAAAAAATTTGAGCAAATTTTATTTTGTGTAGTATTTCAATTCAGCTGCAATATTTTTTAATGGTTCATCGTTGAAAGCTTGTGAAAATGCAAATTCAAAAAGATACAGGTGACCAGATTCTTAATTAGTACTGGAATAGATCCTTATTTAAAAAGAATATAATTTTTAGTATTTAAGTGTGTTATTTTTCGGTTTGATATTTATGTAAGTGGTCTCTTACCTTATTAACCTTACTTGAATAATGCATACACAGTGCATATTACTTATTATTATTATTATTAATACATTCTTCATTTTTCGATAATTTTTTTCATTTTGTTTAGCTTATTGACTTATCTGGAGTTTTTAATAAAAAGACACAGTCCATTTTAAAAATACTTTTTCATCAACAATAATACAAAAATAAAAGAACCATGTGCATTTTGTTTTGGTAAGATACTGAAAACGATCCAAACATTATACGCTCATTTATTACAGTACAAACTGAACAACACAAAGCGAGATAGCTAAAATATGTAAAGTTTGACACCGACTAAACCAGATTAATTGGTTGTTTCGTTTGTGAGTGAAAAATAATAATAATAATTCAAACTAACGTTAATCAAAATTAAAACTAAAGTATCTCCTCAAAAATATATATATATATATATAATATATTTGATTTTATTTGAAATATTGTGTGAAGAAATTTTTGTTAATCATCATATAAGATTTTCCAAATTGAATATTGTTAAATATCAGTCTTAAAAAATTATGGTGACTAGCGTGTACCACTTCATTAGTAGTTCCGAGTAATGGATATTGGATACTCATTTTGCTAAACATTAATTAATGCTTTGAGATTTAAATGCAAACCTATTTTGGAATGCAAAAAAATGTAAAACCAAACCCATTTGTACCCACACAGACATTGTTTAAAAACAAATAAAAATAAAACCATTTTCTAAATTATTTCATACTTCATATACAATGATTTTAACATCTTACTATCCCTTTATAATTTGGTAATGTTAAAATCACGGAATTGCTGGCTCCTTTAACTTTAAGCAATATCCATATGACATCTAAACAATTTTTCTTATAAGAGCAGTGAATTAAATAGTCCCGTCAACAGTTGGGAATTCCAATAAATAGGTCGGCCTAAGCGTATTTGCTCTATTTCTTTTCACGAAATGTCACTTTTAAGACATGTTTGTTTGGCAATTAGCAATTAATTAGTTGGTAAAGGTTTAAAATGTTGGACTTCCTTAGTGAATGTAAACTAGTAAATTGTTAAAGCCTTAACCATAGGTTGTTTAAAATTTCTCCCCAATGTTACTTTTAAATTAATTTAGGTCCATTTCCAAACTAGTTATTTTATGTACATATTGTATAAAAAAAATATTTAAATGAATACAAGAAAAAATATCAAAATAACCTGAACAACCCAAAATTACGCTTCCCTACGGTCACATCGAATATTTTACGAACAACAAATTTTGAGAAAAATCAAATTGACAGTTTTTTTACAAATATTACATTCATTGAAATATGTATAAAAATCCAACAGTCAGTTTTGTTAATAAAAAATAAAAAAAATAGTACCCACAATTGGTAAAATTGATTTTGATATCTCGTGAATAAATTAAGGTATTGACTTCAGAATGATTTCATTCTGAAATGTTCTTAGACAAATCCAATCTATATTTTTTTTATATAAGAAATAAAAACTTTCAAAAAATTCTACTAAAATAAAAATCAAACTTTTTCATCATATACAAAATATTGTTGATAATTTTTAGTTAATTTAAAAAAAAATCAACTGACAGCTTTTTTTAAAAAACATGAAAACAAATACAACAAAAAAATTGATAAGACATTTTTTAGTAGAACAGAGAAATATATTGACTTCAAATTATTTATCTCACACAAAATATTGTTAATCGACAGACGGGATTGGAAGTTATTAGTGTGTATCCCAGCTTCTTTTTAACTTTCCATAGAAAGTTATTGTAATGGGTCGGATTTGTCAAATTGAAAATTTTGACATTTCTCGACGTTTCAATGTCAAGCTAAAAGATTTTTAGAAAGATGTCTGTGCGTGCGTGTGTACGTACGTTTGTACGCCCGTTCGTTCGCGACGAACCAGAAGAGACATCGACTTCAAATAAATTTTGTAATACAGATAAAAAGGCAGAAAGTGCTCTTAAGAAAATTGCGTGGGTGGTTTTTTTTTACCATATCAGTTTAATAAATAGGTGAACATTTTGGATAACCCTAAATATCTTACGAACCAAAAACGCTAGAGACTTTAATTAAGTATTATATTATATATTGTAACGTGATACCAAACAAGTATATTTTTTGAAAAAAAATCAATTAACAATTTTTTTTTAATCAAAAAAACTGAAACAAAATGTGTCACCTCGAAAATTTTACGAATACAAAATGATTTTATCTCCAAAACAACTTTGTGCCACGAAAAATGAAGTTTAACATCAGCTAAAATTTTGAGAAAAACCGAATTGACAGTTTTTTTATAAAACGTAAAAACCTAAAAAAACATTACTCAAAGTTGGTATAAATTGAATTTCGACACAAATATCTTTCCCAAAAACTTGAGATTATGACTTCTAACTAATTTTATCTTTTAAGAAATATCATTTTCAACATTTAAAAAAATCGAATCGACAGTTTTTTTTACCAAAAAAAAAAAACCTAAACAAAAAATTAATAAAAGTTGGTAAAATTCATTTTCGACTCAAATATCTTTTCAAAACTTTGAGATATTGGCTTTAGGCTGCTTTTATCTGTTAAAAAATATTGTTGTCAACACTCAGTAAAATTTTGCTTACAAAAAATAAAAACCTAACAAAAAAACAATACTAAAACTTGGTAAAAATTTACTTAGGACTCAAATAGCTTTTAAAATTAAAAATATAGTCTACAACGCTTTTTATTCATCCAATTTGTAAACATTTAAGAAATGCTACTTAAATTGGTGAAAATTTGTTTTCCACTAAAAATCTATTTAACAAAACTAGATTTTCAAACTAAACTATTTCTTTATTTGAAAAATATTGTTTGTAATTTAAAAATTTTTAAGAATGATTTAACTGAAAACTTTCTTAATCCAACACGAAAAGAAAGAAAAATCGACAAAATTTAATTTTTATTTGTATTTAAAATTAATTTTTAATATAATGGACAGTAAAGTTGGAAACCTTGAGTTTGCAAGGTCGACTTAATGTATATACAATTTTATTTAAAAATCTGCGTATTCGTCCAAGTGTATATTTTTAGTATGTCAGGTAACATTTTACTTGTATTTGCATATTTGCAAATTGTGGCTGTCACATCTATAGTATTTAAAAATTGATCTTCATATAAAAAGGAAAACCGTTAAAGTCTTTTAATCCATATGGGCCAAAATGAATGCATCCTAACTGATTTCGATCATTTCGTCAGTTGTAAATTTTATTATTTTTTAATTCTGATTTTATTTTTATTTTTTAATTTTGATTTTATTTAAAAAAAAATATTTATTGTTTGGGTTATTTTAAGTAAGTTAGAAACTGAATAATTTTACTAATTCATAATTATAGTTTCCAGGCCTATCGATTGAAATGTATTTAGTTAATATATCTGAATAAATGTTGGAATTTTTACATCTAGTATGAAACGATCCACTGCGCGACGACACGGTGCTCAAAATATACAAACGTTTTAGTAAGACAACTTTTTAAAAACTCTTTCTTTTGAATTTCGTCCAAGAAACTCAAGCCCAGATATAGAAATTGTATTCAAGTTTTGGACGAATATATGCTTTATTAATTATAGCCAGATCATTATTTCCAAAAACAATATATTTGGCTATTACTCTAAAGAACACTTACTCTAATAACACTCACTTCTGAGAAGGGACCACCTTCAAAATTACTCTGTGGTTATTAAACGTTGTAAAAATCTATATTAATTAATCCACATTTATTTTTGTTCAGGTTAGAACAAGAAAAAGTTAGATTTTATCACTTAATTTAAAAAAAAAACTTTAAGGTGAAAATTTGACCCGTAAAAAAAACAGCAGTATTAATAAAATTTAAGGAAAACGACACAATTACAAGAATTGTAGAACTTTTATTGCTTAAACAGTGGTGCAAGAGCGGGAAAAGGCCTTTTGAAAAAGGCATATCTATCCTTTTAAACTTTATGTTTAAGTACTCTTAGATAACCCGAGCGTATGATTTAAAAGTATTTTTCAACATATGTATTGTATGTTCTGATTTACAAGCCCTCAAAGTTGAAAAATAATTTTACTCTAATCGCGAACCGTATTTTCAACAAATTTTAAGATTTTTTTGTCCGAAGTTTCTTTAAATAAATTCTCTAGCTTCTTAAATAATTTAATTGGTTTATTTTCGATTATCTAAAAAAAAATAATTATTTTATAAAAGATACCTTCTTTATGTAGTCTGAAGCTTTAGTACTAAGAAAAAATGTTTTTTTTTAAACTTTTTGTTTAAAAAAAGCATCAAAAGATACCTACACATTACACATTCGTGTAATTTCGTGGATTCCAAAAAACTCCTTGACGGTGGCGTTTACCAACAAATTTGATTTCTTCGGTATTAATCGTCAGAATAAACTGGTTAAGCGCATTATTTTAAGAAAAAATTTTACTAAAAAAAACTTTTATTTAAATATAACACCAAAACCTTCAAATTTTATAAAAATATCAATTTTAATAATTTTTTCTTGGTCAAATTTTGACATGTGTGTCAAATTTCATTAAAATTCGTTAAATAGTTCAGATTTTACTGACTTTTTTGCGCTCTCCCATACAAACATCAAACCCTCAAATTTTATACAAATGTCAATAACTTTGTTGCTATTTATTTTTGTTCAACTAAATTTTGACCAAATATGTAAAAGACTAATATAAACATGTTTGCCAAATTTCATCCGTTAAACCGTTCAGATTAAACAGACTTTTTTCCGCTCTCCCATACAAAAAGAACAACTGTGCATCGTCGCTTCATAGAATCCACCAAAGCCTGACATCTCTGTACTGCAATCATTTTTTTAACATCTAATTTACCAGAATATATTAATCGGGAGTTTACACTACTGTTATTTTGAACGGCACTGTAATTATTATCTGTTGGGAACATTACTAGTTGGACTATAACTTTTGATTAGTAAATGCCTAGTACTCCCTTAATTAATATCAAACAAATCCTTATAAAATATCCTTTTACTACAAAAAATAAATTAGGTGGCGCAAAAGTCCATGAAGAACCAGGGCATAGTGACTAACAACTCTCAACCATTCCTGTGTGAGTAATGTTGTCAAAGATGGAAGGGACCTACAATTTATATGCCGAATCCGAACGGCTAATTTGAGAAAGCACTTTTCATGATAAGAATTACTCTGGGAGGATTTGTCAATTCCTCGCAAGAGGCAGTTACCGTGGAAAAAGTTAGGTGGCACAGGCAGGGATTTAACCCAAGACCCCTTGCATGACAGTCCAAAGCACTTACCATCACACTACGGGTATCACTATCTTTCTTTTAAAAGGTTAAATTTTAAGATCGTCTGTTGGGTTATATTGGTGGATGCGCTCGCCCCACCCCATTGACTTATTCTCTTCAAATGATTGCAAACAAATCTGCGCACTATTCTGCAAAATAATCTTTAAAGTCCGGTTCATCGGTTTGATGAATGACGTGAAAGTTCCCTTGTCAATTGTGGATGCAAATGGCATTTCAGGAACTCCGGCCCAACAATTTCTTGTCATTAATAAAGATGGCTTTTTTTGCCTTTGAGATAACTTGAACTACTTATTCACTTATATGCAAATAGTTCTGTACAATTGTTACGACTTTATTTTGTTTATGTGATTGACAATTAGGAAATATCATTTAACTAATGGTATTTTTACTTTCATACTTTTTTATTCGGTAGGATGTGGCATAGTGGCAAACACAAAAAGTTCTCCTTTAGCTTCATTAAGTTCTCTTTTTCGACTGTTCCCGTTATGATTAGAGAAAAATCGGGTCCAAAAATATAAAAATATTTTATTAAAATTCTTGAATTTTTAAAATACTTCACAAAATTGCTAATTTCCGATTATTGGCTTATTTTACTATAAGCACAAGATAAAGGAAATGTGACATTTTGTTCCTTACAACTAAAGTGTCTAACCAAACACATTCTTGAGTACAATTTAAAACATTACGTCATAATCTATAAACTTGTCTTTGCGTTGGGTATTCTAGATGCTGTACATTCATTCATTGGAATGTTTCCAAATATAATGTTGCCGTTACAGTGCGGTTCACCTAAAATTGTTTAAAAATATTTAAAAAAAAAAAAACAAAATTCATACAAACTAGGTTCTAGTTTTATTATTTTTATTTTAATAGCGTTATGTGATTTTTAAGTAAGGTTCTGATTGCAATAGTCTAAAATGGCAATGGTTCACATGATTATAAATGGCTTCTTTCAATCAAGGGTGTATACAGACTCTAAGATAGAAGGGTCATACGCCTACCATAATGTATATATATCAAGAAAGTTTTTCTCGGGACATTCCATTACCAAAATATTAAGACAAAAAACCTTTAACCTTTTTCAATAATTGTTTGTTTTATTACTCGCTGTCATTACCTGAAAGAAGTTTTTTGTTTGAATGACAAGTACAGCGCGCAATGTCAAAAATGTACGTATTTAAAAGTGGATAAAATGATTTTTGTGCCACGTACAAACAGAGAAGTATGTGAGGTGGGATGAGGCATTTTGCATTTGAAGACCACAGAACAAAATAATTTTTTTTTCTGCTCTATTCAAAAAGAACCTACCTTAAATATAAGAGAATTAAAAAAATAATTATAAATTTTCAATGAAATTACCAAAATAATTATACATGCCAGTGAATAAATGTCAAGATAAACCACTTTTAAGTTCAGGGCAGAGAACTGAGCTGTCAAAAAAAGATCTGCGTTTTTTTGCCCAGAGAAATGAGAGCGCTCGGTTTGGGTTTTTTTTATTTAATCAGCAGAGCTAGCTCAGAGCGCCCTATATGAGGTCTTCACGTTTGTTTCGTGTTATATGAAAGAGGCATATTGAACATTCTTTAGCTATTCACAGTTCATTTCTCAAGTGTGTTTCATAAGTAAGTCTGAGAGTTTTGATCAAACTTTGCTCAGGGCGTAATCGATGTGCTCAGGCTGTGCTCAGTGCTCTGTCCTGAGCTTAAAAAGAAAAACGCCTTTATGTGAACAGGTGAAATTTAAAAATTAATATAAAATAGAAATAAATGTTTCCACGAGATAAAATTGCGATAAGTATTATTTATTTGCGCATATCTATCAAATAAAATAAATGTTTGAGAAAATTTATTTTTTAAATAATGCGTATCTATGTACTATATCCTAGTCATATAAGACATAATCGTAAAATTAGATATGACACTAATTCTGCATTTTAGAAAAGTTGTTGGGGTGGATGCCGTATAAGCTTGTGATTTTTTTTTGTCGAAGGGAACCACTTTTAACTTTAAAAGAACTATTAATCCACGGAAAAAACAGTGTTTAGCTTTTTAAAGATGAACCCAATATAAAATATGAAAATTACCTTCATTTTGTAAGTTTTAAAAATGTTTAAGCCAATTCCGCTCTGTTTTAGTTGGTATTTAATTTGGTAGATTAAATAAAAATAAATGGAAAAGTACTCAACAAAGTTTAGGTTGTCAGAAACAGACTTTATTTATTTGATCTAAGTGAGAATAGGAACACATCTGGGGTGGAATCGGCTAATGTTATTATTGATAAAATAATCGAATTTGATCTATGTAAGGTGATAGTCGAGAGATCTAAGCACGAAGGAATAAAATATAAACGTACCTACACTATTATGTGTTTTAACCATCCTTTAACGTAACGAACAGATCAATGTCGCAGCCCCAAAGTTTTAATGTTCGCTAAAATTAATTAAACGAAGCTAAAAGCTAAGACAATTTCTGTGCTTCTGAGTGTCTCAAACCATCATATAATACATGTATACTAAAAAAAAGATTCAATTTATTAGTATTGCAAAACGTTTAAAATTAATTACGTAATATCTTTGTTATTACAAATAAAATAAATGGCTTAGGAGAGGTTTCATGACGAATTTAATCAGCAAAACCATTCCAACGACAAGGTTTGTACATTAAACCCAATTTTAAAATACTTGACATCACAGTGTATTAATGTTAAAAAAAAACTTGTATCTAACCCAATGAATCGCGGTGTGCCTTAAAAATGCCTATTAGATCTTTGCTCTATTTATCAATTCAGTAAGATTTTAAATAGATTCAATTGTGAAATTAAATCATATTTTTTTTTGTTTTCTCGAACAAACTAGCGTACTGAGCAGTAATAGAGAATAATTTGAAAGTACCAAAACATATTATTGCATTACTTGGGTTTTTTTTTGTTTTCTCAATATCCATTATAAAACAACAACGAGGAAAATTGGAAAATTTGGAATACAAAAAAAGTAAACATACATCTGTGAGGAGAACGCGGTTCTAAAAATATATTAGAGAAGTGCACATCAATAAAAATAAATTAGGCAGACAAATGCTTCGTTATACTTCTAGCATGCATACGTTTTTGGTTTTTGTTTTTGTATAACAACGTAAGTTTTTTGGACGTTTTTGAATTTCTTTTATCGAATTTGGTTGAGTCAAATAACTTTCCGGCGGTGTAACCTGTGATCGGTTTGAAATAGCATTTTTTATTTAAATTTTTAATTTGCTCAAATTGTCATTTAAATATCTTGGGTCGATATAGAAAAATAAAAGAAAAATACAATTTTGGTGTGAATTTATTGTAATCCGTTTTTATAATTTTTTTGTGTATCCAGCATGGACAAACGGCCTTGAATATTGCAAATAAACTTGGTTATGTGACTGCTGTTGAAACATTAAAAGTTGTTACTGAAAAAAGTATTACAAATACAGTTACTGGAGTTTTGGAAGAAAAATACAAAGTTGTCGCTCCTGAGTCTATGCACGAAGCTTTTATGTCGGATTCTGAAGACGAGGGCGGCGAGGATCACTTAGATCAACATCAATACAAATACATGGCCACAGACGATCTTAAAACTATTATAAATGAAAATGATCAACACAATTATGACACCACAGATGATGGCCAAAATTACGGAAGTAATCGTAAAGGTAATATTACTTGTATTGTTATATTTTAATAAATTATGATGTCATTCTTATAAGTAAGCTATGGTAGATATGTTTTTTGTTTTATGAGGAAGATTTCGAAGCAGAAATTAGATTACTTTTTTGTTTTTGTTTTGTTTTAATGTTTGTGACAGACACATGCCTCTTGGTTTTGGTGTGACATCCAAACCGTGTCTTCTAGATCCAGTATTACCTTAAAAAAAGGTCAAAGTTTCAATAAGTCAAATATTTATTTAGATATTTTAATTTTAATTTGAAATTAAAGCCGAACCAAAAGCAAACAACTAATTTAGAGATTTTAATTTTAATTTGAAAGTAAGGGCGAACCATAAACAAACAATTTTAGAATTATATACACACAAGAGCATATAAGAATAATCCAAAATTGTAAATAGTATAAACGTTTGTAGGTATTTCTTAAATAGAAACCTCTTTTTTGACCATCTCGCCGACAGTGTGTGTTCCTTTCTTTTAAATAAATAAATGTAAATAATCAAATAAACAAATATTCAAATAAGACTACACATTTTAATTAGAATGGAATTTATGAACTTCCTATTGGATGCTAATGTAGTTAGTACAAATAGTTTGATTTCAAAAATTTAAATCCCATTTCTCAAAAAAACTTTAATTTTTAAGAATATATGTAACTGAGCGTATTTTTTTAAATTAATTTTTATATATAAAATGTTTTAATTTGAGTTTAAAACCATTTTTAGTATGTAGTTACTTATAACTTATTAATATACGTTCTAAATTTGTAAACAATTTGTAACCCATTTTATTTAATGAAAATCTATCTGTTCGTTTTTGAGAAAATTGGAATTTTCGATTTTTGACCGAAAATGTGTATGTGTATGGACTACTGTTATTTTTAGTCTTAACAAAATAAAAAAAAATACCTAACGCGGATCAGCTCAAAACCTTAGTTTCCAAATTTGAAGTCAATCGAGCCATTGCTTTAGGACGAACAGGCAGACGGATGGTGTCGCAAGTAAAAATGTAAATATTGGGTTTTGGAGGGTAATACGTACGAAGGATTTATATTTGTATATTGAGTGTTTTTAGTTCTACATGTTTTTCTTTCTGATCAAAAAACAACAACAATTCATGACAGGTACTCGCGATGTATTCTAACTATATGGAAAGTATTGGATTCGTGAAAAAAATAAGAACTCGGTATTTTAATCAAACATGACATTACGATGGTAGTTAAGTCGAAAAGATGAGTCCCCCGATTCCGTATATCTGCCTGTCCTCGCTCATACAGCTCAAAGCATTAATTCGAGTTCAAACTTGGAAATTATGGTCTTAAGCTATTTTTTTAGAGACTAAAAATAACAGTAGTCCCCATACAAATTTGTTGGTAAAAAATCGGAAATTTGAATTTTCTAAAAACAAATAAAACATTTTTATTAAAGTTTTTTCTAAATATTTTTTTCTAACTTGGCTATTTTTAGTAAGAAGAACTAATGAACCGATTTCAATAACTTTTTTCCTGCACAATATCATAATGCACTCAATGTCTTAATAATATTTGATGATCCAAATGCCATGTTTTCTTTTACATTTTTGAGAATTTTTTTTTTTTTTTCAAAAATTCCAAAATTGTTGACGAAAATCAAAGTTTAGACGTATATTAATAGGCTGTAAACAACTGCATATTTAAAATATATTTAAACGAAAATTGAAAAAAAGAATAATTAAAAAAACCCTTTAATGATTTTTTAGAAAAAAATTAAAGATTTTTTGAGAAATCAAATGGCATTTTTAATGTTAGAAGATGAACTTGTTTTATAGGTATTATCATAAGTAATATTGTAAAAAGAGTCTTTGGACACAGGAGCAAGTGCACTTAAATTTTAAGTTTATGCTCGTGTTTTTGTTAAGAATTTTAAAGTTGTAAAGATTAACGTTTTTTATCTTTTTAATTAACACCGTATGTTAATGAAAATACTACCGGATTTCAATAAAAAACGTAGAAAATTTGGAATTATCTTACCACATATTATAATAAAATCATCGTTCTTCATCTTCGTAGTATAATATGATTTTGAAGATAATATAATTTTATATATAACTACCCTTATTATGTAAGGACACAATATGAGCACTAGGAAAGTGAGAGAGGGGTTGAAAGAAGGTGTCAGTGCACATTAGTTTTGAATTCCTGAATATTGCAATGGCTGAGAAAGACAGAGTTTGGTAAGGAATGCCATATTCGTGTAGTACGGCTAAGTAACGAATCTCTGTACTTGACAGTACGACCGAAGTTGGGCTCGGGGGTATTCTGATGAACAATCCTAGAAGCTCGAGTACTAAGAGGAGGAATGGCCGTTAAAATAACGGTAAACAAGAATGAGACAAGAAACTATACGACGATGTTAGAGCGCCGTAAATAATCCTATGATGGTATTATTACCAATCAATCTCGATACGTCCAATACTGTCCAAGAAGCTTAAATAAGTTGCAGGAGCATCAGTTAAGATATAGGAGTTATACTCAAGTTTTGGACGTACATATTATATAAATCTTGAAGATAACAGCCAGATCAGAGGGGTTAGAAAGACTGGCCTTAGGAAACACAAACATCTTGCGGTATTTTCCGCGACATTGTGTATGTGATCGTTCCTCAAGAAGTGGTTGGTAGTACACATACCAAGTATATCGAGATGTTCAGTCTCCTCGATGCAAGTGCCATCCATGAATAATGGCGAGGGGGGTATATCTCGCTTTAACGATAAAAGATAGCATAAGGTTTTCGAAGCATGTAATTCCACGTATTTTCTTATTCCCCATTGGACAATGCTGTTTAGGTCGAAAGAGAAGAACACTAAGGATGTGATTCTGAAAACGAATATGAAAAGCTAAGAGTACTATCGTAAGGGAAACAACGTATTGGATTACAAATTGTAGACGGGAGTTCATTAATACAAAAGAGAAATAGTGATGGAGATAAAACAGAGTCCTGGGAGAACCCAGCATTTGTTTTGTAGTTTTCAGACTTGAATGCATCCAATACTACTTGTATTGAACGATCCAAAAGGGATACCATCCGGACAGGCGGAATGTGTAAAAACTGGACACCATATTAATTTATAATTAAACTGCACGAAAGCATAATTGCCTACACAGAAGGGCTTACGTTTTTATGATATGAAAGAAAATAAAAGGTACAACAAAGGATTAATAACGTTTGAAAACAATTTTGTAGTATACGAGATATTCAAAATACAAAACCAATCTCCAAGAACGATAAACTTGCAGTTTCACAAAGAGCTATTGAAATTTCTATTCTCAAAATCCACCGCAGAAAACACATCACAAATTTCACCTTAAGAAGATGAAAAAATATCGAAGAAATGGGATTGGTCAACCACTTAAAAATTGACCGAACAGTTTGTTTGGATATGAAGAGAAAACTCGGCAGAAAGCGCTAAAGATGGAGGGCCAATATCGATCAGTTCGACAAGCACAAAACGCTAGGAACAGATAAATGTGGAAAAGTCTGTGGGTAGCTTTTATTCATTTAAGTTAATTTGTTTTTTTTTTTTTTTTATATATATGTATTTATTATTTATCAAATAAATTGTTGGGTTAGCAAAAATAGCTTTAAAAATAATTTTAAAAAAATTTAGAGCCAGGTTTTTGTGAATTGTCTGAAAAGAGATTCTTAGACAAGGCATAGATTAGATTTATAATTGACATAATGATACAAATTTTACCTGTAGTAATAAGTTGACAAGAGATTTTTAAAAGATAGACGAAGAGGCCGACTTAAATTAGTTTGCAATTTATTCGCCTTATTTTTTGAAGACAGACAAATATCGTTGCTAGTAAAATTTATTTAACTTATTTTTCCAGCTTTCACTGAAACTGCGAGTGCCAAATATGTCAATCAAAATATGTCGCCAGCATCCAACGTCTATCAAATTAAATCTATTGACAATGTTACAATTATCAAACCACCAGTTCATCTAGGGTAAGTTTTAATATCTTTTCTTACACAATCCATTTTCAGCTAAAGGGTTTTTCAATAAGAGCGGGGAGATGTTGAAATGGCATAAAACAAGCTGTGTGTGAGGTATTAACAAAATAATTTTGTTATTAAAAAGTCACATGTATGCCATTAAATGTGGAATATGAAATCATTCAAATTCCTCCGCTTCTTACCGTGGTACGGATTCGAATAGTCCAATTTTTTTTCCGCATAGTTCCGACTACATTTGAGCGATGGCCTGTGTTATGTACAACTTTAAGACAACGGTCCATTGTGTTTTATTTACATAGACCTGTGACACAGGAAAAAGTTTTGCTGGTTCCAATCGCATGACCTTCGTGGCCAATTCACATCACCCTTACGAGAGATAACCTTGCCCTCATATCGTTCATGCAAAATGTCAATCGTGGCGTTTACTGTGTGGAAATCTTTAAGTTTGATTACTTTTGATCAATTTATTATTAAATATACTAAGAAGACATTTTTTTAGCTGAAGAAAGAAAATATTACAGGGTTTATTGTTACTTATTGTTAGAAGTAATTGAACTAAAAAACAAAAATTACAAAACACTTCCTAAATGATTGACTAATAATTATGTCTCTTTTTTAAGTTTCCTAGTTTCATTCCTGGTCGATGCTCGTGGTGGATCAATGCGTGGTTGTCGTCATAGTGGCGTTAGAGTTATTGTACCACCAAAATCATGTGCCCAGCCAACAAGAATCACATGTCGGTATGTAAAACCGCAGCGCGTAGCCAATCCACCACCTCTTATGGAAGGTGAAGCTTTAGTCAGTCGCGTCATGGAGCTGTCACCAGTGGAAGCAAAATTTTTAGGGTATATAAAAAGCAAACAAATACAAAATTTTAAAACTAATTTTTTTTCTTTTAACTTAGTTCTGTTATATTGGAGGTACCTCATTTTGGCTCCTTACGTGACAAAGAACGAGAAATTATAATACTTCGATCCGACAACGGCGAAACCTGGCGTGAACACACACTATATGATAGCGAGGAAGCCGTTCGCGACGTTCTCAATGAGACATTCGAATCGAACGAACTCAGCCACTTGGAGGACCTACACACGTCGCGGATTGTACGCATTGTTACACGCAACTTCCCACATTTCTTTGCGGTTGTGTCGCGCATTCGGCAGGAAGTGCATGCAATCGGACCCGACGGTGGCACTGTGTCATCAACGGCTGTGCCTCAAGTGCAGGCAATATTCCCGCCAAATGCGCTCACAAAAAAAATACGTGTCGGCCTGCAGGCTCAGCCAGTCGATTTGAATGGTTGCTGCAAATTACTTGGTCAAGGTGTCGCTGTCTCGCCAGTAGTTACCGTTGAACCGCGTCGTCGAAAATTCCACAAGGCAATAACACTAAGTATTCCTGCACCCAAAGCATATACCCAAGGAATGGTGAATCAATACTCAGGCAACGCACCAACTTTGCGGTTACTTTGCTCCATTACTGGCGGCCAAAATCGGGCTGTTTGGGAAGATGTAACTGGCTCGACTCCATTAGCTTTTGTTAAGGATAGTGTGTCATTCACTACAACGGTGTCGGCACGTTTCTGGCTAATGGACTGTAGAAATGTATCCGAAGCTAGCCGCATGGCAACAGAACTCTACTCATATATGGCACAAGTTCCATTCATGGTGAAGTTTGTTGTATTCGCAAAGCGAATAAGCAATACGGAAGCAAAGTTGAGTGTTTTCTGCATGACGGATGACAAAGAAGACAAAACACTTGAACATCAGGAATTTTTCACTGAAGTAGCCAAAAGCCGTGATGTGGAGATACCTGAAGATCAGGATATCTATCTTGAATTTTCTGGCAATTTGTTACCAGTATTGAAATCAGGTGAACAGTTAAATATGAAGTTCCATGCATTCCGCGAAAATCGACTTTCGTTCCTGGTTCGTGTCAAAGACCAGGAAGATGCATTTGGTCGTATTAGTTTTATGAGTGAGCCAAAAATAAGCAAAGGCGAAGCACCACAAACTCCAATTTGCACTTTGAATGTTACCCTAACAGACCATGAAATTATAACAGACAACCACAATGGCTCACAAAAGAGCCTAGATCACAGTCTAAATTATAGAGATATGCTTAATCTTGGCTACCGTCAAGCTGACGAAATTCACAAGGCCGATATTCGGTTGTCAGACATATGCAATCTGCTTGAAGATGATTGGGTGAGTTTGGCAAGAGAACTACAAGTACCAGAAAACGACATCGAACTTATTAAATCCGAATACACTGGAAAACAAGCTTCTAAACAAGCTATGGTTATGCTGAGACTATGGCTACGGCAATCAGGTACCAATGCAAACGGTAATACTCTAGAACAAGCCCTTCACAAAATTAATCGCAGTGATATTGTCGAAAAGTGCATTTTTAATCTGGAACTAGTAACGGATTATATGGAAAAAGCGGTTGCAAAAATGCAGCTTGATCAGTCAGGATTTGATTCTTTAAGTGATGATCTGTTAGGTACAGCGTCATGTGATACGTCTCTAGTTCAACGGGATGAAAGGGCGGTTCAGAAATTCAAAATAATCGATAACGAGCAAATGGCAGCTGCTTCGCCACTGCCTGCATCCACAGAATCACTTCAAATCGAAGAGAAATTCACATTGGATGCTACGCAAAAATTCGAAGAGAAATCCGATACTGATGCTGAGTGCAGCGAAAAACGACATGAAAATCATAATTCACATCAAATAGAAGGCAAAGCCGAAGGTAAGTTATTCTTGTTCTCACTAAAATTCTATTGAAACAGTCTGTCATAGAGAAAAAATTTGTTGCAAATGCAAACTTTTTCATTTAAAAAAAATTGTATTGATTTATGACTTAAAATAATATTAAGCCAGAATAGTAAGTCAAAAGTTCAATCCACACCCGATTATAACTTTTACTTAAAATACCACATTTTTAAAGAATCAAAAGTATCAATTTACGACAACCATACACATTCCTTGGTAATCTTACTTGTCAATATTGTAGTTAAACATTTGAGAATAAGAAGTAAGCTACAGGTATAAGCTTTTTTAGTGCTTGTCGGTTTCTCATCATTTCTTTTATAGACTGGCTGTTGGCTTTTGTATTCATATAGGAAAAACTTTGCTATCTATAAATGATGGAAACTACGTTTAACTAAGGTTTAATCTATTACGAATTCAGAAGAGTTACTATTAAATTAAGTTTATGTGAATATTAAGTACATCAAAGCACATATAACTGTTCTCTTTATTGATTTTTAGAAAAAAAAAATAAAACTAAACAGAAATTACTTAGTTCGTTCGATTCTGTTTACCATCCAAAATGTCATAATATATATAAAAAAAAAACTTTTCAAACACATGCTTATGTTTCTTTATATTTTCAATTATATATCTAAACATTCAAATTCAATTTGAAAATATTGAGAAATAAGTTCTAATTTTTCAAGATTTGAAACCACCTGTAACCAAGTTACCAAAAAATATCACCCCATCGAAAGTAGTAACCATGATCAGTCAACAGCAGCAATTTGATCCTCATTATCATCAGAAACAATACCAACAAAGTTGGGTTGAACCATCAGATATAAACAAAGAAAGTTCTGAATATAAAAATGATGATGCTAATGAAACTCCATATGATGGACCGGATGCTGATCTTGCAGCACATATTAATCAACAACAAGAAGCAAATAATTTTGCTTCGGAAATTCATTTGCCTTCGACATTAATGAACGCTACAACTGTAGGAAATAATCAAAGTAAAGATATAAATTTCATGGAAATGCCAAGTTCTAATTTAGACGATGAGATAATTTTGTCAACGTCAAATGTTGACGAAATGGAATTCAACCCATCAACTTATCCTACTACGATCAGTCCTTTGGCAGATTCACAAACAACTGATTTTATGAACGAAACATTGGAGTCAGTTGAAGGATTCCACTTGACTACGAATGAAGCAAATGAAATTTGTTTAACAAAAGAAAATACAGCAATTATATCGTCTCCTGAGATTCAGGCTGAATCAAGTTTACCAGATTTAGAGAAATCATCATCGGCTGGCGTTTCTGTTGCTGCTGGAACAGGAGTTGCCACTGCAAACATAACACAAAATAGTATCACATCAATGAAATCAAAAACCAGCAGCACCAAATCACTGGAAAATAATATTAAAACAGCTGGATCTTCTTCTGATTCCGATATAGCATTACATGAGACGGGTGTTGAGCTAAGCGAGGACGAAGAACATTCAGGTAGAATTTAAACATACACAAATTGATACCTGAAAATGATTGATGATTATTTACAAAATACACAAATATTGCATCAATAATTTCAAATAATAAATAACAATCAATAACTGCTCAGGTGACAGTCTAGTAGCATAAATAATAAATATATTCAAAAATTAACAAAAGGTTAGTTTCTTGATTTCAAATTAATGCGCCAAATCGACTGTCGACTTGGTTAACATACTCCAAGTGAATCAAGAAATGTATCAAGTATATTTTATATTCACTTGAATTTTCGATGTGAAAGATTGTAGTTAGATCGAAGAGAACTATAATGTTCAATTTGAAATCATAAACAAAACATGTAATGCTAAATTATTTGTAAAATGTTTTTAAAATTTTTATTTCTCTTCCCAACATAAAATCAATTCTGAATTCAATGGTAATAACCAGAAATTATCAGTTGATTTCTTTTTTCTTGCACACAGTTGCAAACCGTTATAAGAATGCAATCAGTCATTTTGTAAATACTCGTATGCAATAATGCCATACAGTTTTGTGATATGAAATTTGATCTATTAATTTTATTTCATACGTTTCTTTTAAAATTTCGGACTCAAATTTAAAATTATAGACATTAAAAATACAATGAAACAGTTGAACTGTTTAACTATAATGAATTGAGTAAAAAATAACTTTAAAATTCAATCAGGAAAGATTTTTAAAACTTGAGCAATTCTCTTTCACTGTCAGTCTTTCACATTTATAAAAATGAGTTGCTTACTCCAAACTGTAAAAAAATAAAAAACGTATTTTATATTCAAATAATTGTTTTTTTTTTTATATCGTTTTTTCGCATGTAAAAATAACCGGCTTCCTTTGTTTTGTTTTGTTTTGTTTATTTTAGAAGCACCATATCACAGCATAGAATGTGTAACAAAAATTGTGTTTTTAAAACTTTATTTAAAATATTTACTGTGATTGTCTCAATCTCAGCTTAGTTTTGGATGAGTAGAAATATTTTATTAAAGTTATAGTTTAATTTTATCTATAAATAGACTTAGTACTATTCAATCTTGGTTATCGATGTAAATTAAATATTAAAATGTGTGGTACTTGCATGAGTTAAAGCTGTTATTACGTTCATTTTTCAGATGCTTTATTTCAAACGCCTTCGTTTGCAGTTTGATTTTACTATAGAATTTTCTGTCTTTCAATTCGAATACTTTGTTTTTGATTTCTTTATTTTGTCAAGTACATTATAGTTTTTATTACCGTATGTATACTGCAGGAATGTAAAAATATATAGTTTTCACCGTGGATACACTCAAATGTGTAGGTCTAAAATCAACTGGGGAAGCTTTTTAAAATACAAACAACTTTTTATTTTTGATGAAGGATTTATTTTAATATGAATTTTGAGAAAGGATAAAAAAAATGTCAGTTTTTCGCAAATGTCTGGTTCTAACCTAAGTAAAGTTGGTAATGCGTCTAAATTTCGGGTATTATTCGCTTAAACACTCACAGCCCTACACAAATTGACGAAATAATAAAACCTTTAAACGTATGACTTGTGACTAAAATTATACAATTGACTTAAAATTTGAACTGAGTAAAAAAATATT
The DNA here is from genome assembly GCF_945859685.1 of Eupeodes corollae. Lineage (NCBI taxonomy): Eukaryota > Metazoa > Arthropoda > Insecta > Diptera > Syrphidae > Eupeodes > Eupeodes corollae. The sequence continues at coordinate 4,124,573 of NC_079150.1, forward strand.
TGCCTAATAGTCGCATTATTTTGAGAGGCGGGTTGAATTTGACAGCTCGTAGCGGAAATATTGTTTCTTTTACTTTCGGTCAAAATATCTTTCTCAAATCAACCACAAATCACAATGGCAAGTTAATGCCATAAAAATAATACAACTATTAACAAAATGGATGTTGTCATTGCGTTCGGATTTGTGACGGCACTAATTCTCGAGTAACGGCGAGATTCATGAACTTCCAATGCATCCAAGTAAAGTAAAGCGCCATCGGTCAGTACTTCTTTGAAAATGATGCTAGACAGGCCATCAACGTCAACGGCTATCGCTGAAGGTTGATGATCACCACCTTTTGCTCTGAAACAGATGATATTGGGATTGAAGCCATGTGGTTTCAAAAGTATGGCGATACGTGCCACATAGCTCAGGAAACTGCCGGGCGATGTAAATTTACCAGCAAGATCGTGTGATTTGATCTCTTTAGACTTTTTCTTGAGGGTTTTTCTTAAGATCCCACATTTGCCAAGAACGATTTTGAAAATATTGTTCTCGTGAAAAAAGCTAAACGTTGTTACTATTAAAAGTTGTGATAAGTGTTTAAACTCCTACATTACCAACAAGGATGCTTCAAATCTTCTATACACTAACAGGACCTTTTGTTGCTTTCTTTTAACTAGATATATTAAAACTACGCTGAAACTTCTCTATGATTATTATTTTTTTCCATAGTTATTTTAATATTGTTAAAAATGTCTGCTTTATAAAGTAAATTTGTATGACATGTAGTATTTATAATTTTCCATTGTTTCTATTCAATAGCTTGCAAGATTTTTTTTGGCCAAAGTTTGTGGCAATCCTTTTAGTAAAAAAACAAAGAGCACTTCTGCTGCCTTGCTGGTGTTTTCTTTTTTTTCAATGGTCAATTTTAATATTATTTTATTCTCTTTTGTTGTATCTAAAGTAAATAAAACACTAAATCAATAATTTTTGTTTAAACAGAACCGGAATTTTATCAAGGCATAGAACAATCCACAGGAGTTATTGTCGGAAAGAATGATGAGTAAGTATATCTTTGTTGTCTGTTTATATTTTTTTATAATTTACTTAAACAATGATATTTTGTATGGTTTGTGTAGTATGTTTGACATAGGTTTTTATATTTATTGTTAATAATATTTACATGATCTAAGAAATTTAAGTTTGAAGTATAGGAAACCACATTTATACCTTATATTAATACGTTGAATGGAACGTAGCTCTGATCTTTGGCGGTTTTGAGACTATTTACCATATAATTAAAAATCTAGGCTTCACGCCCAACTCCCATTCAAATTTGCTAATTCTCCTTTATAATTAATTTCAATTCCATTTATATACTCGAATATTTAACCAATTTATTCAAAAAAAGAACTCCCGACTAAAACTCCTAAATTATGTGATTTCACACTATTATTAGTTTTGAAAAGTTATTTTCCAAAATTATATCTTTATGAATTATTGCAAACCATGTGGGCAACGTTTACATAAGTTTATCAATATTCAAAAAGAAAATATTAAAAAACTTTTCTATCAAGCTCTATACTAAGTTGTATGTTGGATTTTAATTTAAAAAATATTACTGAGCTAGATTTGACGAAATTTAATTGGGGGCTCTTAATTTTTTTTTGTAATTACAGTGATTGGCGAGCAATAGAGACAAATTCAACGGTTGATGATATCCAATCACGTAAAGATGATTTAAAAGAATATTTGGAAAATACAATTTTATCAACAGCAGCTGAACAAGTTGCGGAATTGCAGCAACAACAACGAGATTTATATAATTTTGAAATCACACACGACAAAGAAATAAAAGAACCGCCATTACCACCATCACCACACGCGGCGGCAGCGATTGCTTCTACCAAAGCAATTTCAGAGAATGTACAAGTTGAAGATTCAAAAATAGAATACGGTGAAGACATTGAAGTTGATAACGATGAAGCTTATGAACCATTATCAACATTAACAAAAGTTGGTTCTAACAAATTAAACAACAACAGTAAGGCAGTTCAAAATGATAAACATCACGATCTACCATCAATTGTTATTGAACCCGTTAATAATGCCACTGGTGAATTTTTGAACCAGGAAAAACATCATTTTAATAACTAGATACAAACAAAAAAATGGAAAAACAAACTTACATTTTTTATTTTCTAGCGAACTCAAATCAAGAAAAACAAAGCAAAGAATAAAACACATCATGTCAAGTTTTTCATTTTATTTTTTTTAATATAATATAATATAATATAATAGCACTTTTAATAAAATATTGCTTATATATATTTGCTGTTAATACAAAATATTTATTGACACATTTAAAAAATGTTAATTTTATTTCTTCGTTAAAAATAATGTTTCTTTGTTTCAAAATCATTTGATCGATGAATTAAAAAATCTATACAAAACAATATATATGTATATGTATAAATATAATATATGTATATATATTTATATATATATATGTATATCAATTCAAATCAACAAAATCTTTTTCATAAATATATATACATATATATATGTACCATCCGTTGGTTAAGGTACATCATGAATTATAGCATGTAACATTAAAATATATTGATTGTATGTATTAGTCAGTTAAATAAACTATAACAAAAAATTATATCAGGAGTTTAAATAAATATTTTAATATGTGACCAGTTTTATGGGCTACTTATGAAGGCATGAAAATAATAACACGCTCTGGTCCATTAAAAAAGAAATAAAAGAGACAAAGTCTATAAATACATTAAGTATTATTAATAGGACTTGCAAATGTAGATACACTTGAAAAGAGTATTTAGAAATAACAAAAAGAGGATGTGATGCGACCGAAACTGCTTACTTCCCTTTCTTGCCCGTTAGTCGATTTTTCTAAAACTTTAACAATATTTTGTGTGAGATACAAAATTTGAAATCAATATCTTTCTTTGTTCTCCTAATATCATGTTTTCGTGTTTTGTAAAAAAAGTTATTCTCAAAATTTTGCCAGATGTCAAAAACGTTGTCCTTCGTTGTATTAATATTAGAAAATATTCGAGGTTAAATTATGTATAGCTGACTGAAGCAGTTACGTAATGGTGTATTTACTTGTAGATGTTATTGTTTCTTTTTTCCAATTTTCAGCCAGGCAACATTTTTTGACTTATATTAGTTACATTAAATAAAAAAATAAATTGGGTGGCGCGACAGTCCGTTGAGAACCAAGGCCTAGTGACTTACAACTCTCAACCATTCGTGTGTGCGAGTAATGTTGTCAGGAATGGAGGGGACCTACAGTTTATATGCCGACTCCGAACGGCTAATTTTGAGAAAGCACTTTTTCATGACAATAGTTACTCTTGGAGAATTTGTCAATTCCTCGCAAGAGGCAGTACCCGTTAAAAGACTCTAGATGGCATAGGCAGGGATCGAACCCAAGACCTCTAGCATGACAGTCCAACGCACTAACCATCATGCCACGGGTACCACATTAGTTACATTACTTACGTAGAAAATGAGATGCAACTAATTACAATTACTTAAGCGTAACTATATAAGTAACTTACTAGTATTTTTTATAGTTAAATACCTCGAAAACTATCAATGATATTATAAAATTTCAAACACAAAATTGTTGGGCTCACTTTTAAAATACGTCATGTATTTTAAGATTTTAAAATGTACCCGCAAAAACAGGTTGTTTTTAAAAATTTAAATGGAATTTGATTTCTTAAAAATACTAAATTTTTAAAAAATTTTATTTGGAAATCGTTAGGTCGTTTTTTCTTTAAATTAATTCTGAATATACAAAGTATACAGTTAAATAGTGCTTATTAGTATACGTTTTACATTTGAGTTTGTAAAGAAAAATGATTATCCGTTTTCGAAAAACAATGACATTTTTGAACATCAAGTATTCATCAAAATGGAGTAGGGAGTAGAATGAACTCTGTCATTCTATTTTAAATCGCAGTGCTTAAAAGCAACTTCAAAATTGAAGAGACACAAAAAGAAAAATAACGGTACTTTTATATTTATGAAAATACGGAGTTCTCTTCTATCTAAGAAATTAAAATTGATCAAAAAGATCGATTCGTTGGACCAATGCAAAATTACAATTATAACTACTCCATGAACACATCAATCGAGATACAACTCAAAGATCAATCGAACCAACTTTGACTTCTCGCATTTGAATTTAATGGCCAGAAGTTTTACGCTACGAATATATATAAATAAATAAATTAGGTGGCGCAACAGTCCGTTGAGAACTATGGCCTAGTGAGTTACAACTCTCAACCATTCTTGTTTGCGAGTACTGTTATCAGGGATGGAGGGGACCTACAGTTTTAAGCCGAATCCGAACAGCTAATTTGAGAATGCTCTTATGACAAGAATTACTCTGGGAGAATTTTTCAATTCCTCGCAAGAGGCAGTACCCTGGAAAAACTTTATATGGCATTGGCAGGAATCGAACCCAAGACCTCTGGCATGACAGTGCCACGCACTAATTGCAGAAACACAAACACGCTCCAGCTTCGGCTTCGCCTGACGTTAACGTGTTCAGCCAAAGGAATTCAATTCATGCTATCACAGTGAAGCTTTGACCTTACGTTTCGTTTGGCAATCGCAAGGAAAAGAACGTAATGTGACTCTAAACGAAAGCTCTTGTTCAAAGTCAAACAAGCACAACATTCGCTTTGTCTTTGACAGCTCAACAGCTGTAAAAAAAGTCAACACACAAAGTACATTTGCTTTTGGAGGGATTCCAATGAAAAATTATATATTTTTTCGATTTCAAAATAAATATTTTGTACCGCACGAAAAATCAAAACAAACTTTTGAGAAAAAATAACAGCAGCTAATGACAGAAGTGCTATTTAAGAAATGTCATTTAAACCAACCTCGAAGCAGGCCCAACGTAACGCAAACGAAGCCGAAGCTGAAGCGTGTTTGTGTTTCAGCCATAACCATCATGTCACGGGTACTACAACGAATATGTACAAATAAATAAATTGGGTGGCGCAACAGTCCATTGAGAACTAGGGCCTAGTGATTTACAACTCTCAACCCGTGACAAAACTTTAGATGGCATAGGCAGAGATAGAACACAAGACCTCTGGCATCACAGTCCAACGCACTAACCATCGGGTACTACACTACAAATGTATACAGCCCATTAAAATAAAGGTTAAAAGGGGTGAGACAAGAAACCTTACGATGATATTCGAGTGACGTTATTGAGTTAATGACGTCATCGCCAATAATTGTATGTGGCAATCTTTAAAAGATTAATAATAGATGGACGTTTCTTATTCAAAGTTAAGTGTGATTTCATGTTGCGAGGCATGGCTTTGACAGGGCTTAAAATGGTACCATTGAGCCCTTTACTCACTGTTTAAGACAAAATAATTGTATTTGTAATATTATTATAATTATATATGTAATTATAACTTAAGCAACGGTTTTTTAAAAAGAAATTTGCATTTGTCTTAGCTATAGATTTATTTTCCATATTTTGTTTTTTTATATTTAAATAAGGCTTTTAGTAACTTGGGAAAATAAATACAAATACAACTAAAACTAAACTTAATTATTAAATTTATTCTTTCAATGTCATTTCCCTTGAACACCTGCAACAACTTTAAATTTAATTTAAAATCTCTTCCGTATCAAAAACTATTATGTTTATCTGCATATGTTACGGAACAAACAGATAAACCTGAAACTGACGAAAATCCTGTTATATATTCAATGTGAATCGAATTAGATACTAGAATTCACTTTACTTTAAGTACGATCAACATAGAATTACAACCCCATTGCAACGATTAGACTATAATATCGAGGTATAACTAATCCACCCCATGGTAATCCCTCAAAAGGGTAATGCTCATTTTCTGGTTAAGAGTGTAAACAAACAAAAATTATGAAAAATGAACGATGAAGTTCAGCTTGTATTATGAGTGGCAAAATTTGACATACCTACACTTCAAGTTAGAATCAATAAAAAGGGCATTTCAGTTATTAAGAGATACAAAATGTTAAAAAAAGAATCAACTTGGGAAAACAAATTTTTTGTTTTCAAGAAAATTTGAATTTTAGATTTTTGACCTAACAATTTGTATGGGGATTACCAGGGCCGTCTTTACCCTTTTGGGGGCCATGGGCACTTTTCGAAAATGGGGCCCCTGTATGATTATATATAAATGTTATGTTGTGTAATAAAAGTATACAGAAAAAATCACATAACTTTGAATTGATATTTATTGTTTTAATTTTTTAATAGATAAATAGTCATTGCAGCATTTAAAACATAAATAATGTAAAAATAAAAAAAATCATATAAAAATTCACAAATAAACAAAATTTAAATAAGAGATAATTAAATAAGTTATTGAGAATGTAATTTAGAGAACAATATAGTGACACAGACTATATTTTTCAAGTAAAAGAAAGGAATATTTATTGAAGGGGTCTTTTTCTTGATTTGAGATTAGCAAAATCATTGATCACATCTTCAAAACGGAGCCTCTGAGGATGTCGCAGTCGATTGACATCAGCGACAAACATGTCAATCTTTCTTGAATCATTGTAGTTCTGAGTTCATTTTTGATTCTTTCTAACTTAGTAGTAGTCTTTTAAATTCAGCAATTCAGCATGTAGTTCATCTCCGTTTACATCTTCGGTGTATAATTTAGCAAAATATTTCCAGTTCTCCTGAATTCAGATTTTCGGGGGTTGGAGCACTTGTGGGATAGCTTCTTGGCACATCGTCTCTCAGAGCGTGGACTCCTAGCGCCCCGGGTTATTGGAATGGCTCGCTTTGGATTTAGGATGCTTTGGGTTATTGGGTTGGCTCGCTTGGGGTTAAGGACGCACTGGGTTATGAGGGGTTGGCTTGCCCATCATATAGGAAGTTATTATAATAGGTCCGATTTGTCTTATTGAGCATTTTGACATTTCTCGACGTTTCAAGGTCCCTAAAACCTAAATAAAAGATTTTTAGAGCAATGTATGTGCATAAGTGTGTCCTTGCGTTCGCAAGTCCGTATGTCTGTTCATCAGAACGTTCGAGAAGCTTTTTTCGTCATCCATATCTCAAGTCCGTGGTTTTTTAATATAGCAATTTAAAAAGAAAACAAAATTGAACATTTTGGTTAACCCAAAATGTCTTACGAACCAATAACGCTAAAGATTTGAATTAAATTGTATATTTAATATTGTGACGTGATACCAAGCTAAAATAATTTTGATAAAAATAATAACCTTAAAGAAAAAAAAACATAATTAATTTGTAATATAATAAGCCATAATTAGTTTATAATTTTCAACTATCGAACATCTTTTTAATAATTGAAGATATTGGCTTAAACAAATTTAATCTTATAAACAAAAATTCTGTATTCAAAATTTTTCAACAATTTTTATGATCATTTAATGGTTTTAAAAACAAATTAAAACCTAGAAACATTACTTAAACTTTCTCAAAAATGATTTTCGTCTCAAATATCTTTTCAAGAACTATTGGCTATATTGGCTTCAAACTAATTTCATCTTACAAAAAATATTGTTTTCGACATTCAGTAAAATTTTAATAAAAATCCAGCAGCTAGTTTTTTCATAAAAATTAAAATCTATAAATAGTAAAAAAATTGGTAAAAACTGATATTCGATTATCGATATCTCGTGAATAAATAATAGGTATGACAAAATGATTTCATTCTGCGCTAAATTTTCTTACAAAAATCCAATCTGTATATTATTATAATAAGAACTTTCAAGAAAGGCGATTTATAAAATGGAATTTAAATTTTTCAAGACAAACTTATTTTTCAGGTAAAATTTTGAATCTTAAAAAAGTTTTGTTTTAAATTACTTTAGCTGTGTTAAATGTAACCCCCTCCCATCTGACGAGATGAAATCCTGTGCATGAGTGCATTATTTTGACAACATTTTAATTACATTCCTATCTTTTATCCAAATTAATGCATTTGGTACATATTTTTGTATTTTTATAACTATAACTAGTAAATACCAACGATGGCCGTCTAGCGCCACTGCATCGGATTAACTAATATGGTATATCTTGGTCCCTCTGTATATATGATTTTAAAATAAAATCCTTTATGACTAAGATTGTTTCACACATATTTTACTTGCCTTCGCCTATATAAAAGAATAAATACTTAGTACAAGTTAAAGAAACGGGCCAGAAAGAGTACCTCACTGTAAACAACACATGAATAGCAATTTCTTGTACTTTAACCAAAATAATAAACTAAACGTAATAACTCCATGATCACGCTGAAAGCTTGCAGGAAAGAAGGAATGTGATTGGATTGTAGTTAGCACCTTCTACCACCAATAACATTCCATCATTATCATGATAAACATGTCTTTATCTATCAGCTTTATGCAGCTGAGAACGCCAATGAACTATTCTTTATCCTTTTTAGACACCTACCTAACTATACACATACACATACATGTTCTGCCTCTTTCTTATCTTCAGATAATTTATTTTCCATCTTGGTTTTTCTTATATGAAATTACATTACATTACACACTACTCAGCACATAAATGTACAGGGTAGAGAACACAGCGCCTTGAGCGACTAGACTTTGTAAAGTGATAACAACACAAGACATTAATACAAGACAGGAGGACAGAAGAGAAAGAAGAACAGACAGAAAGAACACTTGAGAACAGAACGCGGTAGGTTTCGGACGGTCCTCCATCTTTCTACTAACCACGCTCACTGATGCTTGATTTCGGTGATCGATGGGAACCGAAGCTTTATAAGTGACTAGGCCATCTTAAGGAAACAGCTTTGAACGAACTAGTTGAATACACAAACAATTTTTTTCGTTAAGTATGCTTACAAGTATTTTTCATTTCCAGGATAAGTTGTCCTATACGATGAGTTGTGTCTTGGGATGAATTGCGCGTTTTTTTTTGACAATTCAAATGGCATTTATATCTTTGAAGACAAACCTATTTTACAGTTATATTTCTAAATCTTATATAGGTACTTTTTTAAACAGACTCTTTGCATACAGGAGCAAGTTCGTGCGACCAGTCGTGCATTTTATATTGTTGATATTTCAAAAAATATGAATTTATTTTTCACATTTCAATATCTTGAAAATGGGTCGTCATTTTCTTACGAAATTGAAATTTAAAAGGCATTAAACAAGCTCTTAATATTTTTTTTTTTAAAGTTACATTTTTAAATCTTAAAAAATAAGAATTTTTTTGAGGCAGACTCTTTGAATACAATACATGAGCAAGTTGGTGGGACCATTTCGTGCATTTTATTTTAAATTGCTTTAGTAAGAAAATCACCTACTCAATTTTTTTTGAAAGACGTACGTAATAACGCATATAAAGACTTCTCTCTAAAAAACTTTAATTTCGATTCTAAGGACCTTGAAACGTCGAGAAATGTTGACAAATCGCACAGATTATAAAAATAACTTCCGATGGGAATGTTACAAAGATTTACTTCGATAAATGACAACCAAACATGACCAATCTAACCTGAACAAGTGATAGTCACTTGTAATGTAGTTAACATTTTGTTGCAAATTTGCGAGTCAACTAAAGCTTACTCCGATTGAGTACCTCTTAACATGTGAAAGGACTTCTAGAATCATATCAGTTTAGACTCAGCAGATAAACTGTAGTTCGTTAACTGAGAGTTTTAAGGCAGGACGAGCTGTAGTATCACCAAATTTATTTATTCATGATTGCGAACAGAATTCTGTCCACTTTCTTCGCTCTATGAATGCAGATGAAGACCTTGTTGCTCTTTAGCTCGCGTTGTGGTGAATTAACATACCGTGTAGTGTAGGGTGGCAATATTTAGTGTATGCGTGAAACAATTGTAATTGTAGTACCCGTGGCATGATGGTTAGTGCGTTGGACTGTCATGCAAGGGGTCTTGGGTTCAATCCCTGCCTGTGCCACCTTAATTTAAAAAAAAAAAAATTAATTTTCGCGGGTACTGCCTCTTGCGAGGAATTGACAAATCCTTCAAGAGTAATTCTTGTCATGAAAAAGTGCTTTCTCAAAAACTAGCCGTTCGGATTCGGCATAAAATTGTAGGTCCCTTCCATTCCTGACAACAGTACTCGCACACAGGAATGGTTGAGAGTTGTAAGTCACTAGGCCCTGGTTCACAATGGACTGTTGCGCCACCCCATTTGATTTTTGTGAAACAATTGTGTTGAAGTTGTTGGCAATTATGTCAAACCTATAATTAACATTCACATTTTTGTGTGTCGATAATTCTCTTGACTTGGTTATATCTCCAGGGCTTAGATCTTTTTTTAGCAAACATTATAAATATCCTCGGTAAAGAACAACCAGTGATAATCTAAACATCTGTCAGTACAATATTATTATCAGACAATCACTTTATGTTTACACCCTTTTCAATTCCTATGCATAATGATGATGATAATGATTATTATTATTATTTAACTGTAATAATAATCGCAAACACAGGAATGAAACCGACAAAAAAAGAAGGCATAATTTCTTTCGTTTCACGTTATTTGCACATGGAATTAATTATCTCTTCACCGTGCAATCAAATTTACTGCTATTATTCATGTTGTGGGTTGTTGTTCGCGTTCCTGGTGCTAAGGGCTGCCTCGCAGCAACTACCGTCGTTGGCGTAGTCATCGTTGTCGTGGCTTGTCTCCTGCCATGTGGACTGTGTTAAAGCCAGTCGAATCTCATGTAATGTAGTTAGTTGTTCAACCCCCATTTATTGGGCAAATAAATTTGATTCAGATATGGATTCAATTAATATGATGTGAATTGTTATAAGGACTCTTTTGTTAGCGCGGCATAAGACGGATAAGGAACTTCACAAATGTTGCAAAATGTATGTTTATAGCTTTAGGGATTTTTTGTTTTTATTAGTGGAAGAGATTTAATATGCAGAAAGTATTTAGGTGTTGAATCGATGTAATACATTTCATAATAATTGTTTTTTTGTCTTTATAATGTTACGAAAAATGGGTAGCTAGGCTTAAGAATTAGGTAGGTACTTGTGCATATATTGACAATGACTTTGAGTTACTTTAAATAATACGCTTTTAGTAATACATAATTTTAAAAAAAGATGCTGGGATACAGCACATACTGAAAACTTTTTCATCGATTTCAAAGCCGCATATGACAGTATATACATGGACGAGCTTTATGTCTAAAGAGCCATTTCTAGTTTTGGAATCCCTGCCAAACACGTCCGTTTGTGCAGGATGACCATGGACAATTCACGCTGCTGCATAAAGGTTGGAAACAATTTAACAGAACCCTTCGAAGTCAAAAAAGGTTTCAGACAAGGTGTTGCGCTGTCATGTCATTACTAGCATATGATGATGACATTGACTTAATCGGAAGAACTCAGCGTGATGTCAATGGGGCTTTTGTGTTTAACGGTTAATAAGGGCAAAACAAAGTACATGCTGACAGAACTGACGTAACTTTGAGGTAGCCAAGGCTTCGTCTATCTAGGCTCCGCAGAAAAAAACACCAGCGCTGAGATCAAACCAAGAATAACTCTTGCTAACCGCTGTTTCTTTGGGCTAAGAAAGCAATTGAGTAGGAAAGTCCTCTCTCGAAGGACCAAAGCGACGCTATATAAGAAGAACTTGATCATCCCCGTCCTGCTATACGGTGCAGAAGAATGGACTATGACAAAAGCGGATGAAAGCACCTTGGGTCGGTTCGAAAGAAAAGTTATTCGTTTGGTCTACGGTCCAGTATGCATAGAAGGGGAGTGGAGGAGAAGATGGAACGACGAGCTGTACGGGCTGTATAGCGACGTAGACGTAGAAGGGTAAAAGTCCAACGCCTAAGATGGCTGGGTCACGTAGAGCGCATAGAAACCAATGTTTCCACCCGAAAAGTCTTCGAATACACACCCACAGGACAGCGCAGTAGAGAAAGACCGCGGATCAGGTGGCGCGTACAAGTGGAAAGTGACCTCACCCAACTTTGACCGCGAAAATGGAGACATCTAGCTAGGGACCGAGCTATATGGAGAAATTTTGTTCACACAGAACTGTAGGGCCACCTTAAGTAAGTAAGTAAGTAGTGTTTTTGTAGGTTTTGTAAAAAATTGTCAATTTGATTTAGGTCGAAAATCCATTTTACCAACTTTTAGTAAAGTATTTTATATGTTTTTATTTTTTGTACAAAAACGCTGTCAATTCGATTTTTCTCAAAATTTTACTAAATGTTAAGCGTTATTTTTCGTTGCATGAAATTATTTTAGATTTTATTTTAAATCATTATTTATTTGTAAAATATTGCAAGTGGCAATTTTTTGTATTCAGTTTAATTTAATAGTTAGTTATTTTTTTTTAGTCATATCAGTTTGGTATCACGTCACAATATGTAGTATACAATTTAATTCAAGTCGCTAGCGTTATTGGTTCGTGAGACTTTTCTGCATCTTTCATCATTATCTGTATAACATTTACTTGAAGTCGATATCTCTACTGGTTTTTGAGATATGGACGACGAAAAAAGCTTTCTGGAAGTACGAATCTTTAATATTTTTATGTAGATTATAAGGATCTTGAAACGTCATGAAATGTCAACATTTTCAATTCGACCAATCAAACAAATTACAATAACTTTCTATAGGAAGTTAAAAAAATCTTCTTTCTTTCAAAAATAAGAACACTTCCAAGGCTCTTGTTGTACATAATGGAATCTTTTGTTAATCGCAATCAAACAATAAAGTTTGAAAAATTATCGACTGAATATTTGTATTTTATTTTTTAAGTATCTGTAGCGCCTAATATATAAAATTGTTTAAGCAGATCTGGGCTGTTCTTAACTTACTTACCTTATAATAGAGTGTGGCTCATTCATTATCAAAAGCACAATAAATATTTTCTATACATCTTAATTCATTAACTTTTTAATTTTTAATGTCTACTCAATTTATGTAACAAAATATTGCAAGAAAGCGATTATTATTATTATTTAAAGTTTAACCATTTTATAGCAACAAAAGATATATTATGTATAGATTCAAAGAAATAAAATTAACCAACTCCATTAGTTTGTGTTGGGGTTTCTTGTCCATGATTGCGGAAGGCTTGAAAATGCTTCGCTATATCATGGTTATGTCTATGAAATGTTGCTGTAATTGGTACATTGTGTTGCTGGCTGTAGTCGTTTGGTCGATTGAAGGACAATCGAGCAACGCTCCAGAATTCGTTGTTGACGCATGTTGTTGGTGATTCGGTCGAGTTTCTAATTGTTGACGCACTTTGGTTGTTGCCATCGTTGTTGTTTAAGTTTGAGTTTGGGTTTGAAGTCTTACCGTTCATCAAAAACGTATTGGTTTTGTTCGAAGAAGGATTATTGTTGCCTATTGCTCCGAAAAGGACGCTATTGCTAATTATGTCTGCTGTCAGGTGACCACTTACTTGGGACGCCGACGATCCATTGCCAATTGCTGATGGGGTATTAACTGTCGAGGTTGGCTGTGGCAATGGTATTCTCGCTGATAGCGATGTTACCGATTGCTGTGATGGGTGCAGATGATGATGATGGTGGTGATGATTGTTATGATGCAGATGCGGATTATGATTATGACTGAAGGCCGACACAATAGCTTCAGCTACATTTCTCTGCTGTTCGGGACTACTTGTTTTCTGAAGATTGAGATTTGTTGAATTTGAAGATGCCGATGGCGATACCGACAATATAATGTCAGGAGTACTGGATGCTGATTTGTTGGACAATTGGTAGGAGACATGGTGTTCGCTAGTGATGGACGATGCGGGCGAGTGAGAAATCAATGATGATGTGGGTGTATGCATTCTACAGGTGGTGTCTTGCTGAGGAGTAATGGGCTGCTGAAAATAATTAAAAATAATAATTATAGTTAATGAGCTGTAAGTTTTTAATTTACATTTTTTTTTTATTTTTTCATTTAAAAGTATTGTTTATTACTAGCTGTTATATTACTTAATAAAGTTTTAATTCTACACTGCGATACCACAGCACGTTAATTTTGTTTTTGTATATAGGTACCTATCTTCATCATCTAAACATCGAACATAATAATATCGATATCTATATCCCTTTGGGGAATGACATCTGCCCATTTGCTATTTTGTTTAAATACTTTATGTACTTGTTTTATATTAAATTTCTTCTAAGAAGAGAAGAGTCAACTAATAAAACAGAAATTATGGTACTACAGTTTCAAAATTAACAGTTTTAGTCTTTTAAAGTCTTTATCTTTAGAAAAAAAAAGAAATATCAAAATGATCACATGTATTGCACAAGTTAATATTATTCCTAATTGTTAATGTGAAATTTAACAAAATGAAAAAAATCAGTTTTTCTAAGGACCTTATTTTTTTACACTTATCCTTAGTTAAAACTAGAATTTGAAGAAAATGATATAATGGGTAGCCTCAAGACGTCAGTACTTAGTGGGGTGGCTTTTGTTCTTAAGAACCGCTTAACATCTTCTTGGCATAGGGTCAATAAGTTTTTGAAATGTTTTTGGATTTATTTCTTGCACGATATTCTATTTTTCGAGTCTTTCAAAAGATTTGTATGCGGCTTAGATCTGGCGATTGTGAAGACCATTGAAAACTGACACATTCTTTTTTTCAAACCACATTGTCACGACTTTAGCAGTGTGTTTGGGGTCATTATCCTGAATTAATATGTCCAAACTAATAGCAGAATATCTTCTGCCAAAGGAAGAGTAACATTTTAAAATATTCGAAGGTAAATTTCTTTGGTCATAATATTTTTTATCCAAATGAAAGGAAATACTCCATAAAAGGAAAAACACCAACAAATTTGTATGTTACCGCCACTATGCTTTACCCTCTCTTAGGTTTTTCTAGAATTTAATTTTTCATTCTTTTTCCTTCTAACATAAATCCGGCCATTGGATCCGAAAAAAAATATTTTACTTACGGCTCTGTACAATACATTTTTCCAGTTTCTTGGACTCCCTGATGCTTGGTTGAAGTTTACGAATATAATTAGCTACTTTATTTTTCTGTTACTGAGCAAAAGAACATTCCTGCCTATTCCTCCGTGTACCTAAATTTTTTTCTTGCACACGTTGGTGAATCGTTCGGGAGCTAACAACCAAGAACGAATGTTTTTATCAAGGCGGATGTTCCAAATGGATCCTTAAGAGCTTCTTAACTATTTTTCTGTCTAGGGTAAATTAAGTTTTCTTTGGTCGTCCTTTTTTTGTGGCTTATATCGGTCCTTTAATATACCCGAGTTACAACACAAGGAGATCAATGAAATGCAAATCTCTTCTCATCTCTTCGTTGCGAAATCACTTGGCGTCCCATTTTTTTTCAGTTTCAACCCAAAAATTATTATTGTAGTTGATTGAATGCTTCAAAAGAAGAACCAACAACAATTTCAGAGAAATATTGCAACTTATTATAAATTTGAATGTTTGATGGTTACTGTAGTGCCTCTTGTCAATTCTGATCTCAAATATAGAATCATTATTTTTGTCATAAAGAACAAGAACCCTCATTTTGTGGATCTTAAGAACTTTCCGGGCGACCAATAGAAAACGCAATTATTCTATCTGTGATTGGATATCTTGGCACTCATTTCAAAATCGAATTCACAGCTTTTTTTTTTAATAAAGAACTAAACAATTCTAGGTACTAGAAATTGGTAAAAATTGATTTTCTATTAAAATATCTCAGGAATAAATTATGTTGTTTCCTTCAAAATTACTTCATTTTATTCTAGATATTGTTGCCAATAAAGAGTTTTTCAATTGGCGCTGGTAGATTTTGGCGCCCCGTTGCGGCCATTTTTTTTGGTGACATCTGTCAAATTTTTTGTTCAATATTTATGCCAAATCATCATGACAGGTTATACGATTGAACAGCACGTTCAAATGATAAAACTTTATTATCAAAATGAGTGCCCGTGAACGCAAACGTTGCGCGCATTGCCCTTATTTTACGGTAGACGTGGTGGCTCTTAACAATCGAATCTCCAACTTTTGGTGGGCACATTTGAGACGACCGGTTCAGTAAACAATCAGCAAACACCCGTTCGTGCAAGGAACGCAAGATCAGCCGAGAAGACTGCTACGGTCCGTGCACAAGAACTGGGCCTTTCGCAGGCTTCAATTTGGCGAATTTCGCGCCCAACTGACGCAGGAGCTTAAAGTTCATGAACATAGACAACGCCATTTGTTCGCTAACTGGTCTTCAAATAGTTTGGAAGAGGACCCTAATTTTTGCCGAAAAATAATCTTTTTAGTGACAAGGCATATTTTTGGATGAATGGAGCTAAGTGCTACAAAGGAAACGCCACAGTTTGACATTTTTTGCATGAACGATGTGAGGGTAAGGTTATCTCTCGCAGGGGTTTCTTGAAGTCGCAGGTCTATGCAAATACACCTCTATTGACCGATGAACTAAAGATGAACATATTACAGGCCGGATTATTGGAGAAGAGTCATTGAAAATTGGACCACTCACTTCGTGCCATCGGAAGAAGCCACGACGGGCATTTAAATGATGCATGTTCTATATTTTGTTAATACCTTACATCCAGCTAGTTTTATACCATTTCAACATCTACCCAACCTAATTGAAAAACCCTTTATTATATGTAATAAATTTAATAAATTCCAAAAATAATACTAAAATTTGGTAACAAAATCTCGCATACCTCGAAAAGAATTTAAAATTATTAAACTAATTAAATAATTGAATCAATTATTACTAAATTAAATTCAACCTAGATAATAAAAAAAGAGGTGACCCACAATGATAACTTCCCATCCCGCCTGTCAATTTGTCTTGCTTAAAACTTAAACAAATTGTGCATAACAATATTTTCTGTGACATAAATAAATTGAAGTCAATATTTTTCATTGTTCTCCTATTGCTTGAGTTGAGTCGAAATCCATATCTTATCAGTTTGTTGTTAAAAAAGTTGTCAATTGAATTTTTCTAAGAAAGTTACTAAAAATTACCAACAATATTTTGTATTTGATGAAACAGTTTGCTTTCAAAATATATTTTTGTTAAAGAAATGTTTAAACATTAAACCAATTTTTAGTAGCATTTCTCGAATGTTTTTATTTCTAATGTAAACAAATACAGATTGAAGTCAATGCCTTCATTTATTCACGAGATATGGAGCATCGAACATAAACGATTGGCAATTTTGTGTTCTATGTTTTATAGATCTTAATTTTCATGAAAAAAACTGACTGTCGGATTTTTATAAAAATTTTACTGAATGTCGAAAACAATATTTTCTTTAATATGAAATCAGTTTTATTTTTACCAAATTTTCTTTATTGATTTAAGTTTTAAGTTTTTATTTTTTGTAAAAAAGCTGGCCAATTCCGATTTTTCTCAAAATTTTACCAGACGTCAAAAACGTTATTATTCGTTACATACAATTATTTTGGAGATAAAATCGTCTTAAGATAGATAGATACTATATTTTTTCATAGATTAAGGCTTTACAAAAATTTGCGCAGCTTGCACAGGGATTTGATATTTGAAATATATTTTAAAACTGAAAAAATGTTATGAAAGTTAAAATCGTCTTTTTTTTCATGAATTATTCGAGGTAACAATTATTTTTTTTCAGTTTTTTTTTTCATTTAATATTTAATTCCGTTTTAAAAATTGTATTATTTTGGCAATTTAATTCAAGTCGCATGCGTTATTAGTTCGTGAGATATTTTGGCTTTACCAAAATGTTCACTTTTTAAATTAAATAGGTAATTTTTTGTATTGATATGGTAAGATCTTTCTGTTTCATTATCTGTACTATTACATTTATTTGAAGTCGATATCTCTACTGCTTCCTGAGATATGGACGACGAAAAAAGCTTGTCGAACGTAGGTATACTTACACACGTCGATAAAGGTCAACATTTTCAATTCGATAAATCGAACCGATTACAATAAGTGAAAAATTATTGAATTTAAACTCTTCATTTAAAATGTTTAACTGCTACCAATGGGAAGTTATCAGTGTGTGTCGCATACCAGCCTCTTTTTTAAAAATGTTGCATTTTAATTATTTAATAACAATTTTTAAATTTCGAATGTTTTTTGACTATTCGCTAATCTAAAAAAAACTTTACTAGTATCTAAGTATTTATATACCTACATATGTACCTATATAAAGATATCAACCACTTTCTTTACCTATGTATGTACGTACGTAAAGTATACTTATCAATAATAGCAAAGTAGCACAAAACTTAATAGCTCATCCAGCTGGTTACAAAATATAATTGAAATGAAGAATAACGTTTTTATTTTTAAATTAAACCTACACACTCCCACCATCTCACCCCAATCAAAAACAAAAAAAAATTAATAGAGTCGAAAATTCAAGTACAAACAAACAACCTTCTCAAAATTCAATTTACTATGTAAATTGAGATTACGGTAATTCAATTTTTGGTTTACTCTTTCAGTGAGTATATAGCGGTAGTACACTCAGCGATACAATGTTATCTACCACTCCCCCCAACTCCACACTTTATCACGGTCACAGTTAATATACCTATATCCCTATTCTATGTGTATCTACCTACCGTCACCGCGCAGCGCCGCGTACCAACTTCCAAAACCCAAAGATCCCAATTTGTCGTTACGTCCTTGCCCTTACCATTATGAATCTAGGTATAGCCTGGTGGGCGGCTGCGAAGAGGCGAAAGATGGATAGGATATAACAATCGAATCACAAGAATGGAACAATTTAAATAGGGAGAGGACAAATAAATTTTCAATTAAAACCGTAAACTGTTCGCAGGGAGCCGGAATAAACCAACAGGCGAAACATCATAATTATACTCAATTTAAAATGATTCGCTTTAACACTCGCTTTCAATTTAAATTTACCATCATCGCATTATTCAACTAACTACCACTACTCCAACTCCATATTGCCATTCTACAGCCATCCACCGCGCCGGTTAAGTCTTACTTATATATATATATACATATATACCTACCTGAGTGCTGGGGGGCTAACGCTAACGCTAGCTCTGGCGCTGGTGCTGTTGCTGGCAATGGCAATGGCAACGGCAACGAACAGCAGTAATGACACGTACAGCACAGCATTTATTTTAGATGTTTTGCCCAAAAATCCTTGCAGGTTTATTCAATTGTTCTGTTTTCCCCCAAAAGTCTAACGCCCGGCAACAGCCATGCCTGATCCCGCCCAATCTCGAATTTCCCCAATCCTCGTCGTAATCCTAATTTAAAACATCAACCCCACATAAACGAAACGGAAACAATAGAATGGAGGAGGGCACCACAGTCAGAACACACCTTCACTTCCAACTACAATGGATGATGAATAAATTGTTTACATCCGATTCCGATTTATAAAAACAAAATACTCTTGCTGTCTCTTTTTATTCCCCAAAAAAAAGCGAAAAAGAAACAAAAAAGGAAAAAGGAAACTCCTCTCAACTCTCAAGTTTCGGATCCAATTGGGGTTTTTTATTTTGTCCGTTCTTCCCACCAATCCGTATTAAAACAAAGCAACGTTATTTCTATATTGTAGCAAAATTTCAATTTGCAATTGGGATTGAACGGTAATGGTATAATAGTTGGGGATGGAGAGGTATTTGATAGATATGTGCATGTATCTTATGGTATGCCCTTAGGTAGGTAGTAGAGTTGCTCAACCTTCCTCCATCTGTTGGCTTTATATCGGCATCTCCTGGCCTGGCCTGGCCTAGCCCTGCCCGGCCCTATGTAAATATATGAAGTAGGTAAAATGTTTCCGTACGTAGGTAATACCGATAAGTTGCTTTACCATATTACCATGCCACACCACTAATGGGGTAGACATAACGACCCTAGAGAAGAATTTTGTGGTTTTCAACTTCCTGAGCAGAAAGATTAATTAACTCGTGTGTGTCTTGATTACGAGTAAAAATTGGATTACAATTGAAAATAAATTGAATGTGAGGCAAATAAATGTATAAATTGTATCTAGGTAGGGTAGGTATATGCTGTAGGTACGAGTACATGTAACATTAATTGAAGCGGTATTAAAATAAATTAAATTTCTGATAGAGAAAGATAGAATCGGAGTCGATGGAGTGGGTGGGAAATTTTTTACTTCACGGCCGTGGTGTTCAGATCATTCTAGTCTCGTTTATCTTAGTTAATTTTTGTACACATCGAGGAAGGGTAGGTACATAATATCATGGATGAAATTAAAATAAATAACATTTTAAATAATTTAACATCGGCTGGATACGCAACGAATGTTGAAAGAAAAGATTAATTTCTCAATTAATTGAGTTCAAACAATTAATGGTGAAATTACAAGCCTATTTTGCAAAATGTACGTACATATCTCGTGTTTGCAGGTATGTATGCCTACAGAAAAATGGAGAAAGTAAAAAGCACATAAATGGGAACCAAATAAAGAGACATTACATTATTACTTCTTAGAGTAAAACAAGAATTTGTTGGAAAATCTATCCAAAGTATAGTAGGATTTTACACGAATAACAAAAACAATATCCATAGTATGAATAACACCGGTAAAAGTTAGAGTAAGATCATACTATGGATGGGTTTTTGACATTTATACGAGTCTCGAGTGGGTCTTATGTGATTTCGTTCTCAAATGTTGGTACGATTGATATTGCATTTGTATCTCAATAGCTGTGTTCGTGCATTTGGAATTATGTATGTGTTTTCCATTGGGGAAAAAAATCAATCTGTTACTGTTGATATTATTTAGTTTTGTTATTGAAAATGGACTAACTGGGCTTATTTAGCAAGAGAAAACAATAGAAAATATAGTAACGTTTTGCTATGTTTTTACCAAAGGTTTATCTCAGTTTAGATTGAATAAATCTTCATGGTGTTTCCACTGCACAAGAAGATTTAAAAATGATTAAGTTTGACAGCACTTTCTAAAATACAAATGGTGATTCGATGTTTCTTATGAAGTGCAAGTGAGATAGTTTGATTCGTGTTAAACAATGAAAAACTGAATAGTTCAGCACCATATAAGAATATGCTACCTACTCCATGTGCATTTTTTTTTTTAAATTTGAATAAACCAAAACTATATTTTTGCACACAAACATGCAAATAAACAGGCCATAATTAATTATCTATAAAACTAACTCCACACAGGTTTTTCTTCACAAATATCGACTCGACTCCGATCCCCGACCGGAATCAAGGCAAATCAAGCTCATTTCAACTCGGTTTAGGTATATAAAGAATTGAGGCGAGCTTCAAACTCGATTTAACACCACATGTTAATGTAGCAGTCTACGAACAAACCTCCTCCTTGAAGCAATTGATAAATGAACTTTTTTTTTATAGAATCTCAATTTCCAGATGTTTTTTTTTACATTTCTTTTTGAAAATTGTCCATTTTATTAGTTTTAATTAGTTTTTGATTTTTACAAAACTTTCTTCTATTTGTGTGTTTGTTTATTATTATTCTGAAAGATTTTCTTTCAGTTGTATCAGTTTTTAAATACAAAACTCTACTCTGCTCTACTCTACTACTGCGGATCGTTTTGTTGGCAATTTCTCACAGTACTATATATGAAACACCCAAAAAATGCACTTATTATTTACAAATTGAGTTATATTGTTGTTGAAAATTTTAAAGAAGGTATTTTGCACGAAATGGAAACAGTTCAAAAAAGACGCGACCCACACTTGAAATTTCCCATCCCTTCTGTAGATTTGTTGCTTTAACAAAATGTAATAAATACAAATATTTTGTTCCAGATAAAAGATTCTTATAAAATCAATTCTTATCAGTTTTTGAGTTGTTTTTGTAGTGAAAAAAGAGTTGTTAATTTTATTTTTCAAACAAAATAAGCTAAAAGTATAATTTTAATATCTGTTTTTCTTCATCACATTTTTAGTAGAAAACCAATTGTTACCAATTTTACTAGCAATGTTTGAACGCTTCTATTTCTTATATAAAAGAATTAAAATTGAATTTTTCTAAGGCCATCATTTACGCTTTCAACAAAATGTAGCATTGAATGAAATCATTTTGAAGTCAATATCTTCATTTATTCACAAGATATTGAGAGTCGAACATGCATTTTTACCAATTTTAAGTAATATTTCTTTTTTGTAGATAGGATTGTTATTAAAATGTTCTAATATAGTCCCTTGAACAATAACATATGTTCCTATGATAATTTATAAGTCTCTGTTTAAAAAAAATAAAAATAATGTATATGGTATCTTCTTATTATTTTCTCTTTCTCATTTTCTTCTTCTTAGTTATTTGTATCTTTTTCACATTTGTACTTGAATGGTTCCTATCATAATCAACAATTGCATAAACAATTGTAATAAACTAATTGATCTGTCAAACCTTTCAGTATTATACAACATTATGAGACACAGTATTTTGACAATATACAGAATTTTGAGACACATTCTTTTAAATGTACAGTATTTTGAAATACACCATTTCGACCCGCTTCCTTGTAAATCACTAGGCCCTAGTTCTCAACGGACTGTTGCGCCACCCAATTTATTTATTTATTTATTATAAGTCAAAAACTTATTTTTTTCAACTTTTGGTAATGTTTTTTTTGTTTAGGTTTTTGTTTCTTGTTAAAAAACCGTAACTTAAAAACCCTTATTTCATGCACAATTAAACGTTTTGGAATTTGAGTTGGAAAAATTGAAATGCGAATAACCCCATAGTAATGACATCTATATTTGAGTTATATCTGTATGCAATATGTTAAAATTATATACAATTTAACTGCATTTTTGTCACTGCTATATCTAAAAGAAATATTAATTGTCATGCATTAATTGTAAATGTTTCAAAATTTATATTTAAGGTATAAATAATCATATTCTCTTTAATTTTAATAAATATTTTCTATTGGCCAGGACAAATTGATTATGTTCTTTAATAAAGTTTTAAGTTTTCTTTCACTTAGCCACTGATTTAAACAAATTATAAGAATCAGCTGTTCAAATCGCTTAAACAATACCAAAAATAACAAAAACTAAAACTAAATGTTTGATTTTTGTACAGGTCTAAATATCCTTGAACAAATTATATTTTAAAAAATCGAAGACATAAATAATTTTTAAGAATGTTAATTTGGCTCGTTACTCACCTCTTTCTTTAGACCTTTCCATGTCAACTCGTCACTTGAATTGTCAATTTCAATGGGGGTATTGAGAAAAATTTCATTAGAGTGTTCATCGTGTATCCGGGATAGTTTGTGCATTCGTTGTTGCTCCTTGACATCGAAAGGTTTTTCTTCCTCTTCTGTTGTTTCAATATCAACCATTTCATCATCCGACGAATAAGATTCTTTGATTTGAGAAGAAACACTTAACGGTTTCAATGAAAGGGAATTATTGGTCGTAAGGGAATTCCGGCCCAAGGCTTTCTGATCGTTGTCATTGTAGGAAGTTGCTGCGGCGGCTGCAGCAGCTGCTGCAACTGCAGCTACAGTCTCTAAGGCTAAAGATGTAGTAGCTGCTGAGTAAGAAGACGCCGTTCTATTAAGCTGCATAACAGGCTTGAACGCTGAATTAGTATACAACCCGGTAAGGCTTTTCATATCAGAAACAGTTCCTGACGTTGGCGGTGGATATGTATGTTCCGGAGGAGATCCAAACTTTGCTATCGGCGATGGTGATGTGTTTTTACGCATCAGAGCCGATTGATCCGATGAAGAGTTTATAGAAATTGTTAAGGTTTGGTCCTGCGTAGGGCTGGTTGTCATAAGGGAGCTTTGACTAGATCCATTTCCAAATATCAACGATCCAGCATTGCTTTTTATCCACGGCAGGGAGTAATTCGAGAAATGGAGGTGGCTGTTTGAGGATTTGCTTTGAGCATGTGTATGCCACATGTAGTCCATCATGAAATGGCTAGAAAACGGCAGACTAATGTCGGCTGATGGTGTATTTCCTGCCAAAGTAGGTATTTGGCTTGACACCGTCAGAGGAGTGGCGCAACCACTTGTTTGGTGCGAATTGACATTAAGTGATGGTCTCAATGAAAACTGTCCAACTTGATGCGAATTAATTGCATTTGTTCGGCCTGGCGAAGTTTCCTTCAAACGCTTTGGAGACTGTGCAGCTATCGATGATGAAGAAGATGATGATGACGTAGAGGATGATGCTGAGTTTTTGGTGATTCGTGTGGCAGCTGTCACAGCTGTCATCTTCAAGGAACTTGACGAGCTAGTTGCTGATGTCATTAAGCGTTTTCGAGTGCCACCGTTGAACATTGCCTTGACATCCTCCCATGCATGGGTTATCTCTTCGGGTGGATTACCACTCAATTTCATATGACGCCGCCACGAATTAAAGTTGGCTGCATCTGGCTGAACATACTTATCACCCGGGCCTATCCTGTGCGAATGGAATATGAATTTGTTTGGAGAAAAGAACAAACCACAATAGGAGCATTTAATGCATTTTGCTCTCGAAGAATTGTATCGCGAGGGCAAGAATGAGCCACGACATCCCCAAGCACATTTGTGATGCACGCTAAAAGCAAAGTCCTCTGGCAGCCGAGGTGGTGTATTGTCTCCCAAGAATGATTTACACAGCCGTTCAGCTTCTCGCCTGGTTATCATGCCACAACGTCTCGAACTAACTGGCATTGCTCCAGCTCTTCGTAATATTTCTAGTTGCACTGGAGTACATTGGACACAAGTTATACCGAGTGCCACACGCCGGTTGTGGATCTCATTATAGCTAAATTGCTTTAGAAGTGTATTTGAGATTTGAGCTAAGCACAAACGCTCCTGCGATTCGATGTACAGCGAAACAATTGGTATCCCATAAAGTAAAACAGTGCTTACCTTAAAAAGAAACAAAAAGAAAAAGAACAAGATAAAAAAAGAAGAAATAAAAAATAGAACAAAACATCTTAGTTAGGACTCTGGAGAGTTAGAAAAATAAATTAGATGTAAGGACGTGCACCCTTGCTAATCTGCTCACGTTCTCAATTATTTTCGACAAATTGTTCAATCAAAACAGTGTAAGATTACAGTTTTCTGAAGAGCCATCATTTAAACGAACTTCTTTTATACTCTTATTGCTCCTCAGTTTGGGTTGAGTGAAAAGTTTTTTTTTGTTTTGCCTTTTATTTGATGCTTTATTTTTCTATTTTGTTGACTTGACTGTAACTGTAGCGTAACGTTAGCAACCCCTTTTGAATTGAACGTTTTGGGCTTATGGTTATGGGAATCTAGGCTATCCCATGGGTACAATTCATTCCAATATGAGATAATATTTGTCTGAATGTGTGTTTTGTGTCTTGTTAAAAGACATTATCAAGGCTCTTTAAAAAATATTTAACAAACTTTTACGTTCTTTCTTAAGCATTTTTTTTAGGATGTTATTGATATTATTAAGGGAAGATTTCAAACGTTAAAAGCAAATACTCGTATTTAAGCTGAATATGTTAGCTTTAAAGCCCAAAGTCTCTGCTCCCATTAAACAGTATAGTTGTGAACATGGTTTTAAACATGGCATAAATAAAAGGCCAGTGAAAGGTCATACTCAATTAAGTTATATTGTTTGGGCAATTCATATGATTTTTAAAATAATCGTAAGGCTTTAGCAAAAGCATCAGGATAACGATTTTCAAGCAAATGACATGCTGTCTTGCAGTCTAAAACTTGAACAAATTGTTGATTTTTCGCTCTTGACTACGCTTGTAACAGTCTTATTTAATAAGTTGACGATATATTTAAGTGAAAAAATAGCTTTTTATGAAATTTAATATCTGTTATTGCGAACTAACCTCTACGTCCCAGCAGAGATTAATACAAATTAATTTTAAATTTAAAAAAGAGCACACTTAAAGGGATATTACTACCCTTATTATGGAGAGACGCAGTGTGAGCATTAGGAAAGGGAAAAAGGGTCTTAAAGGAATTGTCGGTGTTCAGTGGTTTTGAATTCGTGAATATTGCTATGACTGGGAAAGACAGAGTGTCGTAAGGCATTCTTGACTCTACGACTGAAGTTGGGCTCAAGGTTATGCTGATGAGCATTCCTACTAGCGGGAGTATTACGTTCGCAGTAAGTAATTTAGGAGCATATAAAAAGAGAAGTCACATTTTTAGAGATTGGTTTCAAACTACAAACAACAGTTTTATTGGCGACTGAAAATTACAAAAAAATAAAATGTTAAGTTTAAGTTTAGATGATTGGAATATAGGCATTTGATGTACATTTGTTAGAGTAAATTTATCAAGGCCTGAAAATCGTCTGGTTAACTGAATTAGGTAATTATTTATGCTCTTCAAAAATGGGAAACACTTTTAAGGCCATACAAACTTCTATTCAATTATGTAATTATTGAGAATGGTAGGAACAACGGAAGACAAAGTGAGTGCCATAAATACTATTAAGCCTTAGCCAAGACCAAGAGTGTACAGTAGGGTGATTCATTTCCGCAAACAAATTTTTTTTCTCGGTGTTCGGGGCTCTACTTTGGTGAGAATTTTTTCTATAAGTAAATTAATATTTTGCTTGAGCACCGAGAAAACAATTTTTTTTGCGGAAATGAATCACCCTAGCGTACAGCCGATTAAATTTGTTATCAAATGAAAGTTGACGTTGAGCTTGAAAATGGAAAAGTTTGTAGAGTCCTTTTTTTGGAAATCTGAGATAAATGTAAGGAGTGTTATATCTTTCGAGATACTAAAGATAATAATTTCTTCCTTTTGTAGGCAGATATCTTAGAAAAGTCAGAACTTGTTTGGTATCAACCTAATGCTCATTTAAAAACTTTTAAATTTAATTTAATAAATATTATGTAATTAACATATTTTATTCACCTAAATAGTAGTACCCGTGGCATGATGGTTAGTTCGTAGGATTTTCATGCGAGACGTCTTTGGTTCAATCCCTGCCGTGGCACCTGAAGTTTTGTTTACTCTTGCATATTGCAGGAAATTGAAAAATAATCCACGAGTAATTCTTGCAATGAAAACCGCTTTCTCGAATTAGCCTGTGGGATTCGACTTAAAACAGTAGATCTCCCCCATTCTTGACAACAGTACTCGCACGAAGGAATGGTTAAGAGTTTTCAGTCACTTATAAGGACGTTTACCAACTTATTTATTTATTTTATTCTCCTAAATAGTCCAATAGACCGAAAAGACGTTTACCAAATAGATAACGGTATAATTTCATTATCTACGATAGATAAATATTTTTTAAGTCTTGACCATTGATTTTTTATCTGGCCCTATCTTTTCTCTTTATGAACATCAGATTATCTTTAGTCTTTCAAATGCAAACTCTATCTATATTGAGAGTTAGTAATAATTGTTTACATTAAATTTAATTTTAAACTCAAAACTTGAGTAAAAAAAAATAAAAACAAATTTTCAATTTCAATATTTGAAAACCATAAACAATTTTTTTTATAATTTGTGTCTCTCATTAGTTTTTAATCAAAATTCGAAAACTAGATGCTTGTATGTCGTTTAGTTTTTGATAAAATTGAAAATAACCACAACTACTACTTTAATTCAATATTTTTATGTAACTGTTTTTTTTGCCCAAATTTAGAGTTTAAAACATTTCAAAAAGTGCATAGTTTTGACTTGATTTAGAAACAAACTTAGAGACAAAAGTGTTGGCTTTAAAAAAAAATGTATAAAACTACCTCCTAAATAGAGGAAGATTGCACCTACCGCCTAAACGGGGCGAGATAGTCCCCCGCACCAATAGTAACAAAATGCTTGTTTTTAACTGTTCTATACGTCGAATCAAAAATTGTTGGGTGAGGGCCTAGACAGGATTGTAAGATTTCATAAATTTATGTTTTTAACCTTTAACTCACAAACATCTTCCTAAGTCTAGATTTTATTTGAAATAAGTTGAGCGTTTCATATACTTTGATGTATTTATTTGGGAATTTAAAGGTCTACAAATAAGTTCTATATTGATATTGATTGATAAAAATGTTTGCGTACAGAGGATATCAACAAACAAAAAAAAAACTTTCAAGAACTTTAGGACGAATATCTACTTGTATTTTGAAGTTAAAATTTATCTCGCAACATAAAACATTTATTTCGAAAAAAAATACAAGTGCTGGTTTTTACATGTTAAACCTATTCTTGCAAAGAAATTTTAACTTATGTTTTTGCCAGTTTAAAAAAAAAACCCACCTGATTTGGCTTCGGAGAAGAAATCGATGAAGATAAACCTTCAATTTCCTGTTGCCTTTGTTCCTGCTGTTGATGCTGGTGATGTTGGCCCTGATGATGTTGATGATGGAGGTCTACTGTGTCACCGAGGACATTTTGAGGTTGTTGTGGTTGGTGGCTTTTTGAAGATGACGGCTCATTGATCATTTTAACAAATTGATGAAGACACGATGCTGAAACATTATTCTCCGTAGAACATATTGTGTTGTTTATTTTATTATTGTTGATTGTTGTTGATTTCGACAAAACATTATTCTCTTCAGTCTTATCTATTGCCACCGACATTGTTATTGTTGATTGATGCTCTATCATGATATTTACTTGAAAGAAGATATTTTTAAGTTACGAAAAATTAATTTCAGAATTTAAATATATGGTTAGGTTTAAACATATTTGTATGAAATTATTTTAGAGGTCAAATATGTAAATTCAGGTAGATGGTTTTATTTCTCTATCTATTAGAATTGTCAAAAAAATCAATTTGTGTTTTAAACCAATTATTAAAACTATTTGATACCGATATATTAACAGTATTAAAAAAGACAGAATGTCTAAATGATTAAAACCCTACAAATAATGGTGAAATTCTTCCCCCCTATTATAATCCAATCCTAATACATGTACCTATTATAAGAATCTTCATTACTTTATTGGCTACGCCTGCGTTCTTGTTGATTAATGCGATTGAGAATGGTTTTTTTCATAAAAACTGTCCGCCTCCTAATGCCTTTAACTTTCCCAAGCGGAGCATATTCATTCGAAAACTTATAAAGTTAAATTTTTGTACATTTTTGTATATATGCATATACAGTCAAACTTCCCTCTAACGAACTTCTACATAACGAAGATCTCTCTATTACGGATTGATTTTGAGTACACATCTTTTTGGTTACTTTTTTGGTGTGTTTTGATCTCCTTTAACGAATTTCCATAAACCGAATTTTTCTCAACAACCAACAAATTTTGTTGGTGAAAATCCAAATGTCATACGTTTTTGTTTCCACATAACTAATTTTTTCAAAAAATGTTCTGTTAAAAACAACAGCATGTAACGTACCGACTAATTTATTTGAATCTCTCAATTTATTAGACGATTTTGTTGAAAAAGAAAAATGAAAGAAACCAAAATCACTGACTTCTTTAAATAAAAGTAAAAACAAAACATTTCTGTATAACGAATTTTCTATATAAAGAAATAATTGTTTGGTATGAAAAATATCTTCAAGGATATCGTAGAAGTCGAGTTTTTGAAGATTTTCGGGAGATAATTTTGTATATATTTCCATTGCCTCCCCAACAATTGTTTTAATCCTGAGTAAAACTCGACATAAACAGAATTACAATGTTTATCTCACAATCATTTGAGAAGTATAGAAAAGTAATAGTAGCAATAAAATATTTTGTTGATAATTAAAATCGATTTCAATCGATCAACAATTTCTAGTGCAGCTGTTCCATCACTCCCTGTCCTCAATGCTTTTTGAAAAATTCATTTGAAAACTTGAAATTTTAAACAAAATTATAAAATAAATTTTTAAAAATTTTGATTTTTCTTTTTAAATAAAAAACAGAATATTTGAGAAATGAAACAAAAATAAAAGTGCTTTTTTCAAAAAAAAACTCTATTTTTGGTTTTTCCAAATTTGATTTGCTATGGGCAATGATTAAATTATCAGATTATACCTATTTTATCAATTTCAAGCCTTAAAATTACTGTTTCGAAAATTATGCAATAAAAATGACTCTGGCTATTTAAGTTTTTTTTTTACAAAAATTGTTTAGGCTTAAAAAAACTGAAAATAAAGATTCATCAAAGTCGGACCCTTTAGTCGCTTCCTCTTCTGTCGTTTGAATCCGAAAATAGTATTGAATTTACACTTCGCTTCAACTGAAAACGTACAAATATTTTCGAAAATGCTTTTTATTTTTTCAAATATTGACTGTTTTTGTGATATCTGTGATATCGATGCTAACTATAATAACTTAAGATGTTAAACAAAATCCAAATAAAACTGCGAGTTTTGTTTTCTCCCACTTGTCAAGTATTTCATACGTAAAGTAGAAGTTGTTTCGTCTATACCAATCTTTACAATATGAATTTCCCTAAAATTAAAATCAGAATAATGATGTATTGAATTTAATTTTAAATTAAAAGAATTATATCAGTTAAAAAATTGCACTATTGTGAACTGAAATGTATTGTTACAATTTTCAAACTTCCCGCCCATCTGGCCATATTTTATTTAAAATTTAAAAATTAAGAAGAAAAAGGAAAAGAAAATGAAATAAAATAAAAACCATACCACACGTTATTTCCGCACTCTAAAGGGCATTTTTTTTAATCCGCATTTTGTTTGTCGCTTAAGTTTAACTTCTTTTTTAATTTGTGAATTTATTTTACAGCTTAAGTAAGAGCTGATTTGCAGAAAAGCATGTACAATTTTTAGAAGTTTTTTTTTTGTTTATGAGCGTTTGCAAGTACCTACTGGATAGTTCAATTTCTGATCTAAAAATTTAACACCAACTATTAGATCTACATGCATGAGCTGGGTTTCAAAAGTTTAAATCGACTTGATTAGACACCAAGAGCTAATCGATGGTGCAGCAGTTGATAAAATTGGCTGAAGTCTTAACTATATGTACCTGTCAAGTTGAATAAAAAAAAGAAAAACTGGCAGTTGATTTCTGACAGTTACTTTAAAATTCTTTTCTTAACGTCTATCTACCCATCAATAATTGGAAAAAAGTATTTTCAAAATTTGTTTTGCGAATTCAGATGAAGCGGAGTGTAAGTGAACAATGCTATTTTTTTTTTATTTTAAATGCTTCATGATACATCAAGTTATATGCCTTCAAAAAAATCCTTATTTAAAATTACACAGAACAATCAGATTTTTTAATTGAATATTAAATGCACTCCGTTTATGTAGCAGTTGAATAAGGAGGATTAATTTAAGTTAAATAAAGAATCTCACAAAAGCCCATATCTGCAGACAATTACAGGGCAAACAATTTAAAAAAAGAGTGTTAAGACAAAATCAAATAATTATCACAAAAGCAACAAATCCATACAAATAAAACTCATTGCAAATCCCAGTGGTGAAGCACAAGCATGGATCCTATTGAGAATAAGAATGAACTGGCTTCCGCCGCACGCTGCTTCGCGTCGTCGGTAGCGCCAGTCGTCGCCCGTCCCCGTCAATGGAGTTGCTTTCGGTACAGAAACAGAACATTAGAACTTTATTCCCCTGATTTAAATTGTAATTCAATTCCAGCAAAAGCAATGAAACTTCGAATCCGAATTGATTTCGATTAGATGTACGTATATAGTATGGGTCCCTGAGGATACACAGTTAACAATAGAAAACACAAAAAATCCTTAAAATTCATAGGATAACCTTTCCAAACGGTGAGGCAGCACAGCATCAAGCAGATGTTGGGCGATGAACATGGTGATGGAGAAGTCAGTAGAATTCGTTTTGGGGGTGGACACGTTGTTGGTTTCGAATTCAAAGGACAACTTAATTTAATGTTGATGTCTTTTTTTGTAGGTGAAATTCAGGTGCGGATAAAGTTTATTATTATCTTTTTTTTATATGTATAATATACCTAACTTAAGCAATGTGAATTGTTAAATATAATTGCCTGTTATAATGAGCAATATAATTAAAAAAAATTCCTTAGAATATAACTAACTATGTACCTATAGCAAATATGAATTTTACAATTTTTACTTACACTACATTCTTCAAAAATTGAGAACGCGAGATTTTGATTAAACATGACTTTAAAATGGTAAAGAAATCGACAAAAGTGGATCCGGAAATTTCGCCACTACGTTTTTCCGTAAATAAAAGTTTCAGACTGTGGCCAAAAATAACAGCAGTTCCAATCCAATTTTTTGGTAAAAATAATCTGTGTAATCTGTGTTCAAAAGGTAAAAGCTCTTAAAACTATTTTTATAGATTTTTCAGAAAGTGGATTTTTAACTCGCAATCTATGTTTAAAAAGTTTAATATTCGAACAAGCTTGGTGGTAACTAAACAGTCTGTTATTAAATATTTACTGTATTTTAAGATTTAAAAATATTAAAAAAAAAACGTTTTTTTTTTAATTTAACGCATTTTAATTTCTCAAAAAACCATAATTTTTCAAAAATTTTATTTGAAAATCGTTAATTTTGTATATATACACATAACCTTTTTTAATTTTTATTCAAAAATATTTTTGGTATGCATTTATTAAGAGGTTATTATAAAAATGATTTTTAAGATATAAAATTTCAAAAACGAAACTTTCAGTATTTTTTTTAAATCAAAAATAAAAACGATCACCTTTTTGATCATCAAATGTTAATAAGACAGTACAAGAGCTGGTGATTACAAAAAATATCGCAATCGGCTGAGTAGTTCTTAAGTAAATTTATAAACAAAATAACGGTTCTATAGGGAGTAGCTTTCTGGAGCAATACAAAAATATTTGTTTTTATATTGAAAGAAGCCAAATTAAGAAAAACATTTTAGAGACAATTTAAAAAAAATCTATTTTTTACTAAACCATTTTTGTGAGGACTACTGTTACTTTCAATTTAAAAAAAATGACAAAAACCACCTACACGAATCAGCTCAAAACCTTAATTTCCAAATTTGAAGTCAATCTACCTAATGGTTTGGGCTGTGTAGGCTAGGACAGACCGAGAGAAAACGAACGGCAAGTAAACATTAAAATGGATAAAAAGATACAGTTTTCATTAATTTTGCAATTAAATTATACAATTATTTGAATAGTAAAATTAAATTTTGATAAGTGGAGTATTTGATACATTTATTAATACTTTTTGACTTCCATTAAAAAAAGTTCATAACTTTCTTACTTTAAAAGATTTGTCAATTAGAGTAAATAAGAAAAAATGATAAATTACTTAAACCACTCAAGTCGATTTTCTCAGGAACTAATGAGCCGATGACAATATTTAATAAATTGTTAAAAAATATTTGATGATCAATGATTTCTGATTTTCTTTTGGGTGTT
Source organism: Eupeodes corollae (assembly GCF_945859685.1). NCBI lineage: Eukaryota > Metazoa > Arthropoda > Insecta > Diptera > Syrphidae > Eupeodes > Eupeodes corollae. The sequence goes on from NC_079150.1 coordinate 4,157,872, forward strand.
GTAAACTTTTATTTTTAAGCAATTAGTTACTTTAAATATTTCTATGAAATCAACTCAAAAAACCGATTTAACGATTTTCTAAAAAAAAGTTCAATTTCTTATGACAACTCAAAAAGCATTAAAATGTTTTTGTTTTTTCAAAATTCAACATCTCAAAAACGGGTAAATGTTTTTTTTTAACACAAATTAAATGTAAAACTCATTAGTTCTAAAACACTGTATGCCTAGAGCATTTTTTAACAATTTTAAATTGAAAAAAAATATATTTATAAAACAATTGATTTAAAAAACGCTATAACGATTTTCGGAAATAAGATTTAAAAAAATAAAGGTTTTTTTTTCGGCATTCAAATTTTTTAAGAGATACATTTTTTATTGTTAAATTTAAATTTTTTTGTAAACAGAGTCTTTGGATTCAGGATCCAGTTCGAGCTATCCATTTTGGGACTTTGTTTCTGTTCGGTCTTAGTTCTTACTAAAATATGTTCTGATTCGTGTGTTCTAATCTAAATAATATTAATAACAACGACCACACTATAAGACATACACATTCTCGTACAAAAATTCTTACATTACACGATTCTAAGGCATTAAAAGCCAAAGTAAGTCAGTTTCGTTTTTTATACTATACCATTTCTCATTTTGCATATACCCTCTGTTAGATTCTACACCCTCAAAACCTAAGTAGATACAAGACAATCTGGACACTGCTTACACTTCATGTACTTGTCGATCCTTGCGCCAACCTATTTAATATCTGAAACAAGAGTCATCTTCTAAATTTCCTATAAACTCTTTTTAAGTATCATTAATATGATAAGTATTTCCCTCGGGAAAACAATCTGAGTTAACCTTCTCCAAAGGAAAATACAACCACCTCACAGAAAATCAATTAATTGAAAAGAAAAATGCTGCTGTTTTTAAACATATTCTGTCAAATGACATGGCATGAGATTGTAATGCTGTGTGTTGCTTAGGCTTAAGATCAACCTATTCCAGACGACTTTGGTGCATGGCAGATATTTTGCATTTTCATCCCTGAATTGTTGACAAATCTTCTTTAAAGGTTTTAAAACTAACCAACTGTGAAATTGAATTGTTTATAGTTATTTTTTTTGTAGTTCATATGTATATTCTTAACTTGCATTATATAAATCTGAGTAATGAGTGTGTTCAGTGATGTAAGAATACGTGCAGCTAAGGGGCAACAGAGTTTGTAGATTAAAAAAATAATAATACAAGAATGAGTAAGAAATGCAGTTCTTCTGAAACCTGATCATCGTATAACTAAAATTACCACTCGCCAAAAAATTAAGCCAGGAAATCTAGGATGATAAGTTATATGGGATGGTGCACTTGAAAGTTTGTTCTCCATCACAATATTTGGTAGGAGCAATAAAAAAGTTAATTTAAAATTTACGGATTTCATTGATTGAAAAAGAGTAATCGCAATATTTTTAAATTTGTCACAGGCACTGACAATCAAATTGGCTGGGATAGATTTTTGATTTTTAATTTTGTTTTTATTTTATTTCAAACAAAAAAGGTTTTGTAAAATTAATCAAACTTGCTATTTGAATTCTCAACTAATGGAAAACAGGATGAGAGTAAATACATATCATGTTAGTAATCCGGGCGTCAATACGCCTGGAACCGATTTTGAATTTGATACTTTTTTTTTATTATTATCGTGTTTTTAAATTACAAGAAATTATTCAAATAGCCTAAAACTTTTTCATAAGGCCATCTTCTAATATATAAATTTATCAAAAAGATATCAACGTTTGTTAACTAAAACACACAGAAACAGAAAGAGTTGAGTGTTTTACATCACTGAGCCTTGGAGCTTAGCTATGGCGACCGTGCCGTCGCCGTCTATCAGTGCCTTACATGACTACGCGAACACTTTCACAAAAGACGATTTTTATTCAACTGCCGTCCGTTTTTCTGGTCGATTGTACTAAAGCATTTTAATATTATATTTTATTAAACGTAGACGATTCACGGGAAAAATACGTTATGTGTGAAAACAAAGTCCGTACAGAAAAAAATCGTACGGATTTTAACCGTACGGACTAAACAGTCTTGTGTGGAAGAGGCCTAATTACGTGAAATAAAAATATATTCAGGTCAATAGCAACTGAATCCATATAATTCATTTGTCGCAACAACACAACTCGTTTTCTGTGAACGTTTAGTTTGTTTAGCACAAAGACCAGATTCGCGAGATGAGTGTCGGAAAACGCATACAATTCAACCGGAAACGAATGATTCATTTGATTTAAACGCATTATTTGTTTGCATCAAACAAATTCTATGTTGAACTTAAATGGTCCTGTCTTTGCCACAATCGTAAGATACGATTGCAACAAATGTAAGCGTTAAGAATATTCCTTTCCTACTCCTTGATTCGTTTGCCTCAACCGCGAAAATTGGTAGAATCAAACGCACAATGTCTTAACAGCTAACGTGAAATTCGTTCAGAACAAACTCTTGGTCGTGAGCCAAAACTTGACATTTCGTTGGTCAGAATTAAATAAATCGTTTGCTTCAAACAAGTAATCCGTCTGCCACAACTTCAAGCTTCTTTTGTCATAAACGAGCGAAACGATTACTGCAAACAAAGTAAAAACTTGTTTGCAAAACCTAATTATTTATTTAATACAAACATTCGATTTATTTGCAATAAACGATGAAATGTTTACTGCAAAAGAACTTAAGAATTTGCTGCAAACTAAAATGAAAAATTCTCCAGCAAACGAGAAAGTCGATTGGGCAAATTTTTTCGTTTGCCGCAATCGAATCGTGAACAAATACAGATTTGATTTTTCTTTGAGTTAATTTGTTGACCAATTTGTGTAATTATTGTCGGCTTTTTTTGGTCGCTGTAATTTTTGCAATGAAACAATTAAGTTACATTATAACTTTCCCAACGTTTCGGCAGGGATTGCTGCCTTCTTCAGGGGAACTTTAGTAACACAAACAAAATATACAAATGATCTTAGTTATATCAATGGGATACAAATACATACAATAAAGTTTACTCAGTTAAGAAAAATACTAAAACAGTAAAATTTTAGTTATATTATTTAATATAAGTTAAAAATAAAACTATAAATATTATAAGCACTTCGAAGAATAAAGTTAAGTTTAAATTGAACCATGGTTTTGTGGTGCGTTCTAACGGGTTCATCAATATTTTCTCGTGGAATTTTTATTTTGTGTTTTAAAAGGAGACTTCGAATTATGGTAGAAAGATAACCATTATCATTTGATTTTTCTTAGAAAATTTATCACCGAATGAAATCATTCTGAAGTCAATTCATTATTTCATTATTTCACTATTTTTTGTAGATTTAAATTTTTTTGAAAAAATGATTTTTTTTATAAAGTGTACTGAATGTCGAAATATTTTCTATAACATAAAACTAGTATGAAGCTTATATTTGAAAATATATTTGAGTCAAAACTAAACGTTTACCAAATTTTAGTAAAGTTTTTATTTTTTTGTAAGAAAACTATCAAAATTCTCAAAATTTTACTGAATGTTGAAAACAATATTTTTTATAAGTTGAAATTAGTTTAAAGCCAATATTTTCAATTCTTCCTAAATTTTAGCAATGTTTTTATTTAAGGACTTTATTTTTATAAAAAAAACTGTCAATTCGATTTTCATAAAAATTTTACCAGATGTCAAAAACGCTATTTTAAAATCGCTTTTTTTTAATGAAATCATTTTTTGTTCGTAAATTTGATTTATAAAAAAAATTGTAAGTAATTGATTTTTGTTTTCAAAATTATATAAATTTTGGTATCACGTGAAAATATGTGGTATAAAATTACAATAAAGTCGCTAGCGTCATTGGTTCGTGAGATATTTTGGGGTCCTTCCTGCGTCTTTCTGCATTGTTATCTATGCAGCAATATTTATTTTAAGTTGATATCTCAACTGGTTCTTAGGATATGGACGACGAAAAAAGCTTCCCGAACGTATTTTCGTTCAGGTACACTAAAGGATCTCTCTAAAAATCTCTGATTTAGATTCTAGGGACCTTCAAACGTAGAGAAATGTTAAAGTTTTCAATTTGACAAATCGGGAACTAGAACCTAGTGACTTACAACTCTCAACCATTCCTGTGTGCGAGTACTGTTATCAGCGATAGAGGGGAGCTAAAGTCTAAAGCTGAATCCAAACGGAAAATTCTTTGAGAAAGCACTTTTCATTACAATAATAGGGCGGGTAGATATTGAAATCGAACTAAACGTAGAGAAATGTTAAAGTTTTCAATTTGACAAATCGGGAACTAGAACCTTGAGACTTACAACTCTCAACCATTCCTGTGTGCGAGTACTGTTATCAGCGATAGAGGGGAGCTAAAGTCTAAAGCTGAATCCAAACGGCAAATTCTTTGAGAAAGCACTTTTCATTACAATAATAGGGCGGGTAGATATTGAAATCGAACTAAACAAGCTGTGTGTGAGGTATTAACAAAATTAATTTTTTATTTGAAAGGCTCATGTAGGCCGTTAATAATATTTAATATGGCATCATTTAAATGCCTGCCTTGGCTTCTTACAGTGGTAGGATCCGAGTGGTCCAATTTTCAATGACTCTTCTGCGTATATCCGGTTGTATTTGAGCGATAGCGTGTGTTGTGTTCACTTTTACAGCATCGGTCAATTGCCTAGGAAAAATTTCAGCGGGGTAACCTTACCCTCAAACCGTTCATGCAAAAAATGTCAATCGTGGCACATAGCGCCACTCATTCAAAAATGCGCCTCGTCACTAAACATGATTTTTCGCCAAAAATGGGGGTCCTCTTCCAAACTATTCGAAAACCAGTTAGCAAACAAATGGCGTTGGCTATGTTCGTGATCTTTGAGATCCTCGGTCAGTTGGATCTTGTACGGGTGTAGGCTCAAGTCCTGACGCGACATTCGCCAAATTGAAGTCTGCGAAAGGCCGAGTTCTTGTGCACGATAGGATAAGACTGGCCTCGGGTTTTTCTGTACATTTTCACCGACCGCGGTGCGCGTTTTTCTCGGCTGATCTTGCGTTCCTTGAACTTACGGGTGTTGGCTGATTGTTTACTGGACCGGTCGTCTCAAATGTTTCCACCAAAAGTTGAAGAGTCGACTGTGAAGAGCCACCACGTCTGCCGTAAAATAAGGGCAATGCGCGCAACGTTTGCTTGAACGAACACTCATTTTGATAAAAGAGTTTTATCATTTGAACGTGTTTTTCAATCTTATAACCTACCATGATGATTTGGCATAAACAACTGAATAATAAATACAAAATTTGACAGATGACACCAAAACAAAATGGCCGCAACGGGGCGCCAAAATCTAACCCCGGCAATTGAAAAAAACCTTTATTTGTTTTGTATTGAAAGTTGTTTTGTTTTGTATGTTAGCTTTTGGGTTGCGAGTTTTCAACTTATTAAGTCATTAGTCTGTATATGACTTGTGAATGAAAATAAAATTTAATGCATAAGGAAGCAAGTGACTTTTGAATTTGAAAGAAAATCAAAGCTTGTTACTCTGTGCCAAACCCAACCCACCTTCTAAGAGTAGGTCTTCTTTCATGTTTGTTTTTAAATACTTATTGATTACAAATTGAAATGAACGAATACAATTTTTTTACTGAATTCTCAAAAAAGTAGATCGAATAAATAATAATTAAAGTAAATCATTGAACACCGACAACATTTTGTTGTTGTTGTTGTTGTTTATTCCCGCATCATGATCGAAAGGCTTAACTGTTTTTTTTTCTAAAAGGGATGAACCAATTGTACAATTTTGTGACCGAAACAAAAGTAATAATACTTAGGAATAAAGCCCAACATAAGTCCATATACCCAAAACCCATATTCAAAATGGAAAGGGACGCAATAATTGAATGAATAGATACATTTCCCAATAGAAACGACCATGGGTAATCTCTTGTCCAATAGACAAAAATAAAAACAGGATAAAAGCTCTTTAAGGCATGTTATGTTGTTAATTCGAGGTCGAAGGCTATCGAACTCGTCCTTTCCTTCCATGATGATGTCTTCCAGTTTCAATTGAAAAAAAAAATACTGTAAACGAAAACAACTGGTGGAATTTTTTTTTTGTCGAGCAGGGATTTAGAAACGATGGGGATTTGTATTTTGTGCTATCAAGTTGTAAATGGGGTGTGTAACTGAGCAGTATATGTTTGTATACATTTGATATGACCCCGAACACATGGTCTAAATAGATTTCGCAAGAAATGAATGTGAATGGTGAAAAAATGGTCTAACAAACCCCAAATGCAATTGAAGGTAATTGAAACAATTTTATAAGCTGTAGCTTTGCTTACCTACTTTCAGCGTACAATAATTTGTTCTAGCTGTGGAATGTAGATTTAAAATTTTGAGTTGTAAGGGTTTATATATGTATATATACTCGTTATGTGAAAGATTTATTTTTTGTCTATTGGAGTTTTCGATTTTATCGGTTCTTTTTTATTAAGTGAATCAATTATACCAGAGTGTTTTACTGTTTATTCAAAAACATTTATTTTTAGACCTTTGGAACCCTTATTTTGTGGTTTAGTAGGCCAAGATGTGAAACATAAGAGTATTTATTGTCCTTAAAAAAATGCTTCTGCCAATAGCAGATTGATTGAGCATAAAGTGGGGAAGATACCAAATCTGGTATACATATTTGTCAGGTGAAAGTTGGATTTTGTGGTTTTGTAAGGGACCGGTTGAAAGCTATCAGTAGAATAATTTAGTAAACGTTGAAACATAAAGAATCAGTACACCTACGCCTTTTAATTATGTGCATCATAATACTGTTGATTTATTTATATACTACTAAAAAGAAATGGAATATTGCTGGAATTTTATTTCGAAATCAATTTATCTTCAAATACATTGTTTCTTTTCAAACAATACAATTGACTTATAAATTAAAAATAAAGCTCTTAAACGTTCTTAAATGTAAAACAAACATTTTAGAGATGGATTTTTTCTTAATTTGGCTTCTTTCGATATAAAAAAATATTTTGTTTAGTATTGCTCCAGGATAGAACCCCCATAATTCCATTATTTTGTTTTTTAGTTTTAAGTTTTCTCAAGAAATAATCAACCCACACCAATAATTTTTCTGCACAAACTTTTATACTTTTTCATTAATTTTTTAAGATCAAAAACGAAATTGTTTTTATGTTGGATTAATTATTTAACATTTTTTTCGAAATTCGATGTCACGAAAATAGGTCATCATTTTTTTACGACATTGAAGTTGAAAACGCGTATCAATTAATTTAGTTCAAAATAACTGCATACCAATTTTTTTTTTTTTAAACAGATTCAAAAATTGTATATATTCAAAACTAATCGAAATAAAACCGTCCTAACGGTTTTTAATTACAAGATTTGAACAAAATAAAGTTGTTTGAAATATAAAATTGCATTTACATTTTTGAAAAAAAGAACAAGCTTTTTTGCAGGTACATTTTTTAACCTTAAATAAATAAAGGAAATATGTTTAAATATAGACTCTTTGGATACATGAGCTTGGCGCAATTCTGCATTTTAGCTTTTTAAACTAGTGCATTTTTGTTTTTCTTTTTGAAACACAAACATAAGTATTGTTAGGAAATGATATCCTCCTTTTATAAATGCTTGCTCTTAATTTACCCTTAAATAAAAAAAAGGCAGACAATTCTACAGATTTCTGATTCTGTTTTATTTTCTTACAAAAAAAAGATCACATTGTTCTGGTAAACTTTCCCATTATCTGTGGATTTTGCATATGTAGTCGAATTTCCATAACTTTCCTTAAGTCGAATTTCTCTATAACTCAACATTTTATTGAGAACTTTGATTTTGCAACCGTATTTTCATGAATTTTGATCTCCATAATTCAAACCTCTGCAAGTCAAATTTCTCTATAAATCGAATATTTTAGATTCTGTTTGATGCCAAATAGTCTCTTTAACTCAAACTTTTTCTCGCCTATTGGGGAAATCCCATTGGTGAAAAAGCACGAATTTAAAATGTCAGCAAGCAAATTAAAGCATCTTACTTTTGAACAAAAGCTGGAAATCATAAATGAAGTTGAGTGTGGTGTCAAAAGAAAATCGTACGCATAAAATATGGTTACCACAAAGTACACTTTCCACCATATTGAAGAACAGAGAAAAAAAAAATGCTGAAACTTTACGAAAAGAAAAAAATATGATCGTGTTGACAAGGCTATCTCCAAATGGTTAACGGAAACCAGGAATGAAAACCTCTCAATTTCAGGGACAATTATAAAGGAGAAGGCTAAAAGATTTCCAATTGAAATGGGAGAAACTGATTTTGCTGCAAGTACTGGTTGGCTTGATAAATTCAAAAAAAAGGTAGGTTACGTGCATGACAACAAATTGTACAAACAGAGTTTTTATGTATGTTTACAATATTATTTTGTTTCAATTAGAATAGACATTATTGAAAAAACACTATCTGGAGTGAGTGCCTCAATTAATCAAGAAGACTGCGAGCATTGGAAACAAAATTTTCTACCAAAACTAATTGAAGGTTACAGTGAAGGTGACATCTTCAATGCCGACGAAACTGGACTTTTTCATAAATGCCTTCCAAATAAAACATTGTCTTTTAAGGGTGAGAAATGTCAGGGAGGTAAACATAGTAAAAAGAGGGTAAAATGTATGATTGCAGCAAGTACACTACATCAAAAAATTGCACGTACATCAATTGAAAATAAATGGGTTTCCCTTACACTATGAACTTCCTACCACAAATCTGATTTTATTTGATAAAATTATAATGTATAAAAGGAAATGCAACAAAACTGCTCAGTACAGCAGTATGATCTTTTTAATTGTTTTTTTTTTTAATTTATTTTGCGAAGTTTATTTTGAAAATGGAGGCTTCTCATACAATTAGGTGAAAAATAGATACAAGCTTTGAAGTGGCCTCAGGAAGAGGTCAAAAAAAAATATTAGACGCTCATATTGAACGAAAAATTGAAATAATGGTAAAGGCTGATCCCAAGCTAAGTGGTCCTAAAATAACTGTTGACATTCAAGCAAATATCGCTTAACCCTAAAACTGTTCGGAACTTTCTGCATTCAATATAATGGTCGCACGGTACAAAAAAAAACTATATTTGATGATTTTTGGAAGAATGTGTTATTTCTTGACGAGAGCAAGTTCAATGTCTTTGGGTCGGACGGTCGCAGATTTGTGTGGAGGAGATGTGAAGAATTTGCAAACAACAGTGAAACATGGAGGCGGAAATGTTATGGTCTGGGGAGCTATGGGGTTCAATAGTGTGGCAATTTAGTTTTAATAGAAACAACAAATGATAAAAACCAATATTTACAAATTTTAAAAGAAAATTTGAAAGCCAGCGCTTTAAAAATTAGACTCAAAGACGACTTTTAACTTGTGCAAGACAACGATCCTAAACATTCATCAAGGATAGTAAAGGAGTGACTTCTCCATAATGTTAAAACGCAACTGCCTCATCCTCGTAATAAACAATACCAAAAAAGAATGGTTGAAAATCTGTATTTCTTTAAATACCTTAGCTATTATTTTGAAGAATCACCTGTACTAATAATTTTTTGATATAGTGTATGAGTGGAAAAGAAAAACTTAAAATTCTTTTGATCGGCAAAAGCAATAAGACTTTATCTGTAAAATACCGATGAAACAGAAATGTGTAGATGGTAACTGACTTTTTTGAAGATTAGGTTAGGGAGTGGGCAAAGGTGTTTTTTAATCAGAAAGGAAAAAATCCTTCTTTTTGTTGACAACTGCAGTGCCCACAAATCACCAACAAACTTTAAGTCTATTAAGCTTGATTTTTTCCACCAAACATAACAGCCGCTTTACAGCCAATGGATGAAGGTATTATACATAATTTTAAGTGCTTCTACAGAAAAAGAATCATCAGCAAAATGTTAGTTCAAAAATTACCTTATTGGACTGCCTACAAAATGTTTCTAATGTTTTATAAAAGCTGGATCTGGCAAACTTTCTCATTGGGATGAACAAGACGATTTAAGTTTAGCAGAGCTTAGAGAAATTCACGCAGACTTTGGTGTGCCCATAATAGAGTTCAGAGAAGTGCAAGAGAATATTTCGCGTATACAAAATACACAAGACATAACATACAACCTTCCAGAGTACATTAACATGGATAGTCAAATAATTGTTTGTCATAGGCAGTCTGATGAAGATATTTTACTTTCGGTTGCATCTGATGAAGTGGAAGCCATCAGTGACGATGAAGTTAATGATGATGCAGAACCAGGTGAAGGCTTAACTGTGCAACCGAAACAAGTACGGATGCTGGAAACAATACGTGATGCTATTCTTACTGAAAACAACACGCCAGATCGTTTTTTCAACGTTATTAACGAGATTGAATTTTTTTATAAATTAAAATGTAATAAAAAAACGCCAACGAATGCTTACTGATTTTTTTAAAGCTTCTGTTAATCACAAACCATTTTGTTTTCTTAAATCATATTCCATTTGATAAAATAAAACAAATTAAACTAACTTTTGTCTCATTTCTTTAAATCAAAGTTTTCTAATTCGATTTTTTTTTTCATTTTGAGAGTTCGACTTATGGAAGTTCCACTGATATATTTCTGTAGCGTTCTTAACATAAATGGAAATATTAACAAGGACAGAATATATTATTTTAGGAAGAAGCAACATTTCAACACAATTCCTAACATTTCTGCGTGATATATTTAGTGTAAAAAGTTAATTTGTAATGTTAATGATTAGGGCCCGGATTCTCATGCTCTAAAAAACAGGGAATATGCGCCTAAAATATGCCCTTAATATTACTGAATACGCCATAAAAAAATAAATATATGTCATAAAAATCCAAAATATTTTGCAGAACTTTTCAAAAAGAAAATGAAAATACTTTGAAATTCACAGCAAAAAATTAAACAAGTTAACATAAAACAAAAGATTAATTGAGGTTTAACAAAAAACTAAATAGTATTTAGTATATTTTGTTAGCATGGATCATGAAGTTTTTTCTAAAATTTTGTAAAATTGAACCTCTGCGATTTGGTCTAAATAAACTTTTTAGCGTAGAAAACGACCTCTCCAAGTCAATAGACGTTAAGGGGACATGTTCAAAGGAAACAATCTCATTAGCTGAAAATTTACAATCGAAACACTGTTTTTCATCTTCATTTAAGAATGTGAATATTTTTTTCATTTGTGTATATCCTTTGTTTTTTTAAGGACGTTTTCCATTTTTTTTTTGCAAATAGATTGACCAATTGGCGATTCTGTAGCATGTGTTTTCAAAATTGCTTCATCCATAAAATGTATTTGGTTTTTGAGTAAGTTCCAACTTTCAACCCTCTAATCTGACTACTGAAGAACCCATAGTTCGAGCTATGAACCAGGCCCATGAACCAGGCAGGTGTCAATAATTATTTTTGGATAAAATACTTTCAGTGTGTGAGCTGTACTGTTAACAACAGAAGGATTTTATTTTTGTCGATATGTTCTCCAAAAAGGTCAAGATATTCTTCAAAATCTAAAGCTTATAGATTTATTTTAATCTCATCGAAAATACAAGTAAACACTTTATTAACATAGTTTTTTCTTACTGTAGGTTTGTTGGGTATAATTTATTGTTGGTACTTTTTGAAAAAATCGTATATATGTGTTGTTAGGTTTTCAATTAAATTAATTTTTTAAATGTTTAAAGTTTTTTTTTCAAATATTTAGGTAAAATATGCTTTTATTGTTGAAATATGCTCAATGAGGCAAAATATGCATTTATATCTAAATATGCAAAAATATGTGCCAACGATTAAAAAATTAATATGAAAAACTATCTGATTCTTTTGCTTCTAAGGCTATCCAAAAGAATATGCATTTGCATTGAAATCCAGGCCCTGTTAATGACAATAAACAAAGCAAAAAAAAATATTCTGTGCGGAAACTTAAAGTTAATTCTAATTTATATTTACTCCCTTTTATATACTAAATTGTTAAGTTAATTATATACTAAAAAATAAAGAAGGCTCAGAATGCTCGAGAGAAGATTTTTCGGGACATATCCTTGAGTTTACAAATTTACACTTTTTTATTTTAGATAAGCATTTTAAATAAATATATCCACAGTTATTTAAACAATTCCAAATATATACTCAATTGTGTTTTAAATTAATTGGAGGTCGCTCGCCTAGATGATATTCAAAAAAACATTAATCCAACCTTCACAAATAATAAATAAATGAAATTACTCCTATTTATTTAATTAATAAAATTCATCACAAAATAACTTATAACCACAATTAAACTAAAAATTTTAATGTTTCTTATTTCAAAAACATTCCAATCTGTGTGGAATGTAGTGTTGTTAATAAAATGGAAAATTGACATCGATTAGTTGCTATTGGCATAATACAGTCATCTTTGTTTTCTGATTATTTTAGTAAATAATTTTAAATTTTGAAAAATTTTTTCGTTCAAAAATTATACATACACAATTGTTTGGCAAAATGTTTAAAATCACCCTTCTGTTAAAAATAAAATCATTTTTAATGCAAAAGGAGCTATCGTTAAGAAATAAAGGTGAAAAATAAATCTACTTATTCAAAACTAGACATTTTCACAATATTACACACAAACAAAAGTAATTACAATATTCAATTTGAAACAGGCTATTGGTCAAAAAATACGTCCAACAATTTTAATATTTCGACTTTTTTGATCAACATTACCCAGTTTCTACACTCCAATAGCGAGTTAACTTTAAAAAAAAAAAGTTTTAGACATTCAAATAAATACGTGACAGAGTTGTAAAAGAATATTTGTATATATGTACCTATAGTCAAGCAACTATATTTCTCGTGTTATCGACGGATTAAAGTTACTCCCACTTTACAACGCCTTTGATACTAAAATGCTTATTTATTTATTAAGTGGTCCATTGGAGGATTTCATTTTGCATCGTATACAATTAAAAAATCCCTTTTACTTGGCTGATTTCATAATTGAAGCTACAAAAATATATAAAGGTAATTATTTACATTCTGTCAATTAAGCTCCGGCTTTCCTGTCCGACTTTCTTACATTCGTATGCATTTTTATTTTGTATTGTTTCTTTTTTACAATAAATGGTCCGAGAAGTATTTTTAAAAGTTAACTATTCCAATGTTCAATAGTTCCAATAAAAAGGAGACCCTCTGAATTGTGCCAACTGCAGAGGCATCAGTCTGCTTAATATTGCATATGCTTCAGACTATGAAAGTCCACTATCGACCAAATATTCACACTATGGCAAATCTTGAAAAAAAAAACCAGAAGCTTCAAATCGATAGCCACTATCTCTTTATCGATTTTAAAGCCGCGTATGACAGCATCCATAGGGAAGAGCTCTACAGAGCAGTGTCTAGTTTTGGCATCCCTGTCAAACTTATACGTTTGTGCAGAATGACGATGGAGAATGCACGGTGCTCTATCAAGGTCGGAAAAGATCTCACCGATGCATTTGATGTCAAAAAGGCTTTAGACAAGGCGATGCACTGTCATGCGACTTCTTTAATATCGAACTGGAAAGAACTGTGCAAAGCCCAACCGTGAACGCAAGAAGCACAATCTTCCAAAGTTTCATCCAACTACTCGGATACGCAGATGATATTGACATAATTGGAAGATCAAAGGGTGATGTCAGTGGAGCGTTTTTGCGGCGGAAGCGAAGAGGGTGGGTAAGAGCAAGGCCAAGTATATGATGTCATTAAAAAAGGACATTGAACAACGACGTCTTAGAAAAAACGTCACCATGGACAGCTATAACTTCGAGGTAGTTAAGGACTTTGTCTACTTAGGCACTGGCTGAAATCAAACGAAGAATAACTCTTGAAAATCGCTGCTTCTTTGGACTTAGAAGGCAATTGAGAAGTAAAGTCCCCTCTCGAGCATCTAAAATCACCATCTATAAGACACTCATCATACCGGTTCTCATTTATGGCGCTGAGGCCTGGACTCTGTCAAAGAAAGATGAGAACGTCTTAGGATGCTTCGAGAGAAAAATTGTCCGGGTGATTTTTGGTCCCGTACGCATAGATGGAGAATGGAGGAGAAGATATAACGACGAACTATACGGGCTGCACAGCGACACTGACTGATGGCTGGGTCATGTAGAGCGAATGGACATCAACGCTCTAACCCGTCTTCGAATCCAATCCAGAGGGACGGCGCATAAAGAGTTTTGCTCATCAGGTGGGAACGTTGCGTTTATAATAACCAGAGTGTTAATGGTAGTTTTTTAATAAAATATTTTACATAAGTAAGGGCTTAACTAAACCGGATAGAAAAATATTTTATAAAAGATATTATTAGAATTGTTTTCCTATCTCACCCTAGACGTAAATCAATCTCGCTCAATTTAAAATTCGATTTATTTTAAATACAGTTGCAGAGTATTGATTTTTAAATAACTTATTCAATAATAAGTTTGATCTGATTACTTCAGGTGATTCCAGTTACACATGATTCAATTCTCTAAAAATTAAGGAACAGCTACTTTAACTTTTAGCACTGTCCTATATCCATCTAACAATTATTTTTATAAGATTAGCGAATTCAATAATCAAGTCAACAATTGTTTATTTTCACGTACTGCCACTTTTAAGACAGTTTGTGTGCCCGGTTTTTTAAGCAGTTTACAAGTTAGTAAAACGAAAAGAAAGGTTTGAAATTTTGCACTCCCTTAGTGAATTTCTAAATATTTATCAAATTTCCAACTAGTAAATTGTTAAACCCTTAACAAATGGTTACTTAAAATTTTGCGACAATGTTTGCCCTTGAAAAGGCCCGTGAGCTAATGAAGTAGCATCTAGAGAAAAATAACCATTCTGAACCCTCTTCATCTGTCACAAATATATGCCCGATCCCGACGGTCCAGATTCCAACCCTTCCGAAGGCAGCACAGTAAACTAAAATTTTAACAGTTACATGTTTTCGTTCATTGCAAACTCTTTATTTTTGCTCACAAAAATACAAACAAAACCCGACCCGCCGACGGCAAAAGCTTATATTCTTTCTTTTTTATACTCAAGTGCGCAGCTGAACCCACAGGGAATTAATTGTTGTCTAATTTATTAATTGCTTCGACATTACGTCGTTTTTTTACCGTTACTTAAAAAATGTACCCACCCCCAGCACAACATTTCAATGAATTTCTCACAAATAAAAGACAAAAATCATTACTTCCTCAACTTGTATATTTGATGATTAATTATCTCAGGTTTGATGCTTTATTGCAAAAGAATCTGGGAATTACCTACCGTTTACAGAAAAATAGACAGAAGATTTATTTAGGCAGGGATTGAACCCAAGACCTCTGGCATGAACGCTTTTCGCTTACCATCACGCCACGGGTACGTGTTTGTAGGTGTACAAAAAATACTGTTATTTGCATTCTGACACAAAACTCATCAATATTAGATTAATACAAATTATAAATGTATCTTAATAGATAAGATATCGGAAGGAGACTCCGTACACTGAATAGGTATAGGTAGTCAGCCTACGAGGCCTAAGAGTAATTTGTACCTTGTACAATGTACGTGCATCGAAGGACCACAATGCTCTTAGTCAATCAAACTAAGTATTCATGTAAAAGATCAATACACCCGATAATCAACCTACAATCTTTGTTCTTGTACATTTGTATACTGGCCATAAATATTACAATTTTAACTCATTGTTAATTTATTTGAGCGAAATATACAAAGATACTGAATGTAAATGAAAATGAGGTCAAATTAGTTAAGGCGGAGGTATGCTAAATTATATTTTTGTGTATGGTCTGTTGTTTTATTTTACAAGCTTTCAAACTTTTTGACTTTAATCTCCTTCACTCAGATAGTTGCTCAAAATATATCTTTGTATAAATAATAACGCAAATCTCTAGAATGTACCTTAACAACTCTGTTACGTAAAATACATGATATACATACATAAATACCTAGGTACTGTAGAAAATAAATTTAATTTAGGTAATTCTTAATTAAGTTTTTAACAATTAAAATTACCATTTTATTCAAATTAATAAAAATCCAATCTGCAAATAAGTTTTGATAATCCAATATCTTTTTTAATTATTTTATTTTATTTGTTTTAAATTAACACTTTCAATAACATTTTGTAAACTCACGTCACATTCACATGAATTTTATTTATTTGGCTAAGTCGTATTTAATTCGCTGCACACTTATCCGGTGTTATAGGTACTTGTTATTAATTACAATTAATTTTTTTTTCGGCACTACAAATTAATTTAAAAATGATATTTAAAACCACAAAAACACTTTTTTCCGAAAGAAAATGTCAGCCCCCTGATTCGAGAGGTTGCGTAGTTACCTGCTATCTTTTTTTTTTTTAATTTTACTAACAATATCACACAAACACAAGGCCTGCGAACTATTTAATTATTTGAACAGCACAGTTCTATTTTATAAGGACATCTTTCGACAAAGAGAATATTGAATTTCGATTCCGAAGCTCATGTCATGTTATAACCAAAGTTCAACAGTGGCGACGAACGTGCGACGGCAAAAAGGCAAAGTCGATGACAATGATGAAAACAAGGACAAAGTCATCCTAACACACAAGACACAACACAATCCATCGTCCATTCGTAACAGTATTCTACGTAATTCATTCGAAATCGAAACACACAGAGCAACTAAAACAAAAAGAAAACAACCTTAAAATAATATCCTCGTGTTCATATGCTACCGGACGACATCGGCAAGGACATGACAATGGCACAAGACTAAAATGTCGCTTCGCGTCGTTTGCCAAGTGACTTTCTGTACAAAAAAGTGGGATGGTTCGTTTGCGGTTGTTATCCTTGTCATTGGTGTGCTTCCAAATTATTGGCAACTTGTGCCCAATAATGTACTCTTGTTGCCAGCCAATGGGAATAAGTTTTGGTGGTCATGCATTTTAAGGGTTGTGCGGCAGGCGCACCCCTATCTGTACAATTAAGTTTTAAAGCAATATGCCATGTGGAGTCATCAGCAGTGGGCAGAAACGCGTACGAACCAGTGTTATGTGGATTTTCTGCAATATCCTGGCGAATGTTTTTCAGAATTCCGGTGATAAGCATATCTATCTATGTAGGTGAAATCGAGTTTCTTGTTGCTGTTTGAAATTGAGTTTTCAGTTAATTTCTGTTGGAATAGAATAAAGTTTAAATCATACAAAAATGTCCTTTAATGTTTATAAATTTTTTTAAGGTACATATTTTGAATTATTAATAAATTTTTTGACATTGATTCCTTATAAAATGTGTAACTCACTAGAAATCACTGCTAAATTTACTCCCGCCAAATTAAGGGCATATTTACTTACGATACCGCTTCGTGGCTCTCCTCCAGATACGGATAATTCGGTGAGCTCTTTGCGGCCTAAAGAGAAAACAAATGACGTCAATTTTGGTTTTCATTGTATACCTAGGTACTTAGTTGGATTTAAAAAAAATAGTTGTATTTAAATAAAGATTTGTTTTGGTGATTTACACTTTCAAGCAACGTAAACAACTTAATTTTAGTTTCTCAATGTCTGGATAATCTTATCAAGGAATCAGATTTCAGAGTGATTCACTGAGCATAGATAAAGTTAAGAAAATTTTACTGACAATTACAAATAATGTTAACAATTCCTGTGTTTTTTGGAGAAAATATAGTATAGAAATTTATATGAAAAACAAATTCAATATCCGCAGTAGAGAATCACTGCAAAGTTAATCCTGCTGCGGATAGAGATTCGACTTTAATTTGAATATCTAAAGATATTTTTGTTTTTAGACATTGTACGTTTAACTCTTGATGGCTCTGATCGTACAGTAGTTTCCAATACGCAAAACACTATGACGTCAACTTCACTCAAGATGTTCAGTCATATTTCAAAAGAACTTACAAATGTTCAATTTAATTCAACTAATGTTTTGTAATTTAATTACTTGGGTGTTTTATAATAAGCTGACGAAGTTATCAAATTTTGTTTAATAATTGTATGCATAGAACTAAAGAAGAATGATGGTAGCTTTTCTATAGAAATTAGATTGTTTTTTGAATCAACAATTGCGAAATAGGTACCTTCCTCACATTTTAAACAATCGGTAAAGAGAATATTCCAATTATTTCTGATGAAAGGATTCATCAATTCCTGAAAATGCTGAAGACATACCTTTTTCGGAGTTGAATCTTTTTTAAATTGAGCGAGTGTAGTGTTGTAGATTCCTTCGGGCATTCGATTTCTTTCGCATACATCAAAGTTATGTAGAAGTCTGATGGTTTTTTAGGTGTCTTCAAGGATTTAAGTACAATCAAATACAATACCTAGTATACTTAACTTATTAACAGAAGGAATAATAATATTATGTATGTTAATAACAGGACGAGAACATGTATGTTCTCTACAAATGTGTAAGTGTTTGCTTTTGTTCAAAGAAATTTGAGCCCCGGATGAACGCACCAAAAGTTTATTCGAGCAAGTATACCTTTGAGGGAATTATCTATACGAGAGTTTTCTTTAAACTTTGAAAGAATGTAGAGGTCGTCATCGTACAGGGTGTGATCAATGTTCTTGGATTGCAAAATTATTTCACTCACATTTTTGTAGGCCATAATAAAGATAACAACAGATAGAGGCGAACCCTGAGGTATACCGTTATTCAGGTTGTAGCTGTCTAAAAAGGTGTTATTTGCTTTAATTCTAAACTTACGGTTCGTTAAAAAGGATTTTATATAATTGAATATATTTTTCATTTTGTTAGTTTGTTCAACACAACATGGATGCCTATACGGTCAAAGGCTTTTATATAATTAATGGATAAGATTGAGATGTGATTTTTTGACGAAATTGCTGTAGAGACAAATTCGTCAATATGTAGTAAGGAGTCAATTGTACTACGGTCGTGTTTGAAAGCGACTTGATTGAGGACAATGAAATTATTTTTTCAATAAACCAAAGTAGTCTCTTGTAAACAATTTTTTCTAACAATTTACTCATGCAAAATAGAAGGGATATAGGTCTGTAACTATTAGTTTTCCATGATTTTGGAATAACACCAGAGTTTAGTGTACTATTATACAGTTGAATCAGGTGTTGTTTTACAGCAGGTGGGTCATTACAAATCATTGGATTAGAGATTCTGTCAAACCCTGGAGTCTTAACTTTGACGGCGGTGATGCTGCTTTCAAACTCAATGGTATTTTTAGGGTTTTCAATGGACTTGGCAGATGGGCTAAGATATGATGGAGAGTAGGTGTTGTTCATAGCTTGGAGTTTGGATTCATGAAATGAGGGAGAAAAATTGGAGTTGCACGAATATGAGGACCAACATTTGGCAAAATAATCTGAGATGTCGAACGAGTCTGTCAGAGTAACTGACTTTATAACCTTGATGGTGTAAGTCGAATACATTGTATAATGATTTTACAAGAAAACTTTCCCTACAATTTAAATCAGTTTTATATCCTACTTAGTTTTTGAAAATTCCTATTTGTAATTAGTCCTTACCATGAATTTAATCTTTCATAATTTTGAAAATTACATTATGGACTTAATGCTGACTTGGAATCCGTTTGGATTTAATTTTTGACTATCAAGTTTAAAAAATAACCGTTTTCAACACTATTTTATATTTTTTTTTAACATATATCAAAAATTGTGTATAATAGAACTGTTTGGATTTGTTTTGATTTTAATTTGCACAGAAATTCTTACATTTAATTCAAAAAATTGGGAACTGAAAAGTCAGAACAACAATGTTCAAAATATTCGTATGTGATGTGTATAAAATACATATTTGCCAAATGCAATATTGTTTTTTTTAGAAGATTTGCATGCTTAGCGCGTGCATTAGGTTATTAAAGGGAATGTTGAAGTTGAGAAATAATAGAATCTTAGTGAATAATAAATATAGATAACGCAGTTTGAATAGAATATGTACAGAAACGAAAATTAAAACTTTAATTTATTTAAAAATCAAAACTGTTTTACCGAAAGGTATTTAAAGGTAAATAATAAAAAAATGTATTAAATTTCAGCATTTTTTAACCAAACAAAAAATTAAATTGAATTTTCAAAGGTAACATTGAAATAGCAGTGTTTGTCTCAATTAAGCTTATATCACTATTATGTGATATTAAACAATTGAAATAATAAAAAAAATAATTCAGTACAAAAAATGTCAGTACTTCGTTGAATTTCCCCGATTTTTAATGACACCCTGACACCGCGCTCCGTGGTATAGAATCTACCAAGCGCTTGCAACGCTCCGCTGGTATATCATACCATGCATTTTTAACTGCTGCCCAAAGTTGGTTGTTGTTGGCTGGATTGGCATTATGCACAGCTCTTTTAAGGTGGCCCCAAAGGTTTTCAATGGGATTTAAGTCAGGGGTCAGTCCATAACATGAACCCCATTGACCCGAAACCACTCCTTTGGCTTCCGACTAGCGTGTTTCGGGTCATTGTCTTGCTGGAAGACCTATTTTAGTGGCATTTCTTCTTCTGAGTATGGTAACATGATATTAACAAGATGTCGACATAAACATTTTGGTCCATAATCCCATCGATTTTGTGTATTGGGCCACCACCGTTATAGGAAAAACATCCATGTTCTGTGTTCTGAGGACGTCTAACAAACTGCCGGGAATTAGGGCCACCGTACAGGACAATTTTGGACTCGTCCGTCCAAATTTAGCTCTTGTGTGATTTGTACAGCTGACTTTTTTGGATCTAGTTTGGCTGATCTCACAATCCTTCTATCATCCTGGCATGTTGTTTTTCTTATTTCACCTCTATTTTCAGGTTTTTTAACATATTTTATAGCAGTGGCTATCATTTTGGCGGAGCATGAACAAATACGCTGGATTTCTGTATAAGATTTCCCTTCTCTGCGCACCGAAAATATTAAGTTTGGTTGCTCGCCGGTGCAATGCTTACCTAGACCCACTATTGTAGATACAAAAAGAAAACAGATTGTGTAAAAGCCAGTTCCTGGTTTAACCTATTTAATTAAGACAACTCACTTATTTTAATGATTTCTGAGTGAATTTTTCAAAATAAAAACAAAAAAATATAAAATTTTTACTGACTGCTATTTTATAGTGCACCTGAAACACGATCTACAAAAACAAAAATTACTGTTTTTGTATGATCATGAATTGCTTGCTATTGTTTTCTCTTTTTTTCTACTGCTTAATATTTTATCTTAGGCTGACCGCATTAATTTTTAGTGAGTGAATTCAGAACTAAGAGAAGTAATGCATTGCTTCATTTTTTTAAAAGAACTGCTTTTCACCTTCACCTTTTTTGTTAATTTTCCTGAGTTTGGGAGGTATCTTCACTAATTTCATTGAATGACATTTTTAAATGTTTGTGTTTTTCTTATAAGATTAATGGCAAAAAATTTATTTTTCTTATAAAGGGAAAACAATTTAATAACTAGACAAGAAATTTAAATAATGTGAACATTTCTATGTAATAAGAGTCTTTGCATGTTCTCTATAGAGTAACAAAGTTTAAAAGTGTAACTTATCTAAAACATAAACTTTGTATGAAGTCATTTTAAAAGTTGATGAGAAATGTAGAGCTGAATATATTGCTGATGCGTCTACGAAGTGAACTAATGGATTTAAATTTCATTCCACATAGACCTGATTTAACTCTAGAGTGTAATATGTGCAACCTAGCAGAAAGAGAGGATACTGTCCACTTCTTGGGAAAATGCCCCATTCTCAAAGAAATCAGAAATAATGCATTCAGAAAAGACTTTCTATGGAAAGATTAAGTGATATGTTTATTGAATGAAATGAATGTTGTCAATCTCTACGAATTTTGCAAAAATGCGCTTAGATATAAAAGTGTTATAATGAACGAACATTTTTGATTGTGTTTCTATTCACTTTTTTTTAATTATTTGTAATCTATCATTCACTGTTTATAGACAACATTATAAATACCTTTTTTAGTATTGAAAAGTAATTATATTGAGAACTTTTTACATTAATTGTGTTTTGTTGTTAATCTGGCAGACGGCAATGGCCATCCTATAATGATTTGTGTAAGCATTATTGGTGTGTAATGTAAATTTTACTTTAATTCAATAAAATCTGTATCTTTTTTCTATCTATCTATCATATCGAATTAAACATTTAATAAAATTATATTTAATATTTTCTATATAAAAAAATCTATCTACAAACTGAACTTTTTTATTACTAAAGGTTTTAATTATAATTTTTATTGAGCAGAGTTATATAAAGTAATTTTCGTTTACATTTTCTTTGCTATTATATCAATAATTTTTATTAATTTTATAGTCTTCATATTTTTTTAAATTGCAGTAATTTAATTTAAAAAGCGTTATTTTACAATTATGATTTAAAATGCAATTCTCTTTGGCGGAAGGTAAAGTCATTTTAGGTTTTAATTTTGTTTAACAGATTTTGTTCTATAACTGTTTACTTACTAGTTTAGTCGTTACACAGTTAATTTAAATTGAAATACATAATTGGTTTGATTTTTTTGTTTTCATTTCTTTGACATTGGTCTACAATTGTGACTTAAAAATCATAATCAATCAAAATCATTCATAAAAGAGGATTCCTTGTGTATTTAAGCAAATTGTTTCCAAAATAAATAAACAAATTGGTTGGCACAACAGTCCGTTTGAGAACTATTGCCTAGTGACTGACAACTCTCAACCATTCCTGTGTGCGAGTATTGTTGTGAGGGATTGTTTCTACTATATTAAAAAAAAAACTAATGAGATTCCTTAAAATGAGAACTTATTTAAATTTGTTTGGAAAGATTCCTGTATTTTTTCTGTTCATAAAAAAGAAGAAAATAATGATGTTATGAGCTATAGGAAAGCATTGTCTACGACTTTCTCTATTTTCATTATTTTTTCTATACAACAACAAGGCTTCTTAAAGGCAGAGGTACTACACAGAATTCAACTAAATTTGTGTCTAGAACTCTAAACGAATTAGAAAAAGGAAATGAAGTAGACGTAACTACTACAAACTTTAATGAAGCCCTTGATAAAATCAGTCACTAAATTATTTATTTTAAAATTGATTTTCTAAACTATTTTATTTCATGACTCACATCTTACCTAGAGAACCGTCTATATAGAGTTATTTTCAGGTAATCAATCTCCGATCCCAATGTTATATAATCTCAAGAGTTCCTTAAAGGAGCCACCTTGGTCATTTGATATTTACCTTAACTATAAACGACTTTATTTATGTCAATGATAATTCGAAGATTTACTCAAATGACATAAAAATAATAAAACTAATTTGTACTCCATTTCATTCTATCTTGTTTCAAAATTGTCTTGACTGATTTCAGATTTGATGCGGCAAAAATGTCTTAGAAATCAATATTGCCATGATGCAAATTCATAACATTCATCCGTAAGCGATCATATCTTCTCTTCGAACTAATACGATGTTCCCATTATTATGACCTTATGAAGACCGTTTAAAACTTATAAAATTGCAAACCCTCCAAAAACTCTGCGAAGTTTCTGTTATTCTCTTTTTACTTTTCGAGGGACCATAGCCTAAGCATTTCTTATAGCAAAGATACCCATTTATATTAATCCACGGAATGCATTCTTCATCACCATACAAATTATAGTCTTTTTTAGCCAGTTTCAATGGTTTCCATATGACTCCTTTATCCCTAAGAAAAATCTACAAAGTTTTTCGTACTTCATATACTCGTATACATAAAAAGCAACTAAAAAACAAACAAAATAGATTTATTTTTTTGTTAATAGCATTAAGCGGAAGGAAATAAATACAAAAAATTTACTCCGAATTTAGGGACACTGCACAGGTTAACACTCCATGTCCATAACCAACAATTCAAATTCAAAATATTGTAAGCAGAAGCAATTTTTATGGCAAATCGTCTCCAGTGTTTGTTTTCCGTCGGAAAACTAAATTATTGTATCGCGTAAACTGATTATAATTCTATTTAAATAAATCACATTCAAATTGGAATAACCTGTGTTTTATCAACTTCAAATAGGAAGTTATTGTAATGGGTCAATTTTGACATTTCTCGACGTTTCAAGGTCCCTAGAGTTCAAATAAAAGATTTTAAGAAAGATGTCTGTGCGTGCGTTTGTGCGTACGTTCGTACATCCGTACGTTCGTATGTCCGTACGTCCGTACCGTATGTCCGTACGTCCGTGCGTTAGCGACGTTTTTTCGTCGTCGATAGCTCAAGAACCAGAAGAGATATCAACTTCAAATAAATTTTGTTATACAGACAATAAGGCAGAAAGATGCAGAAAGGGCTCTTAAAAAATTGCGTGGGTGTTTTTTTTACCATAGCAGTTTAAAAAAGGTGAACATTTTGGTTAACCCTAAATATCTCATGAACCAAAAACTCTAGAGACTTGAGTTAAATTTTATATAATATATTGTAACGTGATACAAAAGAAGTATATTTTTTGAAAAAATCCTGAAAAATGTATCACCTCGAAAATTTAACGAATACAAAATGATTTTAACTCTAAAACAATTTTATGCAACGAAAAGTAACATTTTTTTGAGAAAAATCAAATAGACAGTTTTTTTTTACAAAAAATAAAAACTTAAAAGTAAATTTAACAAAAGTTGGTAAAAATTGATTTTCGACTCAAATATCTTTTCAAAAATTTGAGATTATGGCTTCCAATTTTAAATTATAAGAAATATTGTTTTTTAACATTCAGCAAAATTTTGAGAAAAATCGAATTGACAGTTTTTTTTTACAAAAAATAAAAACTTAAAAGCAAATTTAACAAAAGTTGGTAAAAATTGATTTTAGACTCAAATATCCTTTTAAAAATTTGAGATATTAGCTTGAAACTAATCTTTTAAAAAATATTGTTGTCGACACTCAGTTAAATTTTGAGGAAAATCTATTTTTATACAAAAAATAAAAACCTAGCAAAAAAATAATACTAAAACTTGGTAAAAATTTACTTACGACTCAACAACCTTTTAAAAATTGAAAATATTGTCTTCAAACTTGTTTTATTTCACAGAAAATATTGTTTTCGATATTCAGTAGTTTTTGCAAAAAAAATCCTACAGTCCGTTTTTTCATAAAAATATAAAGTTTACAAAAAATAGTACGCAAATTTGGTAAAAATTGATGTTCGGTTCTTCATATATTTTAAATTAATTTCATTCAACCAATTTGTAAAAATTTAAAAATTGGTAAAACAAATGCTTCGACTAAAAATCTATTTAACAAACCTAGATTTTCAAACTAAACTATTTCTTTATATGAACAATATTGTTGGTAATTTTAAAGTTTGTAAGAACAATTCAACTAACAACTTTCTAAACAAAATCCGAAAACCTGCAAACCTTTTAAGGAAGATAAATCGACAAGATGGGAAGTTATCAGTGTGGGTCACATCCCAGCCTCTTCTTTGGTTTTATTTGAAAAATAATTGTATGCAACGTGAAAAGCGTTTTTGACATCTGATAAAATATCCAGAAAATTCAAACTAACAGTTTTTTTTTTTAAATAAAAATCTTAAGAAGACATTACTGAAACTTGGCAAACATTTATTTTCGACTCAAATATCTTTTCGAAAATTAAAAAGATTGGATTAAAACTATTTTCATGTTATACAAAAATTTTGTCTTCGACACACATTTTTTAAAAGAAATCCAAATATCAGTTTTTTATATACAAAATTGAAATATACAAAAAATGGTACGCAAAAATTTGGCAAAAATGATGTAACATTCTCCATATCTCGTAAATAAATGAAAGTATTTGCTTCAAAATTATTTCATGCTGTGATAAATTATCTTGGAAAAATTAAATCTGTATTTGTATATCTAAGAAATATAAACTATTAAGAAATGGTACTAAAATTGGTAAAAATTGGGTTTCGACTAAAAGAGTGTCGTTTACAAAAGTTGATTTTGAAATCAAACTATTTCATCATATGCAAAATATTGTTGATAATTTTAAGTTAATTATTTAGAAAAATTGAAATGACAACTTGTTAACATAACACGAAAACCTACAAAACCACAAAAAAACTTATAAGAAATGGTTTTCGACTCAAGTGTTAGTGGAACAAAGAAAGGTATTCATTTCAAATTATTTATCTTACAAAAAATATTATTATTATAGTTCTTCTTCTTTTAATCTGTTAGAGCACCTTATTTTATTCTTATAAAGAGATTTTTCAAGGCGGAAGTAGAATCGTGTAGTTTTAAGGCTTTCTTTTTATTTATTTATTTAAAATTAAATCTGTCTAATCTAAATACTAAATAAGTTAATTAATAAGAGTTCTCATATAGGTATGTATCGTGGGATTCCAATAATCACATTACGATCTACCATTACTTTACCACTTAAAGGAACTACCCTTCCGTTCCCGCACTGCACAAGACCGGTAAAACAAATTCGATTAATTACAAAGCGAATGAGTTTGGGGTGGCACCAGCACCACAACCACACCACCACCGCAAAGATGGGTGTGGATTTAGATTTGTAGAGGCTCAACGACAGGACAACAGCAGTGACTTTAGAAGAAAGTGTGTAACAAGTTATTCTACCTATCTACCCTCCCCCCCATATTACTATTATAAGTAATTATTCTCAGGAGCGTTCAATTCAATTTCAAAGTGGAAGTGCCTTCTCATGCCTAATGTCTATGTTTACACAATAAACAAAGTTCGACTTTCAAGCTTCACTTCAACTATTAACTATATCAATCTTATGTTTCTGTTAAGTGTTCATATATATGTAGGTAGGACGATTGCGGTGAATCGGAGACGGAGGAGTAGGGGAACAATATTGGTGTATGAATATGTGCCTGAAAGGATCAAAAGCTCTGGGAAAATTTCATTTGGTAATTTGTTTAATCGTTGCGACCAGGCTTAAGTTCAAAGTTTATAACTCCTTTGGGTTTGTTCATACTGAAGGTAAGTACACTCTGATTCTATCAGGATTCTGAAATCATGTCCTTGCGAAGCATTGTCAACCAGCCACCCCCTTTTTGTTGATATTGTAGGTAAAGCCTATTTATAATCGATAAATAAACAATAGCAGCCGTTCAGCTGTTTGTTTACTTTATTTTCTGCCTGCTCTGTCTTTTTTGGAGATAGTATGTCTGTGAGTAAATATTTGCGTCATGTTTACGTACCTGCATACGTATTCACGCATCAAGTAACATTACAACTATGAGAAAACCAAATATAGGTCCTAGAACCACCGACCCATTTTAAATGTTCTGTACATACCCAAGTTATAATGTCCTCAGTCTCATGTTTATGATAAACTACTAGTTATAATATCGGTATGATAAGTGCATAAATTCCGCAGGTGGTGGGTGTATGTAGAAATTATATTATTGAGTAGGTACACATATAGAAAAAAAAGAAGGTAATTGCCTTATTGAGAAAAAAGTAATAAACATGCAGTTACTTAGAATTTATTAATATAAATTTTTCATTTCAATTCAGTAAAACAATGATGACCCAATTTCGAGACATCGATTTAAAAAAAAAAATTTAAATATTTTTTTTTGAATCAATAATACTAGCAATGAAATCTTTGATCTTATGGAAATATTGTTTTTAAATTGAAAGAAGCCAAATTAAGAAAAAAAAGATTGAGAAAATTGAAAAAAAAGTATCGGCTTGTTTTTGAGAACATTCGAATTTTCAATTTTTGTCTAACAAATTTGTGGTCGAAATAAGTCGACCCAATGCTTTGGGCTGTAAGGGTCAAAACAGACGGACGGAATCTCTGTCATGTTTCATTAAAATCTCAAGTCCAAATTTTTAACGTATGTCAATATAATAAATTTGAGAAAAGTGCTTTCCTATAAAAAGAATTGCTTTTGGAGGCAGGGCCGAATTTAGAGGCCTCGGGGCAATTAAGAAGCGGAGGCCCCCTCGCCCCAAATTATTTTCTCAATAAATAATTTATTGTGAAACCAAGTAGATTCCTTTAGTATTGAACAAACACATATAAATACAAACGAAATAGAAGAAATTATCTAAAATTAAATGTTAGGGTTAACAAACGGAACCATTCGAGCTTTTTTCGCCGAAAAATCGTTGTTGTAAATAAAAAAATAAATTGGGTGGCGCAACAGTCCGTTTGAGAACTAGGGCCTAGGGCCTAGTGACTGACAACTCTCAACCATTCCTGTGTGCGAGTACTGTTGTCAGGGACAGCAGAGACCTACAGTTTTAAGCCGAATCCGAACTGCAAATTTGAGAAAGCACTTTTCATGACAAGAATTACTCTTGGAGAATTTGTCAATTCCTCGCAAGAGGCAGTACCCGTAAAAAAAACTTTAGGTGGCATAGGCAGGGATCGAACCCAAGACCTCTCGCATGACAGTCCCTCGTACTTTTTGTTTTTAATTCATTTTTATTAATGCATATCTTAAAGCTAGACAAAAATTCTTAATAGTAATGCCTTTCGGCCCTAAGATCTATTTTACTTCAATTTAAATTTTATTTATTTTTGTATTTATTAGAAAATTTGAAAAAAAAAACTTATATTGATATCCTTTGGCCCTGGTTCTCTACGGACTGCTGCGCCACATAATTTATTTATTTATTTATAGCTTTTAAAAAATACCCCTTTATTTACCTTTATTTAAATACACATTTTTGAAAATTAATCTTCAGGCTCTTGAGTTAATTAATTTTATTTAATTGAAAGAGTTGATGTGAGCATATGTAGGTATATCCCTTTTCACACTACCAGTTCCAATTCCTACATATTTCTAGAATATAATTATTTAGATACGCAAAAATATAAATGACAAATATCGAGTTAATTAAATAACGACAATTCAGGTTATTATACCAATTTGTCAGCTTGCTCATTATAATTGCAACATAATTTTGTAACATTCCTGACATCCCGCACGTGCATTATATTGATCAATTGCCAATTGGATCCAATTTGTAAATCCCTTTGATGCTTCATACCTATACCGTGTCTAAGAGTCCATAAATTACTTACCTACTACCTATAAAAAAAAAGATTATAACGACGGATTTTGTGGATGTCAATGGTTATTGTTTTCCCTGGTGTTTTCCTTCGAAAAAAAATAGCACTTTATTGATCCATCTGCAGATATTCAAATAAAAATCCCTGCCCGCATAAGGACATTCATAAACTATAACAAAATGTGATGACATTTTGCGCACACACCTCTCTTTAAAAGCATACCGGAAATAATTCCAATTTGTCCTTGGACAGTGGACATGGCATACATTTGACTAACAGTAGGGTAGATGTTACGATAAGGGGAACAATTTATTATTTTTTTATTATTGATATTATATTAATACCACCTACAGAGTCATATTGTATTATTTTGGAAAACCAAAAACACATTATTTATTTAATTTTCAAATAAAGTTTTTGATGTGAATAGTTTTGAATAATTAGTTTTCAAACCTCAAATTTTGAAAGAAAAACAATGTCAAACTATTTTTTTATCAAAAATCAATGTTCTTATCAATTTTGAATAAAAAACAGTTAATCTCATGCTAAATGTATCATATAGTTTTTGAGAACTAAATTTAATTTAAGAGTACTTTTTTCTATGGATTATTATATTTAATAAGAGCAAACATTTGAAATTAAATTTATTGGAATTTTTTTTTTAATTTCAAGTTTAAAAATTAATTTTTTAATTACTATTTAACTCAACCTCTTTATTAAAAAATTTAATTAAAGAATGGGTTGCTAGATTTTTGAAATGCTACAGCCTGATTCTGTAAATATTACCGGTTTTTAATGATATTTTTTTTTTCTGTTTAAGCCTAAACGATGGGAGATAACTTCCCTCCCGCATGATTTTTTCTTGACCTTAACCCACCTACTCAATCTAGCATTTTGGTACACCTTATAACAATCAACCTTTTTTTATTTTAATTTTTGGATGACGTTAGATAGAACACTTTCAGTTCTTGAGATAGGATAATTAAATCAATTCATTTAACGACGGTAAGATTACATAGTTTTTTGCTCATTTCTTCTTCCTTAAATACCAACTATCTTCTCCTTCTCTATTTCGACCTTAATATAAAACAAATTCGGTTAAATTTGTATTGATAAATATAATGTTTTTAGAATCGAATTATACCTGGATATATCCTCTAATACCTACTCCAGAACCAAAAAAAATTAATTTTTGTCTAAAGGCATTTTTACTACCTCTTGACAATTTTGGGTTTTGGTATAATATATTTGTGTTTGAAGAAAAAATTTAATTTTTGAAATCCAGACACTTTTCATATTTCTTTCGATTTCATTTTCAAGCTAAATGTACCACTGTATTCGAAGGTATAGCGCACTTCGGCAAGTAATGGCTGACAAAATAGTGGTGGCAGGGACCATTAAATGACATGCAGTAGCTATAACATTCGGCAATTGAATTTTATGGAGCAAACAAAAAACTCTTTATTCGGATCTCACGTAGACAATTATTTTTATTTTGCGGCAGCGGCAGCAACAACCGCCTTCAAACGGTCCATTTAGCACATTGGGCGGCAACTTTTTTATTATTTTTACAATGAGTTACACCTTCATATTATTACTTGGTACATATTATATTGTTTTTTAACATAGATGTATTTTCAGTTATTACATTTACCAAACATGTATTTTTAATGAATGATATGAAATTGTTTATTCGGTTCTTTTATTTGTTAGTGTTGTTATTCTACGGGAAAATTGATGATTTCATTTGAGAAGGACTCAAAGTATGGGAAAAATTTTAAGATAACCGGATAGCATAGTGGAAAGCCAAGATGAACAGGTACATGGATATGCTTACCTTTTTAAATGTTTTCAGTTTCTTGAGGTCAAAAATATAAAATTTGCATCCGTAGAGCTCAATTTTTAACTCTTTCCGCATTAAATGGTTCATTGTCGTCAGTTCTTCTTAAAATTCAAACTGTATTTGAACATAAAAAAGGTAAATAATTTAATTTAATTTTCAATTTAAATTTTAGTGGAGTATCATACCCCGTTTATTCTGCTTTATTCAAGCTATAAGTATAACTTAAGCTAACTTAAATTTAAACTTGTATAACTAAGAGTAGGAATAGGCCAAGAGGAATTTAATATTGAAGATGCTAGTGTTGAAATTAAATAAGTTTGGATTCAAATTGACCACTCAGAGCATACGGGACAAAGGCTCATTAAAGCCGGAGGAGGTATGGTGGTTTGGTGAATGAATAGAGTAGCAAAGAGTTTTACGGGTTACGAGCGTTAGTTTTGAAAGAAATCAAGTTTGAGAGAGAGCTGCTAACTGAATCAGAAAGAAGCCTACGTTGTATTAACGAGTTGAGGTTTAACAATTTGTGACGTCATGATAAGGGCATAATGTCAAACATAAAAACCCCGAAATCTATATATATAAAAAAGAATTACTCTTCGTTAGTCTCACTAAAACTCGAGAACGGCTGAACGGATTTATCTTTTCTTAGTTTTAAAAGGCGAGACAAAATCGAATAATTTCCAGGAAAACCCTAAAAACAGCCCTTTTCTATTTCCCATACAAACGTTTTCTAGAGTCAATTTAAATTTGATCGCTATTCAATAAAGTTCATATTAAATTATAATCACTCACTATTATCTAAGCAATTAAGGTGTGTTCCTAACGTCAAAGAGTCAATTTGCAATTTATTACCGCTGCATAAACTTCAAATAAAATGTAATAAACTATTAGTAGTACTGATTTCTAATTAATTTGGTCGGCTTCTCGAAACTTAATGTTAGCTAACTTCAGTTGGAACTGTATCAGATTATTTTTTTTAAATTTGATAAACCTTAAGTTTCGTCACAATTTAAGTTTCTGAATACAACCATAATATTTGACATTACATTTGACAACCAACTAATATGTCAATCATTCTGTCGCACTTCAGAAAACGGGGATTTATGGGTTAAAGGTAAACTCCAAAACAAAATCAGAACACGGAAAAAAAGTATTACGGTTGACGATATTGTGTTACGATCATGGTTACGATATTCTATGAGTGCATCCTTCTATCTTTGTGAGTGACGATTACCGTAACGTGCGCGA
The DNA here is from genome assembly GCF_945859685.1 of Eupeodes corollae. Lineage (NCBI taxonomy): Eukaryota > Metazoa > Arthropoda > Insecta > Diptera > Syrphidae > Eupeodes > Eupeodes corollae. The sequence goes on from NC_079150.1 coordinate 4,190,032, forward strand.
GAACTTTCTTTACTTTTGTGATCCCTTGTGATAATGACATTCCAAGTAGTGTGCTCTTTTTTTGTTGATATTTTGTGATAGTGGCACTTTACTGTTAAGTTACTATTAATTGAGCGAGAAATTTTCTCACTTTGTGCCCAGGTGAAGACGGCCTGACTTAGGTCGTCGCAGTCAATCAAGTGTGCGAAGAGCTATCTCACGTGCTAAGCGCACTGATGACCAGAGAGGAACAGATCAAGAAAATAGTCGTATTGCTATGTCAGAATTGCGTTATTTAGTGAGTGACAATGAAGTGGATAGGCTTAGAATGCAACGAGTTCGTGCAAATCAAACCCAACAACAGCGAGCACGACATAATAAAATTCAGGGAATCCGCAGACGCAGTGCTTCTGAGATTCTAGCTGCATTCCACTATGATCCGGCAATTGATTATTTTGCCGAAAAATCGGTAACAATTGGGGAAATGAAAATAATTTGTAAATATTGTAAGGCGTTAAAATACACTGGTGAATCTACTCGATTATGTTGTGCTAGAGGCAAAGTAAAATTGACACAATTGGTCCCACCACCAGATCCTTTACGTTCTTTAGTTTTTGGGATTGGAAATGATTCTAATCATTTCTTGGCCAACATTCAGAAATATAACAACTGTTTCCAGATGAAATCATTTGGCGCTACAGATATATATTTTTTTATAATATTCAAGTTTGTATACTAAAATATATATACAGCGTGTAACGGAAGGGGGTATCAACGCTGAATTAGGTGAATATAAAAAAATGTGGCCCTCCCATAGTAAATCAATCAGTTGGTAGTCAGTTTTGTAGGGGAGGCCCAAATTTGTTTTCATATTTCGCCAAAAATAGCGCAATGGACAAGATTCTACAGGTATGCAAATTAATTGTTTGGGATGAATGCACAATGGACCATAAGAGGTCACTGGAGGCTGGGCAGAACATTGAAAGATCTTCATGACAACCAAAATATTTTTGGTGGGGCGATAATTCTATTGTCAGGTGATTTTCGTCAGACTCTTCCAGTTATTCCCCGATCAACTGCTGCTGATAAATTAAATGCATGCCTAAAATCCTCGAATTTGGGACAGTACGTAATTAACAACTAACATGCGAGTATTTTTGCAACATGATGAAACTGCAAATGTGTTTGCGAAGCAGTTGTTAAATATTGGAAAGAATAAAGTTGCAATGGACACCTCGAACGGATTCATCAAATTACCCACATATTTCACAAACATTCAAATGAGGAGCTTATTCAGCGTGTTTTCCCAGATATAGCGCAGAAGTTCAATAACCATAATTGGCTGGGTGAACTAGCAATATATACATAATATATACAGCAAAAAATAAAGATGTCGTGGATCTCAATGAGACCATTTAGAATTTTCTACCAGGACAGTTGGTTTCCTTCAAATCAGTCGACGGCCCACGTCACTAGAATTGCTGGATTACCACCTCAAAATTTGCAGTTTAAAGTAGGATCAGTTGTCATCATGCTGCGTAACATTAATCAACCTCGACTATGCAATGGAACAAGACTGGCTGTAAAAAAGCTGATGAATAACGTCATTGAGGCAACAATCGTAAAAGGAAAATACAAAGGAGAGGATGTCTTGACCCCGCGAATATCGATGATTTCAACGGATTAACCATTACATTTTAAACGCTTACAATATCCAGTACGTCTGGCCTTTGCGATGACAGTAAATAAATAGCAAGGACAGTCTTTAGAAGTTTGCGGAATCAACTTGGAGTTTCCCTGTTTCGCGCATGGACAATTAAACGTCGCGTGTTCGCTCCTCGGAAAACCGTCTTCTTTGTTTATTTACGCACTACAAAACAAAACAAAAAATATAGTTTATAAGAAAGCTTTAAATTGATTAACAAACTGTATCATAACAGTGTGTGTCTTTTTAGTAAAAATTTAAATCTTATAAATAGCCAGTATTTCAGGAAAACTCTGTTTTTTTTAAGTTAGCAACGTGATGTGTCGAAAATAATAATAAAACTGCATGCTTCATTTAAAAAATGCTTTTTTATTTAATATGTTTTGTTTGTTTTGAAATTAATTTATACAAAAGTTTAGGTATTTTATTTATCGATTGAGGCAGTACGAAGTCTGCCGGGTCAGCTAGTTTTGAATAATTCTTTTTTACTTTTCGTTGAGTCGGCAAAATACTCACCAAATGTTTAACCTATTAAAATTGGTAAATTTATAAAAGTTGATAACTGATCCAAGTTCTTATTTCAATTCTAGGGTGCGCCTATACCTTTTCCATGGTTGTTAATTTAAAATTTCATGAGCATTTAAGAATTTATATTTTTTTATTTAAAAAGAACCTCTAGGTCGGTTTTCTAAGTATATATTTTCTTTGATTCTAGCTTCTCTATAATGTCTTTTATTAAGCACACGGACACAAAATAGAAAAACCAAGTGTTGAAGGTTGTAGTACCCGTGGCATGATGGTTAGTGCGTTGGACTGTTAGTTTAACTTAGAGTGTCCGTATGGGACCATTAAGTTAGTTGTAAGTTATGGATAATTAGGCTAGTTTAATGAATTTTTATCTAGCTTTAAGATAGGTTTAAGAATGAATTAATAAAAATGAATTTAAAAAAAGAAAAAAAAAAGTGCGTTGGACTGTCAAGCGAGAGGTCTTGGGTTCGATCGCTGCCTATGCCACCTATTGTTTTTTTCAAGGGTACTGCCTCTTGCGAGGAATTGACAAATTCCCCAAGAGTAATTCTTGTCATGAAAAGTGCTTTCTCAAATTTGCCCATCCATTCATAAAGTTTGTGTGTGTAATAGCTAGAGAAAGCGACTTATATTAATTTTGTAATTGAGTTTACTTTTCAACAAAACCATATTTTCCACTTCTTCCCAATTAACGGAGTGTAACCTTTTTGATTACATTCGTTTACAGACAAGGACTATTTACTTACCTTATATGTTAAATGAGTACCCTTCATTTCGTACAACACTTAACATCCCTTTTTATAGAAAAAGGTGTGGTAACGTTCTAATTCAACTACTTCTCATATCATACGCGTTATTACTTCGTTTTATTAAAATGAAATACATATTTATGAAAACATTATGTATGTAAATGCCTTTATGGCGTCGATGTTTGTTGGATCATCAGGGTTTGTAATTTCATTCGCCAATCTGTTAAATCACCTAAAGTTGACATATTTAAAGATTCGGGTGCGTACAAAAGGATCACATGGACAGTGTGGAAACCGTCATAAATACAGTTTCTTAAAATCAGTGAATCAAAATAGAAAGTCACAAACAAAATAGATGAAAAATGTTTCCATCAATTTAGTTTAACAATTTCATATTAGGTTTTTTCTAATATCTCATATAAAAAAAATAACTTCAGATAATATTCACATTCAGAATTATAAAACAAGTTAATAAACATTGAGCACATTATTAAGTAATGTTTTTGACATTTCGTTTACGGTTTCCTTCATTTTTTATCATTGCAATTAATTTTGACTGTATGTCCATTAAATTTTGTATTCAAAAATGGCAATGCTTAAGGGTGGTTTATCTAAACATTCAAAGGCAATACAATTTCTTAAAATGTTGGTAGGTATTTAAAATAACAAAATAAAAGGCATAATGAGAGCTTAAAATTTGATTTGTCATTGAACAAAAATAAGTTAGATTAATAGTATGGGAAGGTAATGTTGCAACATTCTGCTGTATTTTATAATCTATAAAGCGTAAGAGGACCTGAAAAGAAAAATTAGTATTTATGTCAATTGCATAGAGCATAGAGCATACAAGTCTGTATAGATTGATAAACCAACTTTATAGATTTGTTCTCTACGACCCTAAAATCTAGTTAAAACTATTTTCTTCATTATAAGATGCTTGGAGCTTAGTTAGAACAAAAACCTTCCAGAACCTCTACTGTTGAAACAAGTAAGATAGTAGAATTAATTTTTCAAAACTGAAAACTGTTTAATAAGAAAAATATTTTTTTTGTTTAAAGGATCTAATTTACGTCTAAAAATTTACTCAATATCATTTTTTTACACATAAATTCAAAAATATTTACTGTAATTTATTCTAAAAAAAACCTAAAACACAATATAGCAGCTTATTGTCTTTCTATCTACTATTTGTCAAGGAGTAGAAAAACTTCTTTCTATGATATTTTTACGCTCTAAATGAATATCCAGAACTGTTTTTCCCTAACTTACCTGAACAAATTTTGTTGGGTTTTAAAACAAGAGTGATGGTCTGCAGGTGATATAGATGTGCTAATAGCGATCACTTTTTTAAGATAAAGTAAATTTTAAAAACTATCTTTTTAAAGCTTCCAATTTTTGAACTTCTTGTTGACTAAATTTTTAACTTATCTTAATTTTTTACTTGTTTTCAAAGTAAAAATAAATATAACAGTTTAAAATATTAATGTACAAGTATTGAATAGTTTTTTTTCCAAAATATAAAACTAATGATGCAAGGCAAAAAAAAAGTAGGAAACCTTGAAATTTTGTAATTTTGTATACCTAAGAAAGTTACTAACTTTAACAAATACCAACATTGTTAAATTAAGGAATTTTCTTAGATTTTGAGGTAATTTTTGAATATATCACGTTTAACCACTCTACACATCAAAAATCCAAATTTGGTTTCAAGTTTTAACAAATTGGGAATTGTATGTAGGCTATTTATTCCACGCAGTTGTTTTTAATGTTAAATAACATATGTATCAACTTTTGAAAATAACATCAATTAAATTCAAAAAGCTGTATCATTAATTCTTAGTCTATTAAGCAGTAAGCACGATGAAAATGATGAAGCATGAAGGTAAGATGACGTTGATGATGTTGTTAATAGCCGCTTGAACTTTCGTAATTCGCTATAAGCTACCTTTATTGTTTGCGCGTGTTTGTCACGTGATTGTGATTATAATTACATAGATACATTTAAAGAATATTATTGCTGCTGTAAAACAGGTATACCTATAATTCACATAATTCAATCGCCCTTTCATATTTATATCCGCTCCCCTCATCCTATCTCATAATTATCATTTGCAACAACTGTAAAATCTATTGAAACATTAAAACGAAAATCAGATAAGACCCGCAGCCCAACGTTGTTATGATATCCGTTTTCGTATTTAAGTACTTGAATTTGGTTGAACTGAAAAAGGGGCTGAGATTGGCCTTTGCAAAAATAACATCAAGGTGATTAGAGAACGATTTTAGACTTTTTGTGGTAGTGGATGGTTTGGCTTGTATAATTTAGGTATATTAGTAATGTTAGGGGTTGGAAACGAAACGATGCATGGTAGTTTATTTCTAGCATAAGAAGGTTTTAATGTTCATTATTTTTTTTTATTTTGCGTCAATTAAATATAATTGTGTGATTCGTAATTACCAAACACAAGGAATATATATTTGTGATTGTTTTAATTGAACAGAAGATAATTTAGTACCATTTGTTTTCATTAAGTATGATATTTTTCAACAATTGGTTAAAATTTAACATATGTTTAAACAAGGGGTTAGAGCACTTTTCAAGTTGTTTACCATACATAATAAACGAATGCAATCTCTTTTGAATGTGAGTTTTTAAAGATTATTCGGTTCAATAAAGAGTTTCTTTTAAATGATTTGCAATTTGGGATTTCAACTTTAAAGTCGCATTTCTAAACAATACTGACACTGGGACCTGTTTAAGTGAGAGTGCACCAACTGCAAAGTAACACCTTATTAATACTTACAATTACATGCACAATTAGCCACTCACCCATCATTCCTGTTTCACAATTAATGCAGTTGTAGCACAACTCAGTATAAACTGTAGGGAGACTTTGGAATCATTCTGTTTTTGTAGATTTTCTTGTGACATTCTTGTGATACAAATATTACCGAATCCTTATGTCGAAACGTGTTCTTATATCGTAGATACAGCAAAAATTGTGTGTAGTATGACCATTCACGACACAGTCATAATATAAAAAAAGAGGTACGAAATTTGAAGTCAATGGGCAGGTTTAGACGACATAAGGGACTTGAAAGTAAGGCAAGTTTCTAGTATCTGATTGGCCAGTTGCCAAAAAATTACCTTCCAATTAAGGCAACTTTAATGGAAAGTTGACTGCAAAGTTGGTCAAGCAATATTGGTCAGAAAGTATTTCTTATAAGGATTACAAATTTTTAAATTAATGTACATAACATAATTCGTCAAAAAACAATAACACTATTTAGCACCACTTCAACTTCTGCTGCTATTTTTGTTTATTCAAATAAATAACAGGAGTGGTTTGAAATCAAATTACTAAAAATTAAATGAAATAAATATAGCGTTCCCCTGCTGTTCAGTTAGTTACAAATTTATGATTTTCAAATGTGTGTAAATAGTCCGTTTGAGAACTAGGACCTAGTGACTGACAACTCTCAACCATTCCTGAGTGCGAGTACTGTTGTCAGGAATGGAAGAGACCTACAGTTTTAACTTTTAAGCCGAATCCGAACGGCAAATTTGAGAAAGCACTCTTCATGACAAGAATTACTCTTGAAAAATATGTTAGTTCCTCGCAAGAGGCAGTACCCGTGAAAAAACTTTGGGTGGCTTAGGCAGGGATCGACCCCAAGACCTCTCACATGACAGTTCATCGCACTAACCATCATGCCACAGGTACTATATTCTGGTATTCAAGAGGTTTCGATTTGCGATATATTTGATTATATCCGCATTTTTTAAACACCCGCGTCTTAATCGCGTCTGATAAGAGATTGCGACTCCCTACATGTCTCTCATGTACATATCTTAACTCAGGAAGCACAGTGGTTTCGAATGCAACCAATCTTGAGTTGTTTATAAACAAAAAGTCAAAAAACACGAAAAAAGCACATTGAATGCCGGGAAAAAAATTGTTAATTTGATATTTTATAAAATTGACTAAAAGTTCGTGCCAATATTTTGCACATGATAAAATAAGTTTGATTTCAATATTTGTTTTTGTTCCCGAAATTTTAAGTCGAAAATCAATTTTTGTCAATTTTAGTTAGTTTTGATTTCTTATATAAAAATATAGATAGGATTTTCTAAAAACATTATCTTACATTAATAATATAATTTTGCATGGAAAAAAAATGATTTTGAAGTCAATACCTTCATCTATTTTTGAAATACGAGTATACCAATCAGATATCAGCTTTTTTTTAGATATTATTTTTTAATGATTCCTTCAATCGGATTTTTCTAAAAATTTTAAACACCATATGTCTTATAAGATGAAATAAGTTTGAAGGCAACATTTAATAAATAATGAAGAAATTATCAAACTTTAAATTGTGTTTTTTATTGGGTTTTTAATTTCTTATAAGAAAATCGTAACTTTATCAGATATCAAAAACGTTATTCTTTGTTGCATAAAATTATTCTGGAGGTAATACCATACATCAAAATTAAGTCTGAAACGAATAATTAAGACCCTTTAAGAAATTAGGTACATTCAAGGTTTTTTTTTAAACTTCTGTCAGAGTAAAATAAAGACCAGTAAGTGATCTCATAACTTATGAGATATTACGAAAACTAAGTGAGATATTAAAATAATTTAAACTGTAACTAGAAGATAAAGATTTGCAATTTTAAAAATCATCACACAATTTACTGTTTCGGGATACGTTGTGTTTTTTTGTCAAAGCACTAACAATATAACGGTTGATGTGGGTTTCTTAATTTTTATTTGATGGGTGCTTTTCACCGATTTCAGATTGTTCGATAGATAGATGTTTATTTAATTCTTATGCAACATTTGTTCTGATTTTCTGGATAAAGTATTTTGTGATAAGGAATTCGCAGAAATTTATTGAAACTTATTATTTTTTTAATACAGTATTTAAGACAATAAGAACTATGACCAAAAAATTTTACAGAGTAATCGAGAATTTTGATTATACAGAATTGTCAAAAACAGTATATGGAGGCGCTCCAAAAAGACGACCGAAAAAACGTCTGTAACCTTTATTGTTATTGCTACAGAAACGTTATGTTCCTTGAAAAATGACATTTACATTTTTGTTGAGATAGCTTTCACTTATGTTGTGACTATCGCCTTACACAGATAAAATTAGTAAGTCAAAAGTTAGTAAATTGAAATGATCCAAATGAATAAAGGTAAAAAAGTCTCCATTCAAATAATTAAATTTTATGTTTTGATTTATTTTAACGGATTTTTTTTCTCTAAAAGATTTTTCTTTCTTACAACGTAATTCTAGCAAAACTGCTAACTATTGTAAGTCATCAGTCTTTGTGAGAATACATTCGATAGAATCATTTGCTTAGATGCTGATAGATGGAACTTCTACTATCTGATTTAATTTTACCAGTCCTTACCATAAATGATAACGCATGTTAATGAAATTGTGCACTAGAATTGTTAGTGATCTATAGTTAGTTAGTTCGTTAGTTTTATTGACTTCAAAAGATAAAAGAACAGAACATTATATTCTTAATTGTAAGATTACACAAGTCTTTAAATGGTTTGACCGAAGGCCGTCTACCAGACTGACATTTTTTTTAAATTTATGTATACGAAAAAAAGCTAATTAGATAAAATTCAATAAAATAATCAACTATTCTGGTTCTATAACGAAGAGCGTTCAATGAGTATTCATACAGAAGGTCCCAACTTAGTTCTCCCTTCAAGATGTTTATCGTTTCCTCTAAACCGAGTATATCTATCTCAAGATAGCTTTTTCAATAACTAGTTTTACCTCATTTTGGGATAAAGGCGCATCCAGAAACTCATCAATTATTAAAGGTGGTGCATATTGAAACGATGGTGCTATGTGTGAAGTGTTGAGAAAACTTGTTAAATGGATTTTCAATTGTTCAGTGATTTATATATTTAGTATATTTTTTAACGTAAATGATTTTTAAAATGAATTAAAATAAATAAAATGTGTTGAACACGATTTCGACCTAAGGGGCCTTACCAATAATCAAAATTAAAGTTCACTTAAATATTTAACTGTGTTTTAAATATTTTGACATACCAATCAAATTTTTAATAGTTAGGTTAAGGGCTAACGCCCAGTTAAATTTATTGTTGGGAAACTCAACTTTAAACGGACAGTTAAATTAAACTACTTGGTTTGCACTGTCATTTTGCAGCACACGCAACAAATACTTTTCAGGTCACAAGAGTTGAGATCTGCTGATTGTTTGTGGCAATATTTTATAGAAAAGTAAGTCGAATAATACTTGTTTTAATATATAATTGTGATTATGTTCTTATAAATATCCATCATTTTAGAAAGTGCTGAAAAACAAAATTTAAAAACGGAGCAGATCGTCAAATGAAGGAGCTATAAGTCGAAGCAGCTAGACCACTTGCGCATGTTATAGATTATAAGCTAAATAATGGCAAATCATCAGGCAAGTAGCTTTGAATTAAAGCCGAAATAAGTAAGGGACATTGAGCCGCTACAAGCAAGAGGCACGAACCAATTTAAGTCAATTTAATCGATCTCAGAGGGACACCGGTGGTGGAAAACCTTTTAACCTCTTAATGAAATTTCCGCTCTGGATTTAGTTGAAGATACCACAGAATTTGATTGCTATGCCTTTTTTAAAGAGTCATCAATAAATAATTGTTACTCAAACATTTGTTGTGTTCTTATTTTTTCTCTCAGCCATTTTCCAACCATTTATTATTTCGAACTCTCAATAATTTTAATTTAAATAATGTATAAAATAATTTTAATAAAATATTTTTGTTTTTATGTTTGCAAATTTTACTAATGTCTATTCAATGCTGTCTTTTTGACCGAGAATGCAGTAGATTTTGTAATAGAAGACTAATTCGTAAAAGAGGTATTTATTTCGTTTATTAGTATACACGCAATTTAATTCGCTGTTCAAATTTAACTCAATGATACCTAAACGTGTGGTAAGGCCCAAAGTGTTTGTTTTCTTTTAACCTACAAACTGATTAAATATTGCTTCCTCCATTATAAAAAGCCATCAGTAGTTTTGGTACATTGAATTTTCCATGAAAATATGTCTGCAACCACCACATTAAAATTAGCTTTTTAAATGTTATTTTATAAATATTTAAAAACATGCTCAACTTTACTTTCATATTGATTTTGACACATAAAATTCATAACATTGTATGATTTATTCATGCTAAAAACTGAAAAAATTAAATGGAAAAGTGGAAGCGCACCCTAGCAGCCAGAAGTGAAACTACTACTATTTCACATACCTAGTTTCACGTACAAGAGAAAAACTAAAATAGGGTTTTCTTTGGTTTATCAGTCCTGGTTATAGATAATATAGATCCTTGATATTGAAAATTAATATAAAAGACTATTAACCTTTTTGTCTCCAATATCATATTTTATTTCGTTTGCATGAATTTATTTCTTTATAATGAACTTTGTTTAGATTTCTTCAGATAAGTTATGTTAATTATTTATTTAATTTTTTGTTTTGTCATTTAAATTTTACATCAATCGTACATACATTTAAACTAATATTATATTTTTTTAATTACTTAATTTTCATGCTTGACTTTTTCATTATTATTTTAACTATGTGAACAAAGGGAGGTCACTTATTTCTCAATTTGCTTGTTTAACATAGGTCTTATTTGCTTGGCTATGGTTTTGTGGCTTTCTTTTTTTTAAATAAAAGTAGGTGTATGTTTTTCTTAAATTTGTTGTTTTTTTTTGCTTAGATTTCATCTTTTCCTGCAAACACTTCTTTACTTACGAAAAATAAATTAATTACTTATTTATAAATGTAATAATTTGTATTTTTTTTTTTGATATTTCCAAGATGTGAATATTGTGAGAAAAGGAAGTAATTTTTTTATAATTTTACTTCCATCAATTTATTTTGTTTGTTTTAAGTGTGAATTGACCTATTAAACTACGTTTGCTTTTTTACTCTAAGTTAAGCTTAAAGTGTTTTATTTTTTTGCTGTTGTTGGAATTGAATTTAATCTTACAAATTTAACTTTAAAATAGGTGTATGCAATATTTTCTGATAAAAACCTTTTATTATATTTTTGTTTTAATTCTTTGTATACTTATATTATTAATGCATTACCAACTGTGTGTACTAATCATGAGATTGTAGATGTTTTTGGGTAGGTAGTTATTGATCTTATCTACATGACACGAATAAGTTATACCGAGCACCTTCAATTAACACCAACTTGGAGAAGTAGATAACAGAAAATTTAAAAATCAAAATATTTAATAGCCAGTTTAATTAAAAGACAGAACTAATTATGATGTTTTTTCAATGCATGAATGTCATTTTGAGCTTTTCTGTATTTTCTAAAACTGTTTTAGAAAGACTTTATTTATAATATTATAAGCAACTAGCAATTAGCTCACGTCCACTATGAATAACTGTTGCTCGTGAAACTTTGTTAATGACAACTGCGAGAAATTCATGGTTACTTAGGATTGCCCACCGTCAATTTTATCACAAGGAAAAGTTAAAAGCATGGGATGCTTGATGTAGCTTTTAAAACGGCTTTCTTGTGTGTTAAAAAAATGATTTAATTTGCTTCTGTTTTTTATGGATGTGAAGCTTTCTTTCATCAAATAACGAAGAATACAATCAAAAAATATCAAATATTTCCTATGAACGATATTAGTTTACAAGATTTAATTTAAAGCCGCCCCTAAGTTGCCCAAGCCTTAAACTTGGATCAAATTAAATCGAACTTGATTACGTGGAGGGAGAGATTTAGGGGCCAGTTATAGTTTTCATTCAAATCAATTTGAATGGATATTTAACTGTGTTTCCCTTTGATTAGAAATGAATATTATATACAGTGGTGGACACGAATTTAGCACATTGAAAAGAGTACAAGTATTTTTCTACTTTCAATTCTTTATTACTTGTAAGTAACGGTTCATTTGTATGTTGTTACTATGACTACTTTATATGGTAATAAAAATGTGTAAATGATTGAAAAGTAAAATACCGTTTTGCGAAAAATGAAGATTCTTTGTGATTTGCGTTGTTTTTAGCTGGACATAAATCTAGCCCGTTTTGCAATCGAAGAGTGTATTTTTAATGTTTGTGTTTTTTTTAAAGAAAATAATAATTTTTGAGGTAATTAAATATTCCTTTAATAATCTATATTAAAAAAATAAAAAATAATAAAATTATTTATAGGTTATCCACCAAGTATTCGTTTAAGACCTCCGGGGCCATTCGAAGCGAACTTTCAACAAACTATGGAGTAAAATAAGACGCCGATTAAATGGAAACAATCTACGTGGGTGTGTTGCTCAGAAATCTGAAATCTAGGTTACAGTTTGCCAAAGCGCACGTAGACAAACCAATTATATGATACCCCACGTAGAAGACAATTTGCCGTCCAACACACTAACCATCATGCCGCGGGTACTACGACAACGACAGTAATCACACTTCAAAGTTAGTGAAGTGTGCTTTAGAGTTGAATAAAATCGACGTTATGAAGTGGCCAGCACAATCACCCGATCTTAACCCCATCGAGAATTTGTGGAATGATGTTTAACATCACATTGAGCAAAAAAACAACCAATTTAATAAAATTGTGGCAGGAGATTCAAAACGCAATTCCAAAGTCACGATGTGATTCTTTGGTTGAAAGTTTGTCAAGAAGAATTGCTTCTGTTGATTGATGTTTCTACATTCCATACTTTTTTCTTCTTACAGATGTTAAACATATTTGATGAAGTACTATGAAAACATAGTGCTATGTATATGTAATGTAAATAAAATATAACTAATTTCATAATAAGAAAAAAAATTGAAAATTAAATGGTTTTTATTTTCTTTAACAAGTGTGCTTAATTCTTGTTCACCACTGTATACTGATCGATCGGAAATCACACAAAGAATTTTTTTCAGAAAAAAAAGTTTAATTGCGATTTATTTTTCAACAAAAGTGTATTCTGCTATTTTACGGACGGAAGTTTATTTTTCTGAACAGCTGATACTTTCATGTTTAAAAGTGAAACGAATCGTTCTACCCATTTGTGTTTCAATTCCACAAAACAAATTTCCGTGGATTTCAATTAGGACATTTTTTTCAATGATATACATTTTTACTGAAAGCTAAAGAACGACCTGCCAACAAAATTCAAATGATTGGTTTCAATGATGAAAAGCAATGATAGCTATAATTGGCCCATAAGGGAGAGGTTTTCTATATAGACCGTTCAAGAGGTAGAGATAGTTTTCTATCTAATAAATTAATAAAACAATTTTAATAAACGATGGAAATATTTAAAATAAGAAATTATAGTTTCTAAAAACCTGAATTTCTTTTTTATTGATTATTGTGTGTTGATAGTTTTAAAAAGAAAAACATTATAAAACTCAAAATGTATCAACAAAATATAATTTAAATTCTTATTTATTTCACAAAGTTGACAAAATTGTTCAAGTTTTTTTTTTTCTTAAAAAAATAATGAAATAAAGTTAAAAACGCTGGTTAATTAATTTGGAAAAAGAAAATAATAATGATCTAAAATCAAAAAGAAATCCATTTATTGTGCGCTATGGAATGCAAAAACAGGGGAAATTTGTGATTTTGACAGATCTGTACCAAGAGCAAATTTTAGCCATGGAAGACCCCATCAGGCAAATAATAGGACCGTATTAAAAATTATATGTACCTTGTGCTCGTTTTACTCGACATACAACTTTAAAACCTTTCAAAGATACAAATTTGAAACTCAACAAAAGTGATATGGGATAATTTAAATCTCTATTTGAATTTCTATAATTTTAGACATTCACCGATTAAAATTGACAGTTACATAATTTCTCAAAGTGTATAGCTGGCTTTAGGGGACAGAGGTTATTAGAAGAAGTCTTTAGCACAGTGTTTACTCGATTTATGGCAATACAACTTTTCGATCATTATATGTAGGTTCTTTAAACAGTGAGTGGTAAAAATTACCACAGTTGTATTAGATATCAAATTTAACTGCCAGATAAAATCTTGTCTTGCGATAAAATGATTGAAATATGTGGTGGGAAATGGTTTGGGTAACTCATCGTAATATAAGTACAGTCGACTCCACTTAAACGAACTTCGGATGTATGCATATTTGTTGTTTTTGTTTACCATTTAAAATTAAATTAAATTTATATCTGTATATTTAATTTTTGATTATGACGGTTGAGACTGTGATAACGATGAGAATGTAATGGTTTTAAGAAAAGGTGTGTTTAAACTCAAAAACGTATGTTTAAACAAGATAATAATTTGTGGAAATGAAAACTGGTTCAATAAAATAGAATTTTTAAATAAGCGGATTGCAGTTATCCCGAATAATTTTGGTTTAAAAAAACCATAATGTTCTTATGGACTTAATCTGATCTAATTGCATACTATAGCTTAACACTTGTCAGAATCTTTAAATATTTGTTTTTAATTTCCATTTGAAAAGCTTATTGAATAACAATCGTATTTAATTTTCAATAAATGTGTCTGTGTTGATTTATTTACTTATTTTGTTTGTTTTTAATAATTTCCATTTTATTTTATTTAAATTATAATGTGTAAATGGTGTAATTTGTTTTACATATTGCATAGATATATTTTTGTAGAACTAATTAAAAAAAACTATTTAAACAAAGAAAAAAAGTTACATACATGATTTTGTTTTTATTTATATATTAATATTTATAAATATGAAAGAATATATATATGTATACATATACGTATATATTTTTATATATACTTATTTGTTTTTATTTTTATAAAGACATAATGCTTTGCACTAGATCTTTTTGATCACCATTAAGAGTTTTTTGTTTTTATTAAATTAAAAAAAAAGTTAAATTGAATAAATCCGCATTGAAAAAAAAATGAAATTTGACATTAGATTTGCATTACAAATTAATGTTTGAACATTAAAAAAAAACTAAACTTATTTTTCAGAATTTTAACAGGAAAAACTTAAATACAAAAGTGCCCTTTCACTCACATTATTCCTATTTTTAAAAACAATGTGAAAAGTCGCATAGATACAAAATAAATATAAAACTAATCTAGACATCAAGAAAAAGTGGTAATTTTTGTAGATACAAGTATCTCAATTATATAATCTTTTTACCCCGTTTGAGGAGACTTTTTTTGTTAAATTTTCTTAACAATTGTGCACATTGCGAAATACATTTTACTAAAGTGACAAACTTCACTCGGATCCATGTTCTTTGTTAAATTAGGTTTACTTAATAAAATTAATAACACTTAAAAAATGTTTGTATTCGGTATTTGACTTCACTAGTCGCAACTTTTAAAAAGGCTTCCATACGAGACAGTCAGGTTATGTCTAAATCCGAGTTTTGGTGAGTTATCTTACTGTTTAGGGAAAGAGAAAAGCAATCGTTGGATCGTTTCAAGAGAAAAGTTCTTTACATGATATATGGTCCCGTATGCATAGAAGGTGTGGAGGAGAACGACGAACATTACGGGCTGTACAGCGATGTAGACTTAGCCAGGAGCATAAAAGTCCAATTAATGAGATGGTAGAGCGCATGGAAACCGCTCTTGCCTGGAAAGTCTTCGAATCCACGCCTTCAGCAAAGCGCCTAAGTGGAAAGGCCCAACTTGGAGTACGCAACTGTAGACATCTTGCTTATGGCCAAGCTAGATGGAAAAATTTGTTGGGTGAAGCCTGAAGAGCTGTAACGCCACCTTAATTAACCATGTCATATGGAAATAATTTAAAAATAAAAATATCGGAATACTTGTGAAAATAGATAACATTCCCCTTGGATGCTAAGAAAATTTTAAGAGAATCAAAACGTCCTAACAATTAGACCTATATGTAAGGAGGATCATCCTTACAATTCTCTCTTCATAACATAAGTAAAAGGAGACGTTGACTCACATCTGCCTTGGCCAGTTCGAGAACTTCATTTTACATTGAATGATTGATTAAATGGTCAACTTAACTGGCACGCTAGGGGTTGCTTAAGGGGACAGTAAAAGTATTTTTAAAAAGGATGAACCTTTTCATTTGCATTAAGCATTGATTTATTTGTACTAATCTTAAAACAAAGTATAAAACAAATTTTTAAACTATTATTTAAAAAAACGAGCTAAGGAAAAAATTATTTTATAAGACACCATTTAATATTAAGATATACACGACTCACAATTTAATCTAAACTTTTAAACAAATGTCAAGGTTTTAAATGTAGTTAACCCTTCATATATGATTTGTACATCTTTTTTGACACGCATCAATACCCATTATTATAAGTTGACATACCTTGGAAACGGAAGGGTGGTTGCTGCTTACTGCTCAAGGTGTTTATAAATGAAGATACTAAACTTATCCATGAATGATAAAACTCATTCACTAAAATATAATGCAGAATCTGTCAATTATCTGTTGTTTTAATATCTTAAAAAAAACTAAAAGTTTTAAAAAAAGTCAAGGAATATGTTCAAGTAATATGAAAATACAGATAAAAAATAATAAAATTAAACATTGTTCTTAATAGGAAGGCATAATCTTTTTTTAATCAATTTTTATTACATTTATAATATTGATTTGAACGCTTTGCGCTTCATCACATGTGAGTGTTAAGTTTTTTGTTAGTTTATTTTATAGCTCTGCCGGTTTGATATAAATAAATATTTCCTTTATTTTTATACACATAATTTATGTATCAACTTTTTCAATACATAATTAACATAAACATGTGTTTATCCACACTTTATTAATTTTTTTTTTATAGAATCATCAATCAATGACCGGAGGTACATATATGTATATAACTTCCAATTATAAAGATATTTTTATTTAATTACTTCTATTTTTGTTTTTATAATTTAGTCAAATATATTTTATATACCTAAGTCAAAATAAGAAAAAGAGAAGGTTTCTTTAATGTATGTTTATAAGGAGGCTGTGAAGATGTTATGTAAAGAAAGTTCATATCTACTTTCTAGGTTAATAAAATATTTGTTGATGTATACATTCATACAGAAGATAGATATTTTTTAAGGATTTGTCTAACTACATTAAAAAAATACTATTCAACAACATTAAATTGTACATTCTCTTTTTATTTTATAGCGTCATTTAATGTTCGTTTTCCAAGATTTTTTTTACTATTGTTTCCCAAATTATTATATATTTAGAGTATCTTTTTGAATAATGTTTATACGATACTTCATACATTTGTAAAGGAAAAAAATTAATACCCGTATATGTACATATGTGATACTACATAAATCTTTAAATGAAAAATATAAAACTCTCAAGTTAATGCATAGATCTGTTATTCGGGATTTTAAATCAAGAAAACTCAAACATAATCGAAGCCACAAGCACTAAAATAATCATGTAACTAGATTTCAAACTCTTAATTTATTACTTTTTTTATAATAAATTAAAAAAATAATTTTCTTTCATAGTCATAATGTCTTAAATTTCTCAAACCTGCAAAAAGAAAACAACTTCAAAATCAAAGAAAGAGTTCAGTTGGGACCGGATTGTCAACCAAAAACAAGGACATCTATTTTCAATGCTAATAGTTTTAAAAATTCCCTGTAACATTTTGATATTTATTTTTCAGCTTTCAGGTCGGCATCAAACGATTTTTGAGATTTTTTCTTCGGTTATTATATAGTATTATTATTATATAGTATTATTAACATAGTCATATTAACAGTCAACAAAATAATATAGATAACATAGAATTGGCCTACCTCCCACACTTTTTAATTATTATTTGTATTTTAGAGATATACTCAAGGAACTTTAAGAACTACATCACCAGATGTCCGGGTATCGTGGTATTGCATACCTTATAATAGCTGGTTTCAGATAAGCTAATGTAATTTGCGATAAATGGACAGGTTCAGACGTTCTAAGGTACTTAAGGGGGTATTCTGGTCTAGAGACATGAATTTTAGGTAATTTTTGAAGTGCTGTAGAAAAAAGCAAGCAACAATTTTACCATACATTTTTTTATACATTATTTATTCACATTAGAAGCATACAAAAAAAATAAAAAAGTAAAAAAAAAATCAAAATTCCGTTAGTTATCAGTTCATGGAGTGGTGCGTCTCAAAAATTTGGTGCGTGACCATACCCACGATTTTAACTCTCCTAGAAATCTGAAATCAAAAACTAAAAAAGATTATTAATCTACAATAATGTCGCAATGTCTGGAACTACGGAAAAGTTACAAACATTTCTTTTTACAAAATGGCGGCTGTCTAAAGAAAAATATAAAAAATTTACCATTTTTTTGAACATTCTTCGATTTGTTAAAAATATTAAAAATGAAAATTTGGGGATGGCCGTAGTTCCGGACGTAGACAAGTCCCTAAAGAAGAATCTCTTAAAATTTCAAGTAAATCGGTTCGGCAGAACCTGAGAAATCGTGGGTATCAGATTCAAAAAGACAGTTCTGAGAAAAACGCGTTTAAAGTACCCCATTATGTCTTTTGTTCTATTAGTTGCAGCCCAACCGATTTGGATGGCTGCTCAGCAAAATACTTATTTCTCCGAAAATAATTTGAATTTGGGAAAATCCTCTCGTAGACATATTCTAAAATAGTTATACTATGAAAATATGAAAACAAAAAAAAATCGATTTTTTTAATTTCTAGACCAGAATACCCCCTTAAAGGTAAGACAAGTTTCTACACCTGATTAGTCAGCTGACTAGCCAAAAATGTGTTTTCCAATTATAGCAACTTTATTGGAGAGTCAGTCCAAAAACATTATTTTTGTTAATAATGCGTTGGTTTATTCTTCGCGGGCAACTGAAGGTAAGGGTTAGTGAAGTAAAGTTCTAAATTTCAAATTAATAACGCCTGAAAAACCAACTAACAATGCAGTTGACTGCAAATGAAATGGTTTAAGTTGTCTGGACCTGCCCTATGAATATCGAAAACGATTCATTCGATATGTATGATCACAACTTACTTTGAGCTCTTTTCAAACTTTTTTTTAAAGCCTAGGATTGATTCTGTGTCCCACACAAGAGAGAAAAAAGTCACATTTTTTGAATCGACTTACAATCCAGAATGCGCTATATGCTGTGGCTCGTGTATAATTGTATAACTAAAAAAAAACATAACAAATCTATGACCTCTTACTTGAGTAGAATAAAACATCATAAGATACTTCTCTTGGTTGTTAAATAACAGTAGTCCACAAAATTTTGTAACTGAAAACTAAATAAATGTTTCGAAAGTTTTTAGCGCCTTGAGTTCGAATCCGACTTTGAAATAAAAATAAATAACTTTGAAGTGACTCAAATTTATAATCATTCAAAATGTGGTTAAGTCCAGTCTTAAATACCCCCGGAAAAATCGTCGTTAGTTAGTGTTTAGTCCCACAAAACGTTCAAAATTTAAAGACACGCTAATAACGACCGACAACTTATAAGAATAAAATATAATTTTAACTGTATTTGGAAGATAAAGATTTATATTTGCAACACCGAACTATTATCGTGTTTGCAATTTTGAGATGAAAAGCCGAGATTCGAATTCAAACCCTTTGAAAATCATTAGTTGGTTTTTGTTACAAAAATAAACTTAGTTTTGCTGACCAGTGTAAATTAAAATTTATATAAGTATATAGAGAAAATATTTCCTGAAACAAAAAATGAAATAAAAACAAAACATCTCTCCATCATAAATTCACTTTTTTTAGTTTAACTATTGAATTTTGTTTTGATGTCAGAAACCAAACAGTGTTGTAGATTGTAAAGAAAATATAAGATATTTCTTTTTACATGCAAGTTTCTTCTGTAACAAGATAATATCACATTTATTTCTACTTATATATGTTTTTTGTTTTTAGATAACTACTGCTATAAATAAAATAAATTCTAATCAAAGCTGATACTAAGACCGCCCATTTTTTTTATTATTAAACACTTCACAGACAATATTAATTTAATTAAGCAACACTTTTGATAAAAATCACGGCTGTTCAAACTTAGCATAATTAAATTAATGTAGGCACTTTAACAATTTTGCACCTACTACTACAGTGGAGAAATTTTAAAATTACGTTGATAAATGGTGGGAAAGTTATAGGTAAATTAATTGCAATGAGGTTTACAAATAAATCATAGATATTAATTATTCTGATAAAAAAAAAAACATTACAAACTCTTACTTTCTTTGACGTAGAATCTTAGTCAACAAACATTTTCTGTTAAAAAGAATATATATATATTTACCACCAGAAAAACTTCAGTACAGTTTATATATCTATATGTTTGCATAGGCCTAACCAAACAAATAAACAGGCGCCTTTCAATATTGATAGATTTGGCCGGTAAAAAATATATGTATTAATTTTTGCCAATCAAAAACAAAACAAAGAATTTAAATATAAACGTACGACTTTTTTAAAATAGGATTCGGTCACCACACTACGGAAATCCGAAATTAATGTCTGGTTTCAGGTTTCCGAGATACTGACCACTTTTTAGAAATAGTTGAAATAGATTAATATTATTAAAATGCCTGTTTTAGATTATATGGCATTGCCTGTGAAGCGGACAACGACAAAAGTGTTAGTTGTTGAAATGTTACTAACTTCATATAATTAAGAAATTTGTTTTCTTTAAAATAGCCATAGCTAAGAGATTTGAATTAATTTCAGGGTCAGGCCTTAAAATCAAAATCCTTTTGGATTTATGCTAAAAAAACAATTAAAGTATAAATGGACCATAAATACACCAAATTCAACAACCAACAATTTTTTGTTGACCGCTCCACATGAAATACGCCTTATATTTAAATCTAGAACGTATTTTCTTTATGAAATCATTTTTTAATTCGAAGATGACTTCGATTCTATGTTGAAGTTACAGTTAAATGGTTGCTACCAATGTTTTAATACGAACAAAATAAAACATTCAAATTGGAAACGACCTCGTGTTGCAATTAATTTATTTTGAGCTTTGTCAAAACAAAGTAATCAAAAGAAAATATAAATCATATTTGTTTCTTTTCTCTTTGATATTTAACTATAAGATTGGTAAAATGAATAATTTATTAATTTCAAACTGTGTGAAGTATGCAAATATACATAAATAGTTTAAACTGTGTAATAAAAGAGTTTTACATTCGGAAACCCGTCATGTTTTAACACCTATTAGGTATTTTTTATTTTATTGCTCATACTATTTTGCTTCATTTGCTTAATTTTAAAGTTATATCAAAAAATAATGAAAATTTAAAAGTTCATCATTTGAAATTACGAACTCGAGATTTCTGTTTTGTTTTGTTTTTTTTTTTTTGTATCTTGTATCTTATTTATCGTGTTCTGTTTGTTTCAATAAAATAATTTTCATTTAAAAACTGAATTTCCTTTGACATCCTAAGGATTTGATGCAACGAAATCCATTTTTTTGTATCTATAGGTATAACAAGCTATTCAAAAATAATTTCTTTTTTTTCTAGCATATTTTCTTTTCTTTTAGAGTAGGTATACATATTAAAATATAAATACATATATATATACATTTTTTTATTCATATAAGTATAGATTTTTCTTTTTCTGTAAAATTGATCTAGTAAATATAATATATATATATAGATATTATGTAACTGTATTGGATCTCAACACGATTTTAGTTTTATTTTGAACAAATCTTTTGTAGGTACTTTAATTTTATTTCCCTTGCTTTTCACTTTCATTTTTGTTTTCTTTTTTAGAATGCTATACGGCAAATACTAAATATAATATATTTGCCTTAATTTTAAATTGGGACTTGTCAATTTTTGAAATGCTTGAGGCAATTAGAGGTTCAAATATATATATATATGCTTTCTTTGTATTACAGCAAACTGTTTTAAAACATTCCACTAGACTATAAACAGATTTTAACAAATAATTACACTATAGGTAGTTATTTATCTTTGTTATTTTCTTTTTTTTTTTAAATTAAATTAAGAAACAAGGCGAAAATCTTGCGTAGACCAACAGTAACAGCAACATGTACTTGATAATCTCAAACTGGAAACTATCATTTTTATTCATTTCATTCTATTGGTGATTTGCTATATACATTACAATTATTAATAGAATCATATTTGACACTCTTGTTTTTTTAATAAGAGCTATCATTGTTTGTTTGTTTAGTTTGGTAATAGCTTACAATACTATTTATTTAATTATAATTAAAATTATTATTGAACTCTATTGGTTGTTCAATATATATATATACATATACAAATATATATATAAATATATGCATATATATATATATATATATATGCTAATGTTATCTGTCTAGGTGTGTTTTAATTTTAATTAAATTTTTTGTTTGTCTTTGTAATTGAATAATCTGTTGTTTTTTTGTATTTTATTTTAGTATTATTTTAATATTTAAGCTTTCATTTTAAACTGTTAGAAGGAGTTGTTTGAATATTATTATCGGCAGTGATTGACGTATCGGACTTATTCATTTTCTCACAATAATCAGTGAGAATATCACGAAAGCGAATCCAGCATTTTTCTGGAACTGTTATTGCTGTGCGAAAGTTACTTTTTACCTAAAAAAAATTATAGAACCAACAAAAAAAATAAATTAATTTACAATATAAATTTTGAATTTACTATTAAATTTTCTTATATAAGCTAATAAGTTTCAACTGTCGAATGAAGGGGATAACACTCATTAGAAAGGGTTGCTAAGTAATTATCTTTATTAGACAAAATACAACATAATACTAGGTAACATGTATTTTTTCTCATAATTATTGTAGTAGCTTAAGTTTTATTTAACCTAGAGATAAATGCTCATGTTATTTATTCAACAAACGGGATAAAATCTGAACAACTTTTAAAAAGTTATATTTTGTTATTCTTTAACATTTAATGTTAATTTCACCTAGACTAGGCATTTTTTTTTTGTATACAAATGCGGATCTGATATAAGGAAATTTTTGACATTCCACAAATTTCATCGTTAGGAAAAATATCAAAGGAAATTTTATCCCCGAAAGCTCTAAACGCATTGTAATTGAAAAACAACAGCTTTTTGTGACATAGTAATAGCTTTATTTATTCCTTCCAATATTTAGCTAAGGATTGTCATATTTTTGTGACACCAGTTGCAGGAAGCGTAAACTCTAATTGAATGTGCTTGGGGTTTATCTCTACTATCATATAAAGATACTTTTCAACACAAATCTCACTGTATAAATCCTTTGAATATTTTTTACGCAAATTATCTTAAAATTTGAAAATATCCCTTTCTCAATAATAATAATAAATGAATTTTAAGAAATCAGGCAATAAAACAATTTTCTGTAGACCATGCGAGTTGTATTTGTATTGATTATAAAATAGTACATTTGTATAAAAGGGAATATTTTTAATATAATGAAAATACTATTAGAAATGTTGTCTTATCAATTAATTTTTTGAAATGATATAGGAATTGGGATGGTGACAAAAAAGAATTTAGATTGAGTGATGGCGAAATAAATTAATTCAATATATTTTAGACCATCCTTATAAAACAATATCACAACTTAATTATGAGTTAGTGCTTTATTGAAGTTATTTTTTTAGTATTTTATAGGTTGCAACGCCTTTTATTCGACTAGTGCAAGAGACGAATAAGACTGCTGTGATTATAAACATTAAAGAAATGGCACGATAAGAAATTGATCAACGAGAAAGTTGGCACAAAAATTGTTATTACTGATAAATCCTTGTGGACAAACTTTAAAGGAATATAGCAATTTGGTTCTTGTTGAGGTTTTGTCAATTTGTTTCATTTGCTGATATAGTAAATTCCATTATTATTATAAACATGCAATTCACATTCCGAAAATACAAAATTATCGATAATTATAGTACAATAGTACAGCACAGTGAAAAAATATAGCTCACCTCACTTATTCGCATGTAAATACCCCGATTATTTTGTCCAATATCAAAGTAGAAGTTTTTATTGTCAACTTTCATATGACGTTCCTCAGGAAGTTCTCCCTTAAAACTACAAAATAAAAAAAAACGGTGTTTAAGAACATGATAGTAAGTTTTTTTTTTATTATTACCCTCCATCACTTGTCCCGAATTCTTCGAGCAGATCAGTAAGAGCATCTCTGAACTCGATCATTCCTTGTGCTGGAATGGCAATTTGAGATCTAGGTCCACCTCTCGTAATAGTTTGCGATACCTTTTAAAAATGATTTGATTTCTTCATGAAAATAATAATTCAAAAAAAAAAGATAAGCAATTCATTACTAATTATAATAAAACGTACTCTCAAAAAACGGCCTCTTGTGTTTTCCTTTAAATCTAAATAATACCGTCGGTTGTCCTTGATCATCATTTCAGATTTAAGTTTTCCATCTTCGGGTACATTTTCTGGATTGGGTGGTCCTGTTTGAGTGACTTATTATAGGTTAATATACAGAATAGATTTAAAAAAAGAAACTACTAATGGCAATTATTTACCTAATGATGCGTAATAATCACTGAAAGTCGACAAATGATCTCGAAACTCAGCTGCTGTTGAGAGTGCTAGATATACTTGACTTCTTCTACCATCCGCACCTATCTAACGCATTCAATGTTATAACATAAAAATAAAAGGAAGTCGACTTAACATTGAGTTTCTTTTTTAAATTAATATTAAAATAACATTCCTACGAAAAATTAAAGTAGCTTGTGGTTAATATAAAATTGAAAACAAAAATTCAGTAAAATTGGTTCTGTTTTGTAGGTTTCTGTCCCACCAAAGAAAAAATTGCATATATTTTCGTTTAATTGTGACGGTTTTCAAAATGGATCAGTTGTATCTTTTGTTACAAATTTGTTTTTGGTCATTTAAATAATGTTTAAAATAGCCAAGGAAACTAATATCCATTCTAAACTTGACTTTAAGGAACTCTACAATTGTATGTGAATGACTTACTATTTATATTTAATGAGGAGACCTTAAAATTTGCAAGAGAAAAAAACATGGTATTTTAAAAAGCTTTTTGTAATTTGTGTTCACATATTTTTGAAACAAATTATTCGTACTAAGTGAAACCGAATGCCTCCAAATATGTATTTGTAAATGAAAACCACAAGATCGTGATTGTATTTTGCAGTTGGTGGTACTATATTGTCTAAAGCTAAAGCTAAAATTTGTATCATCCACTGTCAATTGATAAAATTCAATTCACAAATTTCATTGCCACGAAAATGGCAAACAAATGAAATTCTCGAAGAACTCAAAACGCAACTTGCATCTTGGCATAATATACACAGAATAAAAATTCATTACAGTTTCAAAATAAACGAAATTAATAATATTTAAAAAAGAACTTCACCTCTGCAACTTTCAAAAACCTCCCTCTTCTGTTTTGCTTCACATCGAGGTAAAATCGTTTTGATTGAATTTGCAACATTTTTGTTGCTAATTCTTGTTCAATTTGTTGGCTTTGTTGTCCTTGAATTATAAGAAAAAAAAATAATGACAATTTTACTGTTAGCCATATATATTTATAAGCACAAGTGACTAATATTAAACTTACCTTTGCCTGAATCAAATTCAGCTCCGCCACCTTCCATTCCGACCACATTGTACTCTAAAAAGAAAATGTAAAAATTATAATTTTTAATAACGAAAATGTAAACCTTCTAGCTGAAAATTTAAAAACTAGTAAATTAATAAATAAAAATAAAAATATCTGGAAATTTAAACTATGGGTTCACTTAACTAAAGGAGAGTTATCATTTTCATGTCAGGTCTAGCAAACATCTCCTATTTCTAATAATTTTTGAGCATAGCTTTGTTCGTTAATATCATTATAAAACAAGCCTTCAGATAGGTAACGATTTATTAAAAACAGTAAGCACCTAACGATATGCTACTTATAAGTGTTTTTAAAAATATATCAAATATCTAACTATAATTGTTACCAAATGCGGAAATAAACAGGAATAAGATATTTACCGAGGTAAAAAGTAGCTTAAACACTCTCTAGCCTCAAAACTATCTCCATAGGAAAAATCATAATATTGCTCCGTTGCGACGTTAAGGACTTGTAAAAAAACTTACTTGCCCATTTATAGTATTAGTAAAGAAGATTATTAAAAATGTTAATGATTTAAAACGTTTTTGTCAAAGCATTTCATCCAAGCCTTCACCATTCGTTATTAAAGCGGCTGTACAAATTGGTAAGAAAAAACAAATACTAACAATAATAGTTATCAAATCAATAATTGATCAAATCAAATCAAATTAATGTCGAATCCTGGTTGAAATCCGAGCGAATGAGCTGGTAGTGAAAGTGCCAGCCTTGCAAGAAACTCACCAATCTTTATACACAATATTAACACCAAAGCTGACTTCATTAAAAGTCAAACAAGAAGATCCACCGACTGCTAAAAAATCGAATGGAGCACGTTTAATCACCATTATATTTAAATAAACATAACAAAACCAGCACATATCAACCCCACAATTATTCCAAGAATTTAAATCACCAATTTCATCTGACTTCGAATCCGCCATACTTCTGCCATCGACTTCCAATCTCGGCTTTTTTATTTTTTTATCATTTCTTTTAATTGCTAACAATTGCATTCAGAAACTTAAAGAAACAAATAATTAGAGAATCATAGAAACATTAACGTAAGCATCCACTAGGAGAATATAGGCAGTTTAATCCAAAGTTCCTATTACTTTTCTTGAGTCCACAAAGAAACCAACCAAAATCGGAAAGTTTAGTGAATTTCTATCCAATTTCAAAAAATGAATTGAATGGTTTTCAAACCAAATGATGTAAGCTGAAGACATCGATCAAAGTGACCTGAACTGATTCATTAATTGAAAACAAATGCAAATAAATCTTATCATGAAACAGCAGATATTTTTTTTCTAAAACAATTTTCCAAATGATCTTATTCCTGGTTTCATAACTTCAAATTATTTTATTGAGGCCACACAAAAATTAACTGGAATTTGAGAAAAGTCTAGCTGGACGAATTCTAGTCTACATTTCATGCATAAGTTTTGTGTAGCTTTTGAAAATCTCAAATATTCCAGATATCACAAAATTTCGGAACGAAATCCAAAAACAGTTCAACAATATAATTATTTTAACGTTCAAAACAATTAATTTGTGCATTAAAATTTTTCATCAGTTAAGCTCTAGAAGGAGCACATTTGAAGAACCGTTCTTGCTGCAGATTTTTGATGATATTAATGGATTAGCTAGATGCCTCGTCTCTTTTAATTACATTATGTATCACGTTACAGAACTGCGACCCACATTCGTGATATAGCTAATGAAAATATCTTTATTGACTTTAATGACTTTAAGGTGTTCCCTAGCATTTATTGCTATGTGGCGTAATAAGAGAAAGCTTAGAGATAATTTGGAAATCAGTCCTAGTAAAAAATCGTACCGAAACTTTTTTCTTTTTGTGATCCTATTATTTTTATTTATTGACGTGCCACTACTGTCCCTGCATTGTAAAAAATACCCTTTGGTTTCCTTGTATCTTCTGATATTTCGTCAGAGACCTTAAGAATTATATATAAATGCTTTAACACGGTGTGCATTTATTTTAAGTATTAGTAGTTGTAGGACTGCCTCTTGCGAGGAATTGACAAATCCTTCAAGAGTAATTCTTGTCATGAAAAAGTGCTTTCTCAAAACTAGCCGTTCGGATTCGGCCTAAAATTGTAGGTCCCTTCCATTCCTGAAAACAGTACTCGCACAAAGGAATGGTTGAGAGTTGTAAGTCACTAGGCCCTGGTTCACAACTTACTGTTGCGCCACCCCATTTGAGTTGTAGGACAATTTTTCACAAACCCGGCATTACTAAAATAAGATATAACTACCTTTCTTCTTTTGCTGACCATAGCAACGGAAGAGGAACCTTGAGAAGCCACAATCATCTTGTTTGAGCTAGCTCGATTTTGAGCCGCTCGGTTTTATGGAAGTTATTTTTTTTTTGTATTTCATATTTAGTCCTACGTATTGTGAAGAAAGGGGGTCCGTCTTCAAAAGGGTTCGCATTATATAGATAAGGCCAATCAATAAGGATTCCACCTCCGCATGCTCCGTTAGCGACTTAACTATTTGTCCAAGAGCCAGTCTGATCACTGACAGCTTTTTCGCGATGCCATCGTTAGGGGAGAACAAACGTATACTTTTTAACTTTTGGTACTGAAATAATGAATTTCCTACACATTTCCCTTTACAAACAATAGGTCCATTTTTGTAAGAAAGAGTATTTTTTTTAGAAGTATATAACTTTAAACTGAAATTATTATCTTCTGGCATTGAAATTTAAATACAGTTTTATGAATGACCGCCACGGGCGTAGTCTTATCTGAAATTCTAATCTTCGATTACTCACAATTTTTGGCAATAATACGGCGAATGTTGTCATTAAAGTCTATAATGTCAAAATATGTGATTACCAAACGTTTCCTTCAATAAATCAATTGTAGCAAGAACTTCTGGCAACTTTGTTTACTGACGTATTTATTTAGACAAAATGTGAGCTTAACTTCTGAATAAAATTCGCTTATAAAAATTTGACGCAACAGCACAATTTGGAAGCGTTGTTCATGCGCCAGTCTATTCATTTTGAAAAGCCAAACCAAAATAAATAATGGATCACTTGACAGCTGACAAAATGCCCTCTAGTTAAAATAGTGTTGGCAAATTAAAGTTCTATACCTCTAGAAAAGAAACACCTTGTGAAGCAGAAAAATCGATGTATCTACAAATTTATTAAAAAAAGTGGTTGTAAGATACTTATAAATTGTAAGTTGGTGAAATTGACCTCTTCTCCCACTCCCACAGTAGTTGCTTTTTGGTTGAGGTCAGTATCGATAGCCTGAAGTATAAGTCATATAAGATTTCCTTTTGCGTTCCATAAAATTGCAAGGAATCAATTAGGTATTCTTCCACTCCTCCATCAGTACATGTACACAAATTTATTCTATTTTAACGTTTCTATGTAGCAACAATTTATTGTATATTGTTTCATTATCTATCTAAAATTGTACAAAACAAAACCGTATGGTGTAAAAGCTGCATTAAAAAATTCTTCTACACAAAACTTTCAAGTTCTTTAAAACTGGTTTATAGGTATAATTCATGACCTACTTTCTGATAGTTGATACGTATAAACGTTAGTATACCTTTTATTTTTTTATTTTAATGTATTGATAGATACATATAAATCAAAATAAATACTGAGCTTTTGACGTTCGTTACTTTGCAATTTAATATTGGTTTAAGCTTGAAATATAACACCTTTAACTTTGTTAAAATGAATCATTTAATAAAGATAATACATAGGTATGTATAGTAATTTCATATAGGGATTTTTTGTTTAGGAATAGGAGCTACTAGTGGCGCTTGATGCACGAAAATCCACGGCAGAATTAAGAATGAAATGCGACATAAGACCTTAAAAGACGTAGCAGCAATGAGAGAAGTATATTATTTGAGTTGCTTAAGAATTACGGTTTGTGAGGAAGGTAGCTGAAGCAGCTGTTACCCATCACGATATCAGAAAGACACCATAAAGAGAAATCGGATTTTGTTTACTTGTTTTCATATTTTTTTATGGCTAAAGAGTCATAGTCACTAGTCAAAAAAATTACGTTGTTTGTCTGTCCCACAAACAAAACAATACTCATCTAAAGGATTCATTTGTTCTTAATTCGAATTCCACCTTTAATTAATAAATAAAATATACCCTTTAAAACCGCTTAAAACAACCGAAAACGGGATTTTTTAGCCTAAGTTAAAACTCAAAATATCTCTTAATAATAAATTGTATGATGATTTTAAAAAACACAAATCTTTCTCTTTTAGAAACAATTTGAAGCATTTTAGTATCTTAAATAGTTACTGGATATCTTAAAAATTTGACGTGATGCATTTATTTTGATGTCAGATTTGAATTGAGGCTAAAAAAACGCATAGAAAAGTGCAATTTTATTGCCAGTAAGAAAACCTTGTCGACCAGTGTTATGTTAATAGCTTTGCATGTTTTAATATTGTAGTTATTTTTTGAGCTAAAATTGTATTGGACTTTAAATTGTTGTGGTTTTCAGTTTTTGGAAAGCAACTTTTTAAGCTTTATTTTCGGCAAAAAAAAACCCGATGATTGGTTTCAAATATGAAATCCAATGATAGCTATAAGTGATACCTTTTTGATAGCTTTCCAATTTTACACTGTTCATACGACATCAATAAAAAAAATTACTGATGAAATCAATAAAAAAGGAGGTCCTAAACGATCTGTCAAAAGACTTCATATAGCGTCCAATCAGGTGACAATTGACAATTTTCTTTCAAGTGATAATTATACGGTTGGTTGATTTTGTCCAAGTATTAGACAATTTTGAATTTTGTTTTCTATTATTTTTCGAGAACTTCCTTTGCTGCCAATTTTGTTAATGGCACTTTTGACAGA
Organism: Eupeodes corollae; assembly: GCF_945859685.1. Classification (NCBI taxonomy): domain Eukaryota; kingdom Metazoa; phylum Arthropoda; class Insecta; order Diptera; family Syrphidae; genus Eupeodes; species Eupeodes corollae. Next base: position 4,220,509 of record NC_079150.1, read on the forward strand.
TAAAATTGGGTGAAATTGAAGATCTTCCAATCGTGTATACTTAAGTTTAGCTAAAAAACAGAAGAAGGTAAATTTCGAAGGAGTAAGAAAAAAGTTTTCTTGGACGTTTCAACGCGTAGAGTAGTGCTGTCAAATTACCAGCTAAACATTTTTGTTTAGAATTCTATTAGCATTGGTGCAAAGGGGTAAATCTGCAGATATGCATATTTTATTTCTGTTTCGACAGATCTTGATCAATAATAAATTATTTATTTTACCCATGAAAACCAAATAACTAATAATGGAAAAAGGTTGTGACTCATAGATTTATTGAATTTCTAAACAATTTCCAATTATTGGAAAGTAAAAATTCGAGGCCAAGAATAGGAAAATTTGTAAAACTCGGTTTGATCCAATAAGTGGGAGGATTTCAAAAACAAATATAGGTTTTCCAAGGGAAGAAGGGAAGAAACTAATGCCATTTCTTCTAACTTGAATGGGGGCAAGAAAAGGTGGACATATCCCTGCCGATTTGGAAGAAATGAGATACTGGGGTCGACATAAGGTACTGTTTTTGGTTTATATTTTTGTAATAAGAACACACTAAATGGGTTTTGTATAACTTTAACATGCCAAAGACACAGTGTGAGCATTAGAAAAAGAGGCAAGAGTTTGAAACGAGTTTCTGGTACACATTGATTTTTAATTCTTGAACATTGACAATTACAATGCCACATTCGAATAATACGGATACAAAATGAATCTTTGTACTTCGTAGTACGTACAAAATTGGCTTTAAGAAAAGAAATGCAACAGACAGTCCGTTTAAATAACGGTTACATTGAGCATCGGAATCATACAATAATAATACAATATGTACATTTATTTGACAAAATTCATAGTTATCATTTTTGCTTCAAGAACACAAAAAAAATCATCGTTAAACAAAATGATAGAAGAGCAACTCCACTCTAAATGTCAAATAACAGTTTTCAATGAGGCGTGATAACACCAATGACATTTGTTGAGCTGTCAAATATAATTGTAAATTTTACACCATAAGGAAGTTCAGTTTCTGAAATTTGTTTAACAAATGCACTTTGATTGAATCGAGTTTGAAAATGTAATGTAATTCACCAAACGGTTTGTCAAATATTTTGCTTATTTGACAATCATATTTGAAAACATGACAATTTAATTGATTCCAAGCAGTGAAAATCGTATGGAAAATCAAATAAACAAGATTATTTATACGAACAAAGCGATATTCAGGGGCATTTTTTAAAATATTTCAAAATTTCATTAATATTCCGAGTAGGTCCTCAACGGTCTAATTCAATTGGAAGGTGATGTTTGACATCTTGTTTGACGAATGTGAACGTAAATCGCCTTAATCCGTCAAAAATTCATCAAACTAATATTTGTCATATATTATGTACGTATTTTATTTAATGAAGGTAAAAATCAAAGTCATGTAATATGAAATGCCACTCTAAGTCCAAAATAAAATCCTACAAACCAACTTTAACGATTCCTTTTTAAACACACAGTGTACGAGTATCGATTTTCAACCTCTTACACAATTGTTACATATTCGTACATTTCAAACAAAGTCATAAATCATAAGCGAGTTCCTACAACCTTGTCAGTCATTTCGCTTATTTAACATTTCAAATGCTCATTCAATTTAAATTTAGATGTATACATTTTATACATAAAACATATGTCGCTAATCTGCTTCAATTAAAAAAAAAATCTCCGAGTCCATGAAATAAAGATGCATCACAGACTCATGTGCCATAAACAAACAAATATTGATTCGTTTTCGTATTCGCTTGTTTTATTTATTTTTCTTTATTCTGTCTCTGTCTGTTTTTTCATTTTATATGACATTGGACATGACTTTAGACTTTCAGTATACCTAACAAATATAAAGCTTTAAAGAATAAGAATCGAAATCAGCTGTTACAGTTATAGGAAGCTCACTCTCATTATCTTTTCGGCCTTCCTGCTTGGTTTTCACTCTATTATCTCTTGCAATACGTACGTATCACGTCACAATGACTACACAGTTTCAGGCAATGAGTATGCGCAAGAAATGATTGCTTCAATCTCGCGTGCGTCGTGATAATGGTCACTATCATCTTCGACTTGACATATATGTACAAATATATTCATAAGCTATGCAAATTATTTGTGTACATGCAAAAAACTGCAGCCAGCTGATCTGATATTTTCAATTCTGAGTAAAATAATTTATATTTATGTATTACATGTCCATATTAAGACAATGCGGAAATTTTGAGTAGGTGCCTATTACCTACATTATATTTTTTGAAAAATATTCTCTTGAATACACTTTTTGAAAATGTGTTACTTATTTTGGTAATACCAAACTTTTAATTGAGCTTTAATGGAGTTGAAAAGAATAAGGAACATTGTTTTTTGAAGTATCGCTTTCTTAATCTGACCTACTGATGGAGGGACAAACTTAAAATCCATAAGAAAACAGTATTATAGCTACCATTGAAATCAATCCGAAATAATGTTTGAATGGATACTTGAATGTTTTTGTTTTCCGGACTGACATTTATTTTCCGGAATAGTTCAAATTTTCCAATTTCACACAGTAAAAATGTTTCGGTGAATTTCAATCAGGATATGTTTTTTTGACACATATATTTTTAATGAAAGCTTGCCAAAAACTCCAATGATTGGTTTCAATGATAAAAACCAATGATAGCTATAATTTGCGCCTTACCAAAAATCTTAATTTTAAAACTGTCAGTTGTTTATTTCTTAACAAAGGTAGCCCTCGGGGACCCTATAATTGCCTTTAAAGCGGTTTATTGATTCAATACTTTAAAATTAAAATATGTGTTTAGAATTTGAAAGACCATTTTTGATTGTTCCTAAGATCTTTGAATCCTCCGCCCAATAAGCAGATATGTAAACCAACAAAACTGCTTCTATGTTGTATTAAGGAAGAGAATAGATTTTTAAAGCATATCATAAATGGATATATATGTTCTGGTAACCTAGGAATAAATAATAATTTAGGTGTCGCAACAATCGCTTGAGACCAAGAGCCTAGTCACTAACAACTCTCAACCATTCCTGTGTGCGAGTTATGTTATCAGGAATGGAGGGACCCGAAAGGCTAACTTGAGAAAGGACATTTCATGACAAGAATTGCTCTTGCAGGATTTGTCAATTCCTCGCAGGTGAAAAAAAAAACTTTTAGGTCACTCAGGCAGAGATCTAACCCAAGACCTTTGGCATGACAGTCCAACGCACTTACCATCATGTCACGGGTACTACGGTAATCTAGAAATTCTAGGCAAAAAATGATTTTACTTAAAAAAAAGCGAAATTGAGACAATGATGAAAAATACATTAGGTATTTCATTACTTTTGCAAACCAAAACAATAAGCACAATTAAATTGTTGTTTTTGTTTCCCATTTAAGAAAAGAATAAAATACCCATATTTTCTCTACATATAAGACGATGTAAGTAAACTTAAGGATGTGAGAATTTTTCATGCATTTATTTTACATTATTACATACTCATGGCTTATGTTTCAATTTTCCTGTGAATAAATGTGTGTTTCGATAAATAATAAGAAATGCTTGTTTTACTTTCATAAAACTATTGCACGAACAAATACAACATAAGATGTCGTATCTTGTAGTTTAATAATTTTAAATCTTCTATTTGATTAAAATATGAAAATCTACTGAAATCTGGTTGGAACTTATAAGGAGGATTCTCTGGAGTAAATATTAACCAACAGAAAACGGGAAATCTATAGGAAACAGGTGTCTCTGAGGAATATCTTTTGGAGTTTTTAGCTCACAATTGTTGCTCCAATAAAACTAAAACTTTTGGTAGTTGGATAACTGAATTACAAAATATATACGTTTTTTTATTAAATTTTATTATAAGATATATGTCTTAATTTGTGAGCATTAATCAAGGGAGAAATAACGAACAGAAAAAGATGTGCAATTCGATTCAAAAGAAATAGTTGCCTTTAAGTTTAGGCAATTAAAATATTTGACACACAGAGTGTGCAACAACCACAAGCAAAGTTGTTTAGTTTCCATGTAATGTTATATTCGATTCCGAGCATATTATCAATTTATTTCCTTGCAAAAACATGCGCCTGCATTTCATACCTATATCCACATATATCTATGCCTCGTAGATTTAAGTAGATTCTTAATTCTCATCGGTAGAGATATTTCAGACTATATGCATAGGTACGTTGGTAGAATTGTATATAGATACCTACATTATTTTTATCACACAAAATGTTAAGACCTTGACTTACTTTAAATAAATGTACATACATACATATGTACATATATGTAGTTTTGAAGCTACCTTGAAATACTTTCCATTTCCTTTTATAGATAGGTATATGTATATCAATCCCATTTTGTGTGTGTCTTCTAAAAAATATAGGATGAAAGAGGTGTTCCTTAAATTTATTTTGACTTGAGAATTAAGCTTTTGCTTCTGAATACTCTTTATAATATCTTTTAAAGACATAGGGTACCCTTTGTATGCAAGGAGTTATGAACCAATCCATAACCCTGAATGATAAAGAACCTTATGTACTTACATGATGTGTGTCTGCGTACTTCTGCATTTGCGTAATAACAAAAAGAGTCAAAAACTCATATTTGACCTAGTAATAGTCAGTATTTAATGTGTTACACATATGTATCTATAAAACCCAGAATATATCATAGATAGTTACCTACTTATATTTTATACAGCTAATTCAATATCTATATCTAAGCCAATTTGTCAAATCGTTTACAATTGAAAAATCCTGCGAAAAGCTTTGATAAAACTTGTAAGCCAAACTAACGAACCTAGAAGACTGATAAAAGGCAGGGAAATAGGTATGCCATACAATGTTATTATACATTATAAACGCTTCATATGCTCTGCTCAGCTCAAGCACCACAATACTTATTCAATTGGATGAATTATGATTCTAATGACTGACTAGCTCACAGAGAGACTGACTGAATGTTTATTAAAATGTATTCATGTTTTTGCTATAGAAACTTCAAAACCATCTGTGGTCTTTTAGATCTGAACAAAACACAAAAATATACCTTACTATATATAAATAACAAACCAATAACTTATAAAGATTGGGATTTCGTTTGCCCTCTTCCTTATAGTTAGTTTGTCGTTTTGTCGTAGTGTTCGTAAGCCAATTAAGGGATGGTTTCAAATGTCTAATAATAAACTTCTGTATGGCTAAAAACTTGGTTGTTTTTGCCTGTTTTTTGATTCCAGCTTTAACAGTTTCTTTGATTGCAAGTTACCTTGAATTTTTTGAAACCTTTGCAGGAGTTTTAAGGGAAGGATTGCACTCTATGCCCAATTATATATTCAGAATAAATTTTTCTTAATAAAAATAAACAAATTGTAAAACTTACTTTGCCCACCAGAGACTCCTTCGTCGATACTTCCAACATCCGACATGGTGTCAAGCGAGTAGTTTTTAAACAGTTTTTGGAAGTGAATATTTAATAGTTACTTTTTGAGGTAACAAAAATATATTCCTTTTCTTCAATTAGTTGGTTGTATATAGGTAGGTATATAAAAGTCCTATATCTATACCCTTTATCACTGTGCCTGGGTCAACCCAATTCTATTTATCTACCTATATATCTTGGGTATTTTCAATTCTCGGTGGGGTTGTTGTAATGTTGATTTTCTTTTTGCAGATTTATTAATGTTGTTACGATAAAGCAATCTAGGGGTAATAATAAATGAAAATATAAGATGCACTCAATTTTTTCCAAATTTTAATTTTCTCTAGAATTTGTTGTTTCTTTTGCTTAAGGAACCGATGAAAATTAATAATAAAGTAGGTATTCGACGGTGATGTCGTTATTTCGTTAACAATATTCCGTATATATTTTGTGTTAACTTTTAAAGTAGGTACGAGTATCGTATTCAAAATGTCTGTAAAGTTCAATTTGCTTGCTTTTTTTTAAGCTTAAGGTTTTTGTTAAGTTGTTTCTCAATATGATTTTGAGTATGTAGGTACTAGGTACAATGACAAATCACTATCAATATCAAATCAATCAACAAATACAACAAGAACAACACAGAACGGAGCCGATTTAAACGTCGCTCTGGTTTTCACAACTGCACTTAAAGCAAATTCATCAGCATCACATTGAGCAAAGGAATAGCATCAACATTTACAGATTGATAGTAAACGGGCAAAAACACAACACGTACCGCAACCGTCCGACCGTCCGTCCGTCTGTCTCTCGCTTGTCAGCTTGTCCGTTAGTTTGTTTCGCTTCCTTCTATTTACCGTACCGTACCGACCGACTGACTCACTTAAATTTTCAATAACAACCAAGAGCTACTGCTGGCTGCGTCCACAAACCATGACCACGAACATGAACACGAACACGAAGACGAGAATACGAGAAGACGAGTCGACTCTTGCTCTTGCTCTTTCACTGCGCTGCGCCAGGCCAGGGCTTTTTCGTTAGTTCTCAACTTCTCGTTCTTTTTTGTTAGTTAATTTCTCAAGTTTAGGTCTTGGTGTTTCAGCTCTCTAAATAGAAAAAAATGTATCTCGCACTCGACTGTCGTGTCGACTCAACGTAGACTTCTGCCTGTGCTATGCTGTGCTGTGCCTTGCCTGCCTCACTGCCTGTGCCCGATCGTTTTGCTTCGTTCGTCTCGCGCGCGTACTTGCACTATTTTACACTAACATAACAGACAGCCATATAAAGCTCTCCAATTTCTGTTCTTTTTGTTTTATTTCCTTTCCCTTAAAACATGAGAGTGGGACGTAAAGTTGCAACTTGCAAGCTTAATTATAAATGTTGGCCCTGAGAATTTCCTTACTTTATTATACACGTTTATAACTTTTTTGATAGAATTTATTGCTTTAAAGCTTCAAAGGTACAAACTAAATTTTATTCTCAAAATTTAATAAAAATGTTTAACTCTTTAATTTAGATACATATTTGATAATTTTGAATTGCATTTCGTTTTCGTATGGGTGTGATAAAGAAAATCGAACAGACAGTCGCAGAAGCTTTTCCACTTTTGCAATATATTTACATATATAAATTCTTTCCTTTCTAACCGCATCATAGAAATATTGAATAGAGGAGATACGATATGTCGGTACTCGGTCTCGGTGTACCTACAGAAATGTACGCTTTTGTTTCTCCATGACAGAGAATTTAAAAAGCAGCCATGAAAACCTTGAACAAGTTTTTGTGGTTAAGCTAAATTTTGTTTTTGTTTGATAGCTGACCTCGAGAATTGTGTACATGTGTAAATTTATAACATATGTTTTATAATGAGGGATGCATCGGATAGAGCAGTGTGAAAGGAAAGGCGGGCAATACACGTGAGACGTGAGTACTATGTATGTTACCATGTCATTTAAAAGTCAGATGAATGAGTTAGCCAGTTTGTATTTTTAATATCTCGGAGGTTTTCGTGTTCTCAGAAATAGGTATAAAACATATAATTTTAGTAAAAATTGAAGCGGGCGGATCTGAAATGTTTAACTGATGAGCGTTTATAACAATCAGCAAATTTACTTCATAAAATTACAGGAATGTTATCATCGGTTTAAATCATTGTAAACAATCACTGCAATTAATGTTAGGTCGTCTGTAGCTATAATTAAGGGGCCGGTTATAGCTATCAATAAAATGTTTGTTTTTAGTTTTTGAACATGTTACAATTTATTCCAGTAAAAGATTGATCCAATAAGATGAATCCTATATTTAAGTATTTTTTTTAAAGAAACAATGCATTTAAAGTTTAATTTAATTTAAAAATTCATTCTAATCTTTTTAATGATGAAATTTAATTTGACTGAACAGCCAAACAAAATTCCATTTCGTTTTACTGTTGGTGTTCAATTTTTTTACTGTTCCGATCACTTTATTAAAAATTTGGTTGATGAAACCAACAGTAAGGCGCCAGTTATAGCTATCATTGGTTTTCATCATTGAAAACAAACATAGGAATTTTCTTGACAGGTCGTTCTTGATTGAATTCCACCGAAAAACTTTTACTGACAGAAATCTGTCATTGGAATTTTGTGAAATCGATCGGAAATCACCCAAAGAATTTTTTTCAGGAATAAAAGTGTAATTGCGCATTTATTTTTCTCTAAAAAAATATTTTTCTTTTTTCCGGACCGAAATTCATTTTCCTGAACGATACTTTTATGTTAAAAAGTGAAACAAATCGCTTTGTCACGCACTTACCATAAAGACGAGTCTTAAAATGGCTAACAAAATGTGTAAATTAACCTTACATTTACATATTTCGAGAGATGAAATGACAATTTTAGTCACTAGACTCTTTTTTAAAAACTCTGCTGTCCAGCAATATGGAGGACTCCTTACATATGAAAGCATTACAAGACTCCAAAAGTTTTTTTAAATGTTCCAAATAAAATAGTTAAGAATGGTTTTTCGGTGTTATTCATGCAGAAACTTATGGTGATACGTAGCTTTTTTTCCAAAAATAATATATTCTGTTCTTATTAGCGTTTCTATAAATATTCAAAAAGGCTACAGAAAAAAATTATGCAAAAACCCAGAAAATGAAAAAACTTTAATGAAAATTAGATATTTTTTCCTAGGAAAATAAAACAGAATCTGATATAAAGAATTATCTGGCTTTTTGACGTATTTTTTTCGGACTCAATTTTCCGAAGCCTGATATTACTATCGTTCTCAGTTTGCTTACTCGTAGATTGGAGCTCATGCTAGAAGACGAATTCATAGAAAATACTATTAACTATGTACATATATACATTTACGTATAATTTTTTCCACAGATTGCTAACTGGTTGGGCTTTTAATTATAATTAGAAGGTTATAAGACGTTTTCATGCAGCAGTGGAAAACTTGGGTAAACTTAAGTTTTATTTTTGCAGAGTATAATAGTCTACTAAAATACGGAACTTCGGAATGAGGTACCAAAAGTAATGTGGAAATTTGTTTACGTCTCCTTTTAAAGTCATCTAAACGTAATTCTCATAATCTGAAGTCTGTTTCGTAACTTAACAGACTGGACACCAAGTTGCAAATATTTTAACAATGATAATCATCGTTCCTAAAGCTTAATTGTTGTAAGCAAAAAAATTGACCAACAAACTTCAAAACTTCTTTAAAAAAAGCAGCATGGGAATCAACAGGGCAAAAATAATACAAGCCCAAATGGAGGAATGAGGAAGACAAATACCAAGAGCTTTAAGAAACTTGAGAAACTTCAAAAAAAAAAAAAAAATCGACGCCAATCACAACAAATTAAGTGTCGATGGCATTGGCGAAGAAAAATACTTCAAAAATAAAGTTGACGAGAGTACGATGCAAATGTTGGAAGAAATCATCCTCAAAATGTCAAGCCTTTTCTGGTGAAATACCAGTACAAACAGAAGACCAACCCTCAAGAAAAGAAAAACCCCAAGCAATTTGGGACCTTTATGCAAGCAAATTTAAAAGGATAATAAATATCCCTAAAAGAAAAATCGACGATCTTCAAGTACTGGAAGCAGTGCATACAACCAAAATAAGATATTTGGAAATCTTATTTGAAGAGATAGAAAATCTCTATACCAACAAGAATACAACAATGAAGAAGTGGAAGAATTATATTACGGAATGCTCGATGAGTATTTTGAAGAACTTCCCAAGTTGATGCGGCTCAAAGGACCAAAGAAAATAATTTTGGAAAGAAATAAATGACACGTCTTTACTCGGCTATGCCTTTATTTCAACTCAATTGTTCTTAAATTACCTACAACTATTTATACCTGCTTAAATCTAAGGAACATGAGATAAGATACTGATAAAAATAGAATACACGTTTCCAGCCCATGCTAGGTTTGGGAATCTGTGTGTACCCATGTGTTCCTATCCTATCAGTATCCTATCCTGTGACGCTACGTCCTACCACAAGATTATTTTGTATATGTATTGTGGAAATGCGCAGCTGAACCCTCGTAAGGATCATGTTCATCTAGGAACAATATGTATTCTAGTTTCAAGTATATTTTTCAAAAATAAAAAATGCATTTGAAATTAAATTTATTTCGTAAATTCTTTTTAAAAATTTAATTATAAAATTCCATTTGTATTGGACAACTTACAACTTTTTGTCGCTTCCTTTTTTTCCGATTTATCTAAAAGTCTTACAAAAAAAAAACATTCGTGTGACGACAAAGAATATTAGGAATATTTTCACAAGACACAGTTGGGTACTTTTATTTAGATATGTATATTGTAGGAACTACTTTAAAATTTCACTATAGCAACAATGAATTTTGACCATTGTAATCGGAATTTGTTCATCGAACTGATTTGAGTTGAATCATCTTAAACAGATGAAAAACTCGACTTGAGTCAATTTGGATTTCAAAAATATTACAATCACTTATTCAACTTAGTCAATTCCACCCCTGGTATCTATTTGGGTGAATTTTTAAAACCTTAAGAATAGTTGTAGTACCCGCAGCGTGATAGTTAGTGCGTTGGACTATCACGCAAGGGCTCTTGGGTTCAATCCCTGCCTGTGCCACCTAACTTTTTTCACGGGTACGGCGAGGAATTGACAAATCCTCCAAGAATAATTCTTGTCATGAAAAAATGCTTTCTCAAATTAGCAGTTTAGATTCCATCTAAAGTAGTAAGTCACTAGTCCCTGGTTCTTCTTGGACTGTTGCGTCACCTAATTTATTTTATTTTATTTAAAGAATAGTTGGAATAAAAGATGCAGGAAATGTTTAAAACATAAATAAATATTAGGAAAAAATACATCGCTGTACGAGAGTTTTATATCTTGAATCTACATCGTTCTATTTTCACAGGGAACTTATTGGCACCTTTGTTTATAAATCTATAGTATTCTCATGTAGCTGTTTTTTGTTACTTCTCCGTAGTTTCCAGATGGCACTCGAAGTTTTATAGAAAAACTGCAAAAGCTATTTTCGCCGTAGCCACTAGGTGCGGCCTTTATGACAATCTACGATGAAAGTACCTTTGTATACAAAAATATAGCAACTTTGTATATGAAAACCGTTTTGCGTATGTAAACAAAAAACATAACCAAACCAAAATACAAACACAAAGCATGTCCCCTCAATATTGTAGGTACGTTGATGAATATTCCCTAAAACAAATGGGTTTTCCTTACTCACTCAAACTTTCGTTAATTCACTATAGTTTATCTCTATTTTCGTCTGTTTCAAATAATAACATTTGTAAGTCTCCTGGCTGCAAATGGATTTCTCCACCAGACGTTCCACAAAAAATATCTAGATGTCGCCCTATTCGACTTCCACTATGAGAGAACTATGCTTTTCATATACAAAAGTAGCACTAAAGGTTTCATAAACAAATTTGGCACCTGGTAAGTTGCTTCCCACACTACCTGGGAGGCAGTGTACTGAAAAATGAAGATACATTTTTTTCCATTTGCCTTTCAATGTATTTGCCTTGGGGGAAGAAAATATTATAATTATAGGGTATATGTTTATTTGTATAATAAGACAAAAATATATATTTTTCTAAAAAAATACATTTTGTTAACAACAATATTTTGAATAGAGAAAAATAATTTGTAAGTGAAGAACTTCTTTTATTCTTGAGGTATTCAAATTAAATATTAGTTTTTACCAATTTTGTGTAGTATTTGTTGTAGAAGTTTTTTATTTTATTATTAAAATATTGCGAATGGCATTTTTCGAACTATTAAATAGGTAAATTTTTTTTATAAGATTATTTTAGGTTTCTAAAAATTTTACAACGCGTCGAAGACGTTAGTCATTCATTTTGATGGTTCTATAATTTTTTGTTAGCAAAATATTCGAGGTTACAAATATTTTCTTTTTCTCAGTTGTTTTTTAATTAAAAACCGTTAATTGATAAAAAAAAAAATGAGACTGCCCATGAATAAGGGGAACAAAATTACAAAGTATACTTACCTTGGGTCAACAGTAGCGTTCGATAGACGCATATGCGTCTCACCATAAATTTCAAACTGCTGCTGTATATGACCATTGAATAATTAGACATAGAAGGGACACCGGGCAGATCCTGCTTTAGATGGCGAAACTCATTGTTTATAAGTCGCTAGTATCGTACGGCGAGTAATTTAAATATTGTATCTGTCTATCAAATCCAACACCCAATTTTACAGATTTCGTTCTAATTGGAAATTCACTCAATATATGTTATCTTTAATGCCGCGTCGTCGTTGGCGCTAGTATCGAAAGTGGAGAAATTCAGTGGGAGCGAGAGAAAAACATTATTTCCATTCCGATAAGCAGCCAGCAGAATAAGGGAGATAATTAATTTTCCACCCAAAAAGTCGACACAATTTCCTTTATTCTATTTGAGTTCATCCTTCTATATGTTTTCGTATACAAAGCTTCCATACGAAGGTCGATGAATTTATTTGTATTCTTTTTTATCAATGCACTTTTATTCACTATAGTCTTTCTCTATTTTGTCTGTTTCAAATTATAACATTTGTAAGTCTCCCGACTGCAAATGGATTTCTCCATGAATGTCTTTACTAGACGTTCCACCAAAAATATCTAGATGCCGCCCTATTCGACTTCCACCAGGAGAGTACTATGGTTTTCATATCATCGTCGTTCTATTAAAACTCTTTAAGTCCATTTTTTTGTGTTTTGAGATATTTGCATTAAAAGTTTAAAATCAACATGCAAATTAATAGATTTTTGGAGTTTTAATTCTTTATAATTTATAAATGGTACATCGTTAAGCTTAGGGAGTTTCGAAAAAATATAAATTTTGTCATTTGCATGAATTTAGTGTATTTATTTCATTTTTGCGGAAAATGGACTAAGGGAGTTTTCATAGAATAGCGACGATATAGAAATTGTCTTCAGAAGCAAAGAGTTTTTAAGTGCTTCAAAATCAAATGGGGTGGTCTAGTGACTGACAACTCTCAACCATTCCTGTGTGCGAGCACTGTTGTCAGGAATCGAAGAGACCTACAATTTTAGGCCGAATCCGAACGGCTAGTTTGAGAAAGCACTTTTTCATGACAAGAATTACTCTTGAAGGACTTGTCAATTCCTCGGTAGTACCTGCGAAAATTATTTTTTTTTAAATTAAGGTGGCACAGGCAGGGATTGAACCCAAGACCCCTTGCATGACAGTCCAACGCACTTTTTATTTTTAATTCATTTTATAACGCACTAACCATCATGCCACCACTGGTACCAAGTGCTTACTTGACCTCAAATGGACAAGTTTTTGGTTTATAAGCGAAAATGTATTAAATCTAATTCCTAAATCAAAGAATATAAGCTAAATCGGAAGAATCTTATCATTTCTTTCTGTGTGATTGGTTTTAGCATTTTGAATGTCATTTTCATTTCCCAAGAAATATGAAGTTTTGCAAGAAACCAAACGTTTTTGTCAGTTGTCTTTAGGGAAGCGGGTCAACGTTTTTATGGTAATATATAAAATTGTTTAGTTATAATTCTGTAAAACTCTAAAACAGTCCATAACTGTCGATCATCTCTAATGGAGATGGCGCAACAGTTTAATATTCACCTTTGCTGGGTGCCGGGCCATAGAGACATTCCAGGTAACTGTAAGGCAGATGAACTCGCCAGGAACGGTACAGTACAACCCATCCTACCACGTTTGGCAAGTACTGGCATACCAATTGCTACTTGTAAACTGCTACTAATGCAAGACGCTGTGAGGAGGGCAGGCACCAGGTGGACCATCATCACCACATGTCAAGCCACAAAAAACATCTGGCCAACACTGGATTTAAAACGTTCAAGGTGCTTGCTCTCTCTAAGCAGATCGCATATAAGCTCGATAATAGGTGTCATAACCGGACACTGTCTAATAGGAAAGCACGCCATGAGACTAGGCGTATTCTCAAATGACTTTTGCAGAAGCTGTATGGACGAGGAAGAGGAAGAAACGGTTCTTCATCTTCTCTGCACATGCCCTGCTCTAGCTCGAAAACGCAAGAATTACCTAGCAGAATTCTTCTTTAACGATCTAAACGATCTAAATCATATCGGGATAATCAGCCTCTCACGTTTCGTAAGAGACTCTAACTGGTTCCATTGAGCTTAGGAGGAAGCCTCAAGATTCATGTGGTATCACAATGGGCCATTAAACTGGCCTAAGTGTGTCCGTTCCATCTTGGACAGCCACTATAACCTAACCTAACCTAACCTATAATTCTGTATTTCAAAAACAAATAAAAACTGTTTTTCATTAAATTTCTCCGAAAAAATTATTACAAAATAATTTATCCTTTGAAAGTGTGTTTTTGATAGTTCTTTTTTAACTATATTTTGAAGAAAAGCCAGCACTTAATGTATTTTTTTTTATCAGAATAAATGTTGTATCGGAATTTAATTAAAATTTGACTGTCAAAAATGTGACTCTAAGTCGATTCCATCCCTACAATTGATTTACGTTTTAAACTTAAAAAAGAACTCAATCATTGTATATGTTCAAATTTGAGATATGCTGAAAAAAAATTAATTTCTAACAAAGCTATTCATATCATATTATCCAAAACAAAAGTGAACATAAAGTTGATCCTAGCGAATGATTGACAATGTGTCTCTCACATACACTGCCCGAGTGGAAAAGTGAAAGTGTGTATTTATTTTTTTCAAAACAAACAATAACTGATCTCTTCGGTATCTGAAATATAAAAGTATAGGTTCAGGTGATTTTTTTTGAGTGTACTGCAAAATACAAACCCACTTTCGCCCAATTTTATGGGCCAATATATCATTTTTCGCAAAACATTTTAACCAATTTTCCATCAACCATATATAAATACCCAATTTTCACTGTCAAAAGCTTCAGAAAAAAGTTGACAGTCAATTATCGGCACATTTTGAATCAAATAATTGGCCGATATCTTGGGATCGTTTGTACTCGTCTAAACACTCAATTTTTATATTTTTAAATAATTGGACGATTGTCCATTATTTATTCTATTTAAACAACACCATCCAATATTTAATTGTCAGAAAGTTTTCGAGCAGGAAACAACACCAAAAGTTAACAGGATTTTGAGGGAATTTGAAAACTACGAAAATCGAAAGAAATAGTCACTGTTTTTGTTTTTATTTTAAAACTTCAGGGCCATAGCGTGTTTATAAAACATATACAATTCGGATAGCTCTAATCTAACTCTGCGCAAAGAGTACTGGACAATTTTAAGTGATCAGCTCAGATTTGAAAGAGAACACAGCCTGTATATCCGTTTTGTAATTGGGTTAGGATTAAGTAATTTTGATTTTGAGGTGAAACTAGAGCTTTTTTTATCTGATTGTAAATATACCTAATGTTAACAAATTTTCAAGATAACAGGACCCTAGTGACTTACAACTCTCAACTATTTCTATGTGCGAGTCACGTCATGGGTGGAGGGTACCTACAATTTGTATGGCGAATCCGAAAAGCTTATTGGGGAAAGATCTTTTCGACGACGGAATCACTCTTGGAGTCCATTCCTGGCAATCGGCAGTACGAGTGAAACGAAACTATAGGTGACACAGAAAGGGACCTTTTGCATTACAGCCCTACTCACTTACCATCGTGCCACGATGTCCAACCCCAAGATGCTTGATCAACCCTGCATCGTTTACCTTGCCATCTGCAACCGTAGCTCCAGGTGATATTGAATACTGTCCCAAAATCGTTAACCTCCCCAATGCCACTATCCATGAGTGATACATCCTTTCAAGTAATTGAACAGTTTTAAGGTCTAGGTGTGTGCACCACAAACCATCTCTTGTTGAGTGATCACATTTTTAAGTCGCCAAAAACGCTAGTTAGTGTTTAGGTTGTTTCCGCCGCTGCCATTGCAAAAAATGTTTCGACTCTTCTGATCAGCTATGATTTATAAAGCCTATATTCGTCCTAACTCCACTACAATTTCCATATTTGCACAGTTGCAATTTCCATATCTAGACAGTTGCTCTAATAACCCACTTGCGTCTCTTCAGTGGAAGAATTTTAAAGAGCGCTTTAAAAATCAAAAGTGGCCGTTATCTAACTGAAACGTTTGTATGTCTCGAGCACCGTCACAGGATTTCATGTCAATCATTATACAGTCGCTTTTTTCGGCATTCGAGATTTTAATCAAACATGACATTATGATGTTAGAGAAGTGGAAAAAAGTGGGTCCCCGATTTCGTCCGACTGCCTACCCATACCCCTACAGGACAAACCATTGAGTCGAATGAGTTCAAACTTGGAAATTAAGGTCTCAAGCCGATTCGTGTTAGGCGTTCTATTCATTTTATCTACGGCGAAAAATAACAATAATCCAAATTAACAGAAAATCCAAATTTTCTCAAGAACGAAGCGATAGATTTTTATTATTTGCTCCAAAATAAAATCTTAAAAAAATTTATGAAATTCAAAATAAAAAATTAAGTATGGCAACACTGACAAAACAACGTAAAGTTTTGTCAAAATTAATAATTTTTGCATCTGTTGTATGTGAAAAAGTGAACTCTGAAATTTATTTTAAAATAGAAACAAATGTTTCCTCGCTCTAAAATTGTAATAATCATTATTTATTTACAAATACCGTGGTGGACATGTAAATAGCACACTTTACCTTGTTTATGGTGAATTGCACACAAAACTCAGCTCTTTTCATAAAATAACGGGGTTTCTCTTTTGCTTTGAACTAATGAAACCCCGGGAGTAAAAAACCTTTAGATTTTTCATGTTTTTATTAAAAGTTGGGCTTTATATGTGAAACTAGTCAAAGATCATTGTTAATGGTTGGCCATTAATTAGCACAAGTAAACTTTCACTTAGAATTATCCATATTCTGATTGATTTCATATAAATATATTAACTTTTATTTTAATTAATTGACCGGTAGGTGCTTATGCGTGATTTTAAAAAAAATGTCTGCAAAAAATAAATTGATGAAAAGGACCACATTGCACAGAGGATAAAAGGACCCTTTCAAGACTTGAAACCAAATAAAATCTGATGTTGAGTTCAATAACGGTATTTTTGTGTCTTCTCGGACAATCAGGAGGCAGTTGAATGAAATTCAATTAAGGGGCTGCATATCAAAGAAAAAAACATTAGCCTCAAAAAAAAATTTTAAGTGCAGAATTCAGTTTGCTAAAGAACACCTAAGAAAGCCTCTTAATTTCTGGAAAAACGTGCTCCCGAGTAATGAATCAAAGTTCTGCAGATTCGGATCAGATGGAAAAAAAATATGTTTGGCGTCCATCTAACCAACAATACAACCCAAAGTACAATTTCAAAACAATTAAACAATGTTATGGTGTGGGAGCTTTCTCTTGGCCCAATTGTCAACATAAACTCAAAAATGGATCAAAATATTTATAAAAACATATTGACAGATCATATGATTTCCTACGCTGATGACAGTTTGCCTTTCACATGGCGTTTAAGCATAATAATGATCTGAAGCATACTTCTCAGTCAGTAAAATTATGTTTAAAGGATAATTGCGTTAGCTCATTCTCCCGATCTCATCCCGATTGAGAATTTGTGGAATGACATTGAACGCCAATTGGAAGGTCGAAATCCCAAAAATTTTGAGGAATTGTGGGAAAATATTAAAAATGCTTGGTATTCAACACCAATAGCACGGTGCTGTTAGTGGAAAGTCTGCCAAGAAGATGTCAAGTCGTGATTGACACCAGGGGTTTTCCAACTAAATATTAAGTAAAATGAAGAAATCAAAAGGTAAATTCAATTTCATAGCACATGTGCTAATTAAAAGTCACAGCTATAATGGCAAAAGTTTACTAACTATGGTTCTTATCTCTATTTTCTTACAGAAATAACTGAAACTAAGCAACTTATGGTTCCTAATATATTAAGAAATATAAGAAATTTAATTTAAGCAATAAAAATTGTATGTACATTAACCTTAAATGCTCCTTTCATTTGAATTTAATAAAAGATCAACATTAACAATAGTGTGTGGTATTTATATAACTACCACTGTATCTTACAAATAAAAACCGCTTGTGAAAGTTCGAGGAAAGTTAAGCCAAAAATCTTATATATAAAAGAAAATTCAAAAAAAAACCTCTAACAAAATTCTAAATTTTTAACAAATCAAGGCTTTTTTAAGTAATTAAATGCGTTTAGATTTTTGAAGAAAAACTTATTTTGCAGGTATATTTTTAAATCTTAAAATATAGGAAATATTTTTAAACAGACTCTTTGGATACATGAGCAAGTTCTTCGTGCGTCCCAGTTGTGCACAGCTCTAGTAAAATAGTTACTTGCATTCCTCCCGTCAAACAATTCAACCGAAATATCCGTACTTCTAGAAATGCTCATTAGCTTACTCTTGATCTCATATTTTCAGACCCCCTGTAAACCACAGAGATTCTTTCTTTAGTCGCACTACACGAATGTGGAATGGTTTAACAGACTCATTATTCATATCCCCTCGAGCGTCCAGTATAATAAAAACGAAACTAAATCAAATATGAATTGCTTTTTTATCTTTACTTATATGTTTTTCTTATTTATTACGTTTTCATTTTCTATAAGTAGGTGCATGTGCAAATCAAACAAACTACAAATAGTCTCTTATTAAATATGAATTATCATTTTTGTTGTTTCTTCTTCTTCTTCTTCAATTTTTTTGTTTTAATAATTTCTTTGAATATATATAATATACATATATACTTGCACAATGCACATATAATCATGTATATATTCATATATACATAAATATTTACTTAAATATTAATATTTGCTTACAGTTTGTGTTGACATTTTTTTATTCTCGTGTTTTTCATTTTTCAAAACATATTTAATTCTTTTTAATAGTTATCAATTTTATTTTCAATTTCTTATCATTAAAATTTATTTATGGTCTAAGGTACTAAAATTGAAAAACTTAATTATTTAATATACAGTAAAAGAATGACGTTTGCAGGTTGTAAACAAATAAAAAAAATACTAAATAAATAAAAAGCAAAAAATAATAAAATAAATATATACTATTAAGTGTGTTTTTTTCACAACAAATTCTTTTAATTTAATATTCGTTCATTACAATTATATATTGTTTATATTATATTATTGTATATATATAGATATATATATATATATATATATACATCATTTTTTTAATAATACAAATTATTACCACTTCCTTATGTTTTCTAGTTTTTGGTTTGTTTTGTTTTCTATTTTAGAAATATGACTAGAATATTTTTTTAAATTTTTGTTTACATACGTAAATAAGCAATGTTTAATTTGGTTATCATTGTCATTAATCATTGTAGTTATTTTGATGTATGCATATATCTTTATGTTTTGTTCAACTATTTTTTATATATTTTTAATTAGTTTGTAACTACGTTTAAATTAATTGGTTTTATTACATTGCCACTAATAAATTACTTTCCTTGTCATTTCTTTTTTCATATATGTATATGCATAATATAAATATTTGCCAATTTTTTTTATTTTCGTTTTACCTAAACTGTTTTAAATATATTGTTTAAGAAAAAAAAACATTTTTTTATATAAATTAAAATAAATAAATAATTTTATATCAGCAGTTTCATGATAAACTGAAAAATTGTATGGTAATATAGTAATGCTTCGTTTTCTTTGTTTTATAGTATATACATACAGGATTTGGTGTGTAAGACCAAAAGTCATTCGGGAGCTTCATTAACTTAACTGATTTTTGTGAAAGAATGTTTGTTGGTTTGTATGAACTTAAAATTTTGTTTTGAATCAATGCATTCGGGGAGCACATGCATACTCAAGAAATGTTGTCTTATATTAACTTAAAGGCAATTTATCAGTTCAAATATGAGATCATGATCTTATCATTTACCGAATCAAGAAATTGAGGAAAAATGACTTCCACAACTTTTGACGAAGTCTGTGGATTTCGTACAAAATACTCAACACAAGATTGAAAAATATTAAAATTTAAAAAGCAAAAGGACACATAATATGCATCAAATCTGACTATAAATTATTGATCACATTAGAAACTGTCATATATTTTGTCAATATTACTAACTTACTTAATTTTTATTGTATTTAAGTATATTTAAATATTAAAAAATATATGAAATGTGTGTGAGAGCGTACAATTTTATATACACTTTTTTAAAACCAATTGAAAAATCAGTTCCCAAATGCTTTTAATTCCTACATAGGGAGGAGTATTTATATTATTACACCGGGATTTTTAAAATATTTTTAGGTATATTTGTTATTTTGTGGATTTATTCTTTTTTGTAGGTATACACATAGTGATAAACATGTAGGTATATCACAAAGAGACAAGTGCACTGTGATTGAAAAAAAAATTGTTGCACTATATATTGACAAGAGGAACAATTACAAAATTAAGTTTTTCTACAAAATCAACACATTATTATCAGAACATGAATAAATAAAAAAATTGACTAGACTCAATTTCTAATGTACATAACAATATCAAGTTTTTTTATTCTATACAATAAAAAAAATAAAAACTTTTTCAACTTAAAAGTCTATAAAAAAGTATTGTAGATTATTATTACACATATTTATAACATAATAGTTTTGTGTTATTTGTTGACACAAATCTTGAGCAGCTATAAGTTAATATTATAATATATGCCATTTGCTCGTTTTACTTTCAGAAAATAAACAACAAAAAAATTACTGAGATTTAAGCTCGTATATAGTTTTATTTTGTTTTTGTTTTAAAGGAGATAAATATTATATACATATATGTAATTAAGGATTTTATAAATTTATTTCTAAATATTTAATGGAATTAATTATTTTTTCACAGCTGAAATAATAAAAAAAAGAATAAACTCATAAAAAGAAAATGTATTCAATTTTTTAATGTTGCCATTGAACGGAATGGTGAGATTGTTTATGATTTTTGCTTTAAGGATAACATATTTCATTTATTTTACTTAAATTCACAAAACCTTATGGTATGTATAGTATATACTTTATTTTTTTGTCTTTGGTTTTTAGCAAGTTTTTTTTTGTTCATAAATTTAAGTTTGATTATTATCATCAATTTTTGTGATTCTCTTATTGGAAAGCTTAAATATTTTAACTACATGATTTTAGTTTTAGTTTAAGTTTTTTCTTGTTTATTTTAAATAGTATTTACATATATATTGTATTTAACGAATTCTGTTTGACTAGAGGTTGGTTCAAATTTTAACAAACGAATGACGTTTATAAAATAAAAAGTCGTCTTAATGAAGATGTTAACAAAATATTGAACTTGGCTGCGACAGAATTGATAAATTAAAATTTACAATTAGGTTAAACGAGCTTGACTAGAAAAACTTCAGTGTTGTTTGTGAAAATAAACTTTAAAAAATGTAATGATTAATTTTTTTTCCAAAATGGAATTAATAAAATTCTTTAAGAAAGGTTTTGAATTAAATAAAAATCTCAACAATTGAATTCTTTAACCTCTCTTTGCTCGCCCGTTTGTTAAAATCGCACTCAAGCCTGTGTGTAAGAAATTGTTAATATAAATACAATTCGACAGAAATAATTATTTTTTTAAATGTAGGTACACTTTACATAGGTTATCATTGTTTATGGTTTTTTGAATTTGCAATATTTTTTATCTCAAACGTATTTTCTTAATTGTTTGATTTAATTTCTTTTATTTATATACAGTATGCATTATTTGTTTATATTGTATTTTGTGTATATTCTGCATATAGTAAAGGGCGGGTCTTCACCGCAAGGCAAATAAGTTCTCATTAAGATTCAAGTTATATTTAATTTTTGTTTTTTTTTTGTTATGAATGTTCATGCAAAATATCTAGATTAAGTGTTAGATATAATAGTTGTTAGTTTTTTATTTGGTTTTGATACTTTTTTATTTTAAATTTTATAACTATGGAATATTAAAAAGTATTTAAATTAGATCTAAATATTAAAAGTAAATTTAGATCAAGGCCAAATTTGTATTGAAATTGTTTCACTTTTTTTGTGTGTAAGGAATCGAAAGACAACTGAAATTGTGACAATAGTTTTGTATAATGAATAATATATTTTGGGCAAAGTTATATGCAATACAAAATTGGATATTTTTTGTTTTCACGGATTTAAGAACTATTAGAATGAAAAATTGCACGCTTTTACATAAATAGATGTTAATTGAAGAAAAGGAGCCTAAGACACATAAGTTGATTTCTCTCTACTCTAAGAGCATTGAGCAAATGATTATGACTGTGGCGACTCCACGACATCTATCAATCAAGAAAACAATCTAATCTAACAAACCATCCCTGATTTAATAATTCTGTATTTTTATGTTTGAATGTTGAGAACCCCTGTAAATAGTTTTTAATTTAATTTTATTTTTAAATAAACGAACATTCTAGAAAAGACAACGAAACTAACAAAATGTGGATGTTTATATTTAATGTTGAGAACCCCTGTAAATAGTTTTTAATTTAATTTTATTTTTAAATAAACGAACATTCTAGAAAAGACAACGAAACTAACAAGACGTGCATTTTTATTGTGGAAATATAAACATCCACATGACTTTTCGAAACTTTGCAATGAACCTAGTGCTGCAAGACTAAAATATTATCTAAAAACTGAAAAATGTTATAGACATACAACGTTGCTAATAACTTTTGAATATAAAAAAAATCTTATGAAAGAGTGGCTTAATTTTGGAATTCAATTATTATTTAGAACAAAATAATCGAAACAAACTTTAAGTTAATTTTAATGACTTGTTTGTAACTACTGAAACTGTTTTGATGCAGTTTTAAAAATGTTTAAAACAAAAATCATTGCAAACCACTTCATATTTTCTTCTCTTAGTTGTTGAGAAGGCAAGGAGGAGAGGCGATAAAGTCATTGATTCCGTCGCAACCAACAATTTTATAATTTTGTTCCAAAGAACATTTTGGGAGGTAAGCTCGCTCTTTAAACAGAAATTGTTTCAGTCTTAACTCTTTACCGACGGGTTTTGACTTATGATAGAGATAGAATCAACAATCTTTTTGGTTAACGTTGTATGAAATTAACATCAAAGAATGCAAATATCTGCAACTTCTTTGGTTAAAAAACTATTTTCGAAGATCCTGCAAGGTCAAATTTGAACATTTTATGAGATTAAAAACTATCATATATCATATGTACTGATGTACATATTTATGGTCAATTGAAAACCATTGGACTTACTAATAAATAGAGTTCGAGTGTATTCCAAATAATATTTAACTAGCCCTGGAACACGATAGTTTTATATATACTATGTGGTTTTAGAAAATTATGCTCATAAGGTTCAAAAGAATTGTTGTTATTTATTAACGATAAAAAAAAACTTTATTTGTCTTGGACCCCTTTTCTTAAAAAAATGGGAATTTGAAAACGAAAGTGAAAAAAGCAGTCAATTTTCTTAAGGCCCTCTGTGATTGCAAATGATCACAGGGAATTTCTTGATAGACGACAATAAGCAAAGGACACATTTGCGGAAGGATTTCATTTCTGTTATGTATGTACTTAGCCAATATTAGTTTTTGTTACGTGTGCGAAGGCTTTTTTTACAATTCCTATCCACCGGTGCATGGTTAGCATACTATCATCACCTTAAGATCCTCCAAATCGTCGTTTAAATATTCAACGCAATCATTGTGTGTAGCTAGGTGGTTACTGCTGTGATCTTTTACTAAAAGGTCGTCGTGATGGTGATGGTGATGATGATGGACAACATCATCGTCATCCATATCTCCAATGTCGATTTCGTTACTGTGATGGCCAGGGGCTGTACGTCGACCACCTGTGATATCATCGTCATCGTCGTCGATTACGTTGTTATTGCACCCGATAAGGATTTCATTGGCGCTATTTTTTAAGATAAAATTAGACAAATTTCCACCGCTGGTGTAATCGTTATCATCAACGTCATCGTCACCAATATTGTCCTCGTCGATTATTGTCACGACCTGGCGGTGATTCTGTTGGTTCATTTGTTGTGATCGGTGTCGATTGTTAGCGATGTTTGTATGTTCGCTCAATGTCGCATCAGATTGTGATGGCTGGTATTGATAATGATGCTCATCTGATGTAATGTATTCATTTGAGGCGTCACCATTGTCAAGTTCGCTTATACTGTTATCATAGTGCTTGATTTTGTTGTTTGTTGATTCTCCTCTAGCCATGCCAGCCTGGATCACTGTGATCGGTGTCATGCGATTGCTTCGACAGTTAAAGTCCTCAATATAAACTGATGTAAGTGTTGGAGATCGCGTGTGGAGACGCCTTGCTCGACGGTTATTTGTCTGCTGCTGATGATGGATGGGACTGCTCGGTTTTGCATTCAGAGCAACACCATTGGCGAGGTCCACCTCTTGTTCTTCATCGCTTAACTGCTCTGGGTGGCATCGATTGTCAACATTGAAACCGATCTTATTATTGGCAGAGGATATTCTTGTAAGTGTTGCACTGCTTGTTGAATTCGGAACTATTATTGTTGACTTGTAAACTTTGTTGTATTGTAGAATATTTTGAAGCTGACTTCGTTGTTGTTTATGCTGTTGGTCTAAATGCAGCTGCTGCTGTTGTTGGTATTGGTTATTAGCACTATTTGCCATTATTATTGCACTCTCGTTACGTACCAAATATTGCATCTTATTTTGGTTATTGTTATTATTGGAACCACCTCCCCGGATAACAGTGATTGTCGCCTGCTGATTTTGCTGTTGCTGATGATTTGAATGGTGCTGCTGGTGTTGATGACTTGATGGCTCATTGACATACATGCCATACAAGCTTAAATCGTCATCACATATATCAGCCGTGGTATTAGTAGAAGAACTATTGATAGCTGTTCTTGATTGCTTAACTTGTTGCAAATTGCCATTCAAACTGAATTCCATGTCAGCATTTGCACTGTTGCTATTGTTACCATTCATTATTCTGCTATTATTGCCTAAGCCAACTGATGTTGATTTCGTAAGCTCTTCCGGAGAGATAGCGGGGTTATGTCACAACATGTCATCGTGATCTGGATCAGTGTCATGATCCTGATCCAGATCGAAATCGTCCTGACCCAAATCTAAGTCCATATCTGGATCATCATCCAAGTCCAACGAATGTTGATTGCCAGGCGACAATAATGATTGATTCAAGTTCTTTGGATCTTCATCTCGCCATTTGTCCATTGATCGGCGGCGAGCATTCATAAAGAAATTTCCAACCGTTGTAGGCTCAAGACCTAACTGTCGTGCAATCGTTACTTGCATTTCTTTTGATGGGCGTTTTGT
The DNA here is from genome assembly GCF_945859685.1 of Eupeodes corollae. Classification (NCBI taxonomy): domain Eukaryota; kingdom Metazoa; phylum Arthropoda; class Insecta; order Diptera; family Syrphidae; genus Eupeodes; species Eupeodes corollae. The sequence continues at coordinate 4,245,848 of NC_079150.1, forward strand.
CTCCTAAAAAAATTAAAGGTTGTTATAGTATTATATTTTTAATAATTTCGTTTTCATTTTTACCTTGAAAATAGCTTGAAGTGTTCTGCGTTGTAGATCAGTGAAAACAAGGCGGGGCTTTTTAGGTGTTGGCATATGTTCAATTTGTGGTTCATCTTTTCGACGACATCCTTAAAATAAAAAAAATAGAAATTAGCATAATATTTAAATAGTAAGATAACAAAACATCAGAAATTCGGTTTAACCATTTCTTTTCGCTGAAAGCCAATAAACAGTCAGACAATAACAACAAGTAGAAAGAAAGTGATTTACCTGTTATTGCAGGCGTGAATCCAGTATTATTATTACCTAAAATAAGAAACCAAAATGTTTGTTAGTTTTTCAAAAATAATAATAAATTCGTTTTCGATAGTGTCTCAACCGTGAAAAGAAATTTACGACCGTTAAATCTCTTCGTTTATCATAGAAAATCTATACATTTTATATTAAGATTCTTTTTTTCTCAAAAAATTCGTAATTTAAGTTGAAATAATATAAAAAGCAAAATAGATAAAAGCTATGTTTAAAAAATATCGCCCTGTGAGAAACTACTAATATTAATTAACATGATTTTGCTTACCTCCCCTTTGAGGAATTTGAGCAGCTGAAAGAGAAGAAAAGACAACAACAAAATATATTATTTTAATGAAATATCTTTACCTTGTTTCATTAAAAGTAGTTGCTTGTATATGTTCATTAAACGTAAGAAAATACAATGATTGTTTTAGAATATGTTTTCCTTTAAATCCTAAACCTTTTCTAATGCTGAGAAGAAGTGGTCTTATCTTCTATGGCAAAATTTGAATTTTATTAAACTTTTGCTTCACTAGTTGGAAACGATTTCATTTATAAGAATTCATTATGGTTATCTTTCTAGTTTTGCTAAGTTTTGAAAAGTGTCCTCAAACAAGATTGGCGATGGAATTAAATTCAAATTATTCAGATTCTCTATGCGCAAAACCATGTCCTCTCAGCAAATAATTAATCGACATGGTCAAAGAGAAAACTTAAGAGTTTTCTTAGCTCACCTCGCAATAATTTTGTGATTGTTTGGGAGCCGGGTTTATAAAAAATATAGGTTCTCTACGGCCAACACTAAGACTTATATTAAATGCCATCTGACATTCAGAGTTCTTACTTAACTTAGATTCAATTCTTTTAACTTGTAGTTTAAAAAATAAATAATGTTCTTAATGTCAGTTAGGTTGCAGTCTTTTTACTTTAATCAATTGGTTTGAAAGAGTTAACATATTTCAAGGTTTTTAAAGTCACAGTTTATACAAAAACATCTAATTGTTGAACAGAGATATTTATAGGCTTGTAAACATTTTAATTTACTTTCAAGTATTTCTATTTGTCTTCGTAAATAAGAATTTCAATAGAAAAGCGGATACTTAGGATTAACAAAACTGTCAATATACAATTTGAAGAAACTATAGTTCCTTCATCTGAAAGAGGAGAAGAAAGGGAAACTTAACTTCTGTTCAGTGCAGGATTTGCCAATTTGATGTTTTTACTGAACACCATAAAGAATCTTAATAAAAAAAACACTCTATTAAGTTTTTGTATGTTTCACCCGAGCACATTTTTCAACATTTGTTATGTCGATCAGAAGTTGTGAATTCCAATAACAACTCTGACCTTAAGATCAAAGACCTACAAACAATTATTGGATATACCGAATTTATAGCTCTTTTTGTCTAGAGAAAAGCTAGACTAAAAGAGGTAGTTGTAGTTGTTTCCAATTTTCTTAAAAATCAAAATATATTTTTAAATTTGGCTTTTTAGTGCTTAATCAATTATTGATAAGGATATTGATTACTGTTAAAATAATCGGTTCTCAATAACATATAAAATTAAAATAAAACATTTCATTGTTTTAGTAATTTTTTAGAAAACCGTTGAATTGATTGATTTGGATTGTTTGCTACAGGTGCCTGAACGGTAGCGATATTCTGCCTATCGACTAGGCCGAGAATAACGACAGAACATTTTAGTTAACGCTCTTATATTTGCGGTCACCGAATACGACTTTCGGTAGCACATTTGTTAATTTGTAGACATTGTTAGTTCAAGTACCTTACCATGATGAACATTTTAAATTTACTGAAAAAATTGATAATGACATTTTGATGACAAGTGAAAGGATGCGTTCACAAATTAAAGTTGCTAAATTCCTATTAGTTGGTATAGCTCATTGTTCTCAAACAAAGTAAATGTTGGAATTAATTATTCAAATAAAGCTGATTTATCTTAAAACCATCTATCTATCTCAAAAGCATCTTTATTTGTGTTTTCCATACAAATACCAAACTCCATTACAAAAAACTGTTTTACCTTATCAAGTGAGTCCATGTTAAATATATTACCGTTATTCAGAAGAATTAACGTACATGAATTGTGAATTCCAGAAAATTTAAGAAAGCTTTTCTTAAGTCAATTCAAAACAATTTTGAGGATGCCTCAGTCATGAGAGTATAAGTTGGGTAGGGTATTTATTTTAAAAATATTTCTTTTTGAAATTGACTGGAAAAGGATTTAAGGATCATAATATATTTTTTAAAGATAAATAAATACAACTGATCCACCGGAACAATATAAGCAAGTACTCAAGTAGCATCTAACCAATTCGAAATATTTGTGTTATAATGTATGTGATTTTCAAGGTTGACTTACCTTCTGCATCTGAAAAGAAATAAAGGAAGCACATGTTATAAGGAGTTAAAGGTCAGATGATTGTAAAGAATCTGAAAGCTCAACGACGGTTATGTTAAGGTTTCCTTAATTAAGCTTAAGGAATTAAGAGGATAATTTCCTAAACAAATCCTAGACTTTATTGAAATGAAACAATATTATTTTGAATCACCGCACAATCACATTTATGAAACACAAATAAAATTAAATGCGAAAATCTTTAAATACTTAAAGACTCTGGTGCCATCTACTTGAAATTTCAATTTATTAACTCTATTTGCTGTACCCAAACTGTGATAACACAGTCAAAGTTATTTTACGAAGTGTCTAAATAATGTTGTGCCCATTTTGTTTTTGAAATTTGGTAATTTGAGAGATACTGTGATGCTGCGTTTTGCAATGGGCTTAATGTCAATGAGATCAAACAAATAGTTTTGTCACGAACTTTGATTCGTGCCTTTGAAAATCATCAGTTGTCAATGGTTTTCGATTAACGGCTATTTAGCGAAATTTGAAAAAAAAACGATCGGTGTTTCATTCAATCTTTCCAATCAAATTTTGTATGATGTTTTTGGCATTTTAAAATAACCAAATATAGTATTGGGACAGTTAATTTTTAGTACAAATAATTGTAGGGACATTTCCGCTAAAAATTATTAAATAATTTGAGAGATTTAAATTAGACCCTATTTTGCACTTCAATCTTTAAAGATTTATTTTGACAAATATTTTAACGTCTTAATGCTGTTTGTTTATTTGTCAATAAACTTTCTTTATTTTTTAAATTTCCAGAACTGTATGAATTTTACCACAAAAAGAGTCAAATCGAAAGTTGTCTATTTCAGAGATTGTATTAAGCAAATTAAAAAAAACACATTGTTGTTTTGTCGAGAACAGAAAACTACACTCTTTAAGAAACTTACGACTTCTACAAAGTTTAATCAAACGGAATAGTAAACAAATTTTTCGTTAAATTGTCTTAAGCAAATTTGGAGTGTAGTACCCGTGGCATGATGGTTAGTGCTTTGGACTGTCATGCAACTGGTCTTGGGTTCAATCCCTGCCTGTGCAACGTTAATTTAAAAAAAATAATTTGCGCAGGTACTGCCTCTTGCGAGGTATTGACAAATCCTTCAAGAGTAAATCTTGCCATGAAAAAGTGCTTTCTCAAATCAGCCGTTCGGATTCGGCCTTAAATTGTAGGTCCCTTCTATTCCTGACAACAGTACTCGCACACAGGAATGGTTGAGAGTTGTAAGTTACTAGGCCCTGGTTCACAACGGACTGTTGCGCCACCCAATTTAATTTAATTTAAATTTGGAGAGAAAAAATTGTTGGAAAATTTATAAGCTATTTGATAAATTCTTAGTTAAGGAAACCGTCTATTATAAAACTAACTCTCAAGTGGTAATAAAACATTGTCTTTTTTGGGGTAGAAATTGTTACACGGTATGCTTTGCATGATCATCAAATCTCTAGTCTTCGAACAGCTTATCGAAGTCAATCTTGATCTTACGCGATCTTCTGTCTTATAACTAAATACTTTTCAATTGATGTAATAACCTATCTTTATATTTTCAAATGCATTTTTAAACTGATCATAATCAGAATGTAACTAATAATATCTTGAAGCTAAATTAATGATTAGCATTTTGACATACAACATAAAAAACATAAAAATAAAATAAAAAAAATAAAAAAATTTATGATATTTGCGAAAAGTATGACTTTCTACTTATATTTGTCAAAATAGACATTTCCCCTCGGATCAATATCAGTGAAATTTGTTTTAGACATCAAGGCAAAGTTACTACCAATTGACAAAGTTCCCCGTTATCATGCTGTAACTTTTGAATGATAAATGCTACAAAAACATTATTCAACTAGACTTTCGCATATTTTGTCTAAACAGTATTACTCGTATGTATCTAAAAACACTTCTGGCAATAACTGAAGTTGAATTGTTCCTCTATATTATATAATATGTCCATAAAATGGTAACGCTGTTGGAAAACATTGTATGTTATTTGTGAACTATTAAATAGTCTACAAAAAAACTCGACTTTTACGTAACAAAATATTTATATAAAAGTAATTGTCGAAATTTTGTATCCTATTAGTGTTGCTCAAATTTGGTCAAACCCTTGAAAATGGTTGCGTTCTTATTTCTTTTAATGACGGAATTTTCGACATACAATTATTTTTTTTAGTTGAAACAATTTCCTTATAGCAAAAAATTAGTTAATTGGGTAAAACGGTAATTTTATTCCTTTTTAGGAAGATTGGGTGGTAGGAGTAAAACATACATATTTAAGACGCTTTTACAGGTTTTTTCTTCTCTTATTTTAATCAGATATTTTTAAATGGGAAGTTTTTTTATAGCTACCTAAGAAATATCGAAAAATAGGAAAAAATATATATATGTGAAAAATTACAGAGTATTGATTTATAACTCACCCGCCATTCTTAATGCCGACATCCTTTGAAATTCAGGCTCCTGAAGCCATTTAAACATCCGCCTAAACGTCTCCCTTCCCGATTTCAGTTTTGACCATGGCTTCGGGTTCCGTAGCAAGTCAGATAGGGTTCCTTGAGACCGGCATAATACTCGCTGGGCGAAAATTGCTTGTGGTATGCTATACCGTTTAAGTTCAGCCGATATCCGCTGAGCCAGTTCCTTTGTATTGATCTCCTCGAGATCACTTGCCACTGCAGACACAGTCGTCGCTGAAGTTCCATCGCCGCAGATGTTATTATTGTTGCTGTTATTGTAGTTGTTGCTTTGATTGCTGTTGTTATTATTGTTGCTATTACTACTACTATTACTACTGCTATTATTATTTCCATTGCCGTTCATCAGATGCATGCTACTTAAGCCTTCAGAAGCGTTTGCCGAGGAGCAATTTATCACTACTTTATCATTATTTGCATGCTGGTCTGCTTGGGATGAAGCTGACGATGACGTCGAGATTGAGGTTCCTTCTCCATTTGACTTATTGTTAGTGACATGATGCTGGGAGTGGTGAATCGATAAGATAGGAGGTGAAGGAGACTGCACTACTGAGGACTCTCGATTCACATGGTGTGTTGAAATTTGTACTAGACTACCGCCAGAAATAGCCGATTGCGACAGGGGTGATATAACGGATGAATGTGGAGTAATTGTTGCCATTCCATTGATTGAAGGTAGCGTTGAGGGGCTGGTGAAACTGGTGACTATTGTATTACCGCCTGGCGAGTGCAGAGAACCAGAGTGCGGGGAAAGCGTTGTAGGGCTGTGTTGTGTAGAGAGATTCTGCTGACCACCGAGAATGTCTCGATGGCCACCGTATGGCGAATCATATCCCGCTGGTGATATGCTTTTTTGGGGTGAGTGTAATTCTGTCTGACTATAGGAGCTTTGAGGAGAGAGTGGACTATGTTGCTGAGACATTCCCATTCCGGAAAGCGTGTTCGTGGGCGATGAAGAGTAATTATGTGGTGGTGACATTCCCATAGAAGGTAGCTTATCGTAAGCGTACGGCGAATTTACCCCACCCAACCCAAGCGATATGCCTATAGACTGATGCTGCATCACTGTGAAAGATCCACTCACATTTCCAGAGTGGCCGCCATAGGCGAACTTCTCCGACATGGTTGAAATAGGAGGCAAGGGTTGCAATGGTGTGAGGGTTGCATATGATGATGTCGGACTGAAGCCCGGTGGAGACATTCGACCCCCGTTTACTGAGGTGAGTGTCTGGTATGTTGGTTCTAAAGCACTTTCTATCATATCCGTGGAGGACGGTGTTAGTTTTCCGGGACTCAGAATCTGGGAATCACGCGATTCATCCTGCGGTTGAACAATCACAGACAGTGTTTCATGGCGTCCGACTGCTTGCTGATTGAGTGTGACCTCGTCGGATAAAGGGTCCGATGAGACCCCCATGTCAACGTTGTTTCCCTTGTGCTCCTGCTTAATTAGCTCCATATTATGCCCGTGATGGGTGATAATGTGCGAGTGTCCACTCAACGAAGACAGAGATTCCAAAGTGACGTCCGAGCCAGGGTAATCACCATTCGTCGATTGACTAGTATGATGTGAGTTGTGTCGCTGGTTGTTGTTGCGAAGTCCATCATTATTGTTGCGTTGGTGTGTGTGATGCTGGGCATGATGATGTCCATTAATATTTGATTGCTGTGTTTGTTGCTGCTGATGATGGCTATTGTGGATATGATGATTTACATGGAGATGCTGTTGATTTGAATGTGAGTGCTGCTGCTGCTGATGGTGTTGGGGTGGCGATACAGTTGAAATTCCATCAATTATCGTGCGGACCATAACAACTGTACCGCCACCTTCATGATGATGAGTGCTCGAGCCAGACGTCAAGTCTGTTGTGTCGATGACGAGCTGATCGTTTAGTGTTTGTTGATCGATTATCTCACTTATTGAGTCCATGCTCATTTTGCACGAAAAGGTTTTTGGTATCCGATATTGGTGACGAATTTTGAATTATTCACTTTTCAGTTTAGTTTATAAGAGTAAATAATGACTCTTTCAGCTATGCTTGAACGTATTGCCTTATCCATGTGATTTTACTTTCATATTACAAATCATGTCACACTTAGGGTCTGGTAAACTGTTTAGTAAGTTTTTATTTCTTCATTAAGTTTTATGTTGAAATTGTTCTTTTTTATAATATATAAGTGTAGTCCTACATTGATAAGTCCTGTTCCAGTTTCACTAAATATCTGAAAGGAAATAATTTTAATGATTAATGTATTAATTTTTGACGTGAGAACTAAAACACATTGAAATTGAGTGACCTGATTATCGCATGCAAATTTTGCATTATACTATGTCTTTGAATCTACAAAATATTACTTGAACCATAAAAAGACTCATTAAAAGAAGAACTGGAAATAAAATTGAAATCATACTCCTCATACATCTACGTTCCACTGTCTTTAATTTCTAAAAATGTTTATACATTTTTATTTTGGAATATAGTACAAACATTTAATTTCCTACTCAGGTGGTATACTCAAGAGACCTTGCCCGGCTTCGCAAGGGTGAACATTATCAGTTTTTTATTTAAATCGCTAAAAAAAAATATTTATAAAAATCTTTCCTATTCAAAACATAAGTGTAAAATTAAAGATTAAAGAACAAAATCATTTTTGAATAACTTTACTTGAAAAAAAAAAACGTTTGTGCGATACTGTTTAATTTATTTTCTGGACCATACTTTTTAATTTTACGATAACTCCTATGATATTACTGTATGCTGCATGGTGTGTAAATAAAATGCACGACTGGATCGGGTGCCTTGAATTAAGTGAAACATAAAACCAACGTCAAAAATTAGCCTTAGTGCACTTTACAAAAGTGAAATAAATCCCATTTTCAACAGTTTACCATATTGCACTTTGACGAAGTGAAATAAGGCCAAATTATTTACACAACTAAGACCAACTTATTTTTGCGGTGAGGTATGTTAGTTGGAAATTTATTATTGTTGGTAATTATCTTCATTACAATTACAGAGTCTGTTTAAAAAGATTTGCTGTATTTATTTCCAAAAATTTAAATGTCATTTGTTTTCTCAAATAAAGCTTAATTTTTCAAATTTTGTGTTAGAGCGTTTTTTTTATGTTAGTTTCTTATATATGCAATATTTTAGTTTAAGTTTAAAAATATATATATTAATATCTTATTTACATATGTTTTGCATTTCAATTTCGTTAAAAAAAAGACGACCCGTTTTGGAGATATCGAATTTCGAAAAAAAAAACGATTTAATATACTTTTTTAAATCAAAAATAAAAACAATCATTTTATATTATTAAGACAGTATAAGAGCTTGTGCAGAAACAATTTATTGAAATCGGTTCATTAGTTCTTGTGAAAACTTAAAAACTAAACAATGTCACACATGACAATACGATGGTAGAGAATGGTCCCCATACAATATTTTTAGTCAAAAATCGAAAGTTAAAATTTTCTCAAAAACGAACTGATAGGTTTTTAAAAAAAATGTCTTTAATTTTTACTAAATTTGGCTTCTTTCCATGTAAAAAAGCATTGCTCAAGTAGGGTATCCTCTATAGAACTGTTACTTTAATTTTGTTTTAGTTTTCTTAAGAAATACAAAACTCATTTAAATTATTTTTCTGCACGAGTTGCACGAGATACTGTCTCAACAATATTTGATGGTCAAAAAAGTCATTGCCTTTATTTTTGATTTAAGGAAAAAATATTAAAGATTATCTTTCTAAATTTAATTATTCCTTAAGCCTCACAGATAATCAAATTTTTTAAAGCCAAACATCTTAGCCCACTCTACCCAAACATTAATTTATGCCAGGTGCAATAGAAGGAAAATTATGCAAAATTTTTACACAATTATCTCATACTGTAAACTGGCAGATATTTACAAACGTGTGTGAGTACAACTTTATTGATTTGTTTATTATGCTTTTGAATTAATAAAAAATAGAGTAATTACTTCTAGGAAAACCATAATTCCTTACTCTTCAATCAAAACAAATTTTGTTCGGCGTTATAAAGAAATGAAGGGACAATACGACTGTGGATAGGAATTCTAACAGGAAAAAATTGCAACAATTAACGATTGTTGACCCAAGACTAAGTCAATTCGATAAAAATTCATAGGTATATTAAGAAAATATGGAACAATATTAAAAACCTGAAAACAGTCAAGGATGTACCAACATTTGAAAATATTTAATAAATAAAATTGAAAGATCAAATAACTCTAATTCAAGTCTATATTTTAATTTAATGTTGAAGGTTTAATCGTGGATTTGAATTTAATGTGTTTGTATTGAATTTGTCTGAAATAACTGTCCTCATTTCAAACACTTATTTTAGTCAATATTTGTATTTTGAAGAATTACGCTTATAGTGTATTTACTATTTAATTTGGTTTAGAATGAATACAATAGATTAAGGGTGTTATATGGGTCAAATATTTCCAATATCATTTGTGAGGTTTTCAAAAAAGACGTTAATTTACAAATATATGTAGGTATGTACGCGATATAAGGCACTTAGAGAAATAAATTCAAAACTCTTTTCCTGTAAAGATGATATCCATAACTAGTATTATCTTTTTGGAAATCAAGTTTTTTGAAGTTACCTTTTGAAAAAAAATGCTTGGTGAGATACTCAAAGGTTATTTAATTTAAAAATAAAAAGGAGGCTGGGATGTGGCCCACACTGATAACTTCCCATCCCGTCTGTCGATTTGTCTTGCTTGAAACTTATACAAATATTCATAACAAAATCATTTTTTATCAGTTTTTTTTTAAGTTGTCAGTTGTATTTTTCTAAGAAACTAGCTAAAAATTAACAACAATATTATTATGATGAAATTTTGTTTTTGTTAACGTGAAGTTTAGTCAAAAACCAACTCTTACCAATTTTAGTACTATTACTTGTCGTCGACAATATTTTCTATAAAATGAAATTAGTTTGAAGCCAATATGTTCAACTCTGGAAAAGATTTTTTAAGTCATGTTTTATAAAATTTTTATTTTTTGTTAAAAAATTATCAGTCTCCCAAAATTTTACCAGATATCAAAAACACTATTATTTGTTGCATACAATTATTTTGGAGGTAAAATTATTGTTTGTTCTAGTGAAAATTAATTTTTGTAGTTTTTTTTTATCTATACACAAATTCTTGATGACTTTTTTTTTAATTATACCAGTTTGGTATCCACGTTACACTATATGATAGATAAATTATTTATAGTCGCTAGCGTTATTTCTTCGTGAGATATTTTTCGTTAAATTTAATTTTTTTTTAAATTGTCCAGTTCTCAATTATATTGAGAGTCCTTTTTGCATCTTTCTCTGTAACTTAATTTATTTAAAGTGATATTTCTTCTTGCTCCCGAAAGAAGGAAGACGAAAAAAGCTTCCCTAACGTACGGACGTACGAACGTAATGTATTGTTCCAGAAGGGTACTCCCCATTGAACCATTATTTTGTTTTTAAGTGTTCTCAATAACTAATGGACTGATTTCAATCATTTTTTTCTGCGCAAGCTGTTATACTTACATAATAATATTTGATGATCAAAAATTGCATTGTTTTTATTTTTGATTTTTAAGGAAATATTACAATTTTTTTCGAAGTTCGATATCGCAAAAACGGGTCGTTATATTTTTATGAAATTGGAATATTGAATGTTTTTTAATATGTTTTAAATAACTGCATACTAAAAGTATTTTTGAACGAAGACAAAAAAAATGCATGCATACAAAATTAATTAAAAAAAAATCTATCTAAGGATTTTCAAATAAGAATTTCGAAAAATTAAGTTTGTTTTGGGAAATCATATGACATTTGAATTTTTGAAAAAAAAACTTATTTGCAGGTGCATTTTTAGATCTTAAAACACAAAATGTTTTAAAAAGGACTCTCTTGATGTATGAAAAAGTTTGTACAATTCAGTAACAGTCAGACAACAGAATACAAATTTTTTTGGAAAAGAGAAATAAATGCAATTGTTTCTAATAAAATCAGAAATTTAAGACAATTGAAAAAAATGCTTCCCAAAAGCTAAATTCAATTGTTAAACAAATTAGTTTAACTAAGAAGAGTAGATTCGGTGGTGTGGTGTCTGGGTTTAATTTCTGCGTGTTCCACCTAAAGTCTTCTTTAATCTTACTGCCCCTTAACACAAAATGACAAATCCTCTAAGAGTTATTCTCGCCATAAAAATTGCAGTTTTCCTTTATTTCTGACATGACATTACACACATGGGTTGGATTGGCCTGATTCCTTACGATATTTAGTGACGTTGACTTTGGTGCAGATATGATCACAAGTTTCGTTCTGTTGAAAAGGGAACAAATATACTTAAAAGCATCAGCCCCAAGGAAAACGCAAGACGAGATATCAAACGATAAAGAGTAAAGTTTTCGTTATTATAAAACAAACATAAATAAGGAAACCCAGAAAAAGTACAAGTAAGCTAGAACAGCACACGTACAGTAGCCAAAATCCAAAAAGATCTTATCACATGCAAATCAACTGGCCAGGATGGCATCCCCGCTATTGTTTTAAAGAGATGTTTTTTATCGAGTACATGGAAAATGGCATTACTCCAGGCAATGCCCAAAAAACGCGAACCATTCGAACTCTCGAATCATCGATCGATCGCACTTAAGTACCTTCTTTGAAAGGTCATGGAAACACTATTTAATTATCAGCTCAAGAAATATCTCCAAAATGGAGATAGGCAATACTCTAGGCAATGCCCAAAAAACGCGAACTCTTCTCCCCCTCGAATAATCGATCGATCGCACTTAAGTACCTTTTTTGAAAGGTCATGGAAACGCTATTTACATAATTATCAGCTCAAGAAATATCTCCAAGATCGAATGATCGGCAGTAGGGATTTTCTATGGTTTGTATCACCGAACACTGGAACAAATAACGCATTTGCTAAAACTAAGTTTGGAATTAAGCTCTCTTATCGAAAATAAGTGCCTCAGGTTTTTACGAATCCCTTCTTCGTTGGATTCGAAATTAACTTTCAGATTGTTCAACTTACGTAGTATTGGATTTGTGTCTTTACATTAAATATATGATAGTGTGCCTCAAGGCTCTGTGATCTCTTTGACACTTTTTATCATTTTTATTAATGTACTGAGTTGGTGATCCTTAGTTATGTAAGTCCTTTTGACAGTTTTTAACGTAGAGTATTTGAATTAATTGATGATAATACAATCTTTGAATCATTTGCGTAGTTTGACCACCGTCTAAAAGTTGCTTGTCTCACCCTTCATTAACGTAGTTTTAGAGGTTTTGATCAAAAGAAATACCCATTAGCATTTCTCCCCTCAAATAATTACACCCTTATACTCCAGAAATGCTCATCAGTATAGGATCAAAACAGGATCAATAACTGACTTTTTGATGGCGTTTACATGCCAGAAATCTGATTTAAATTATGATGCTACAAGATTCTTTTTCCAGTAAAGTTAATTTTATGTCAGTTTAAGACAAAACTCATCCTTGTTTACATCAAAAGGAGAACATTTTATAAAATTCCTTTTCGCTTTTTTTTTAAAACGGTAGCTAAAACTTTATTATGCAAAAAGGAACACACAAATTAAAAAAAAAATCATGTTGAATAAACAAATCAGCATTACAAAATCACTGGGTTTGTTCAGTAGGAAAAATGTTAAAATAAGTTTAATAGGGATTAATAGGTATTTTTAAATTTAAAAGAAATTTGAACCTTATAAATTATGCTGAAACTTTTCAGGTTTTAAAAAAAAATGTCAACTAAAAACTTTACGCTGTTTGACAGGTATGATGAGAAAAAAATCAAAACTATGAGGAAGTTCAAAAATAATATTACACATGATATTATAAGTTCCAAGCTTATTACGCCGCAAGTAAAATCATGGCGGGAAGAAATACTTTTATGTTAAGTTAAACTGTTCCCAATTTAATAAGAAATGTGTCTTGAGAAAATTGCAAGCATTATAGATATCAGAACGTCGGGTACATACCTTATAATAATACGACAAAAGAATACAATAAGTGGGTACACGTACTTATCCATGCTTATAGAAATGAAGAGGTGCAAATGTGCACATGTATTTAATAGCCATCAAATTGCCTTTTAAAAACAATAACTCATGACATTAGCTTTTTCAAATGATGGGTAGGTAGGAATAACCTAATTGTTTTCCTTTTTTTTAAATCTTAAATGCTTGTGAATAAAATGTTTTATTTTTTTTTTCAAGAACGAATGATAAACAAAGGTTTTAAGTATTTGAACGTTTTTGACGTATTGTCATAACAGAAAACAGAACAGCAAGACAAGCAGATGTCACCAATGAATACAGCCGACAAAAAACTTTAATTTGTACCCATAGCGCACTCAACTCGCATACATTTTTTAAAGGGTAAAATACGTTAAAAGAAGATATCATCATTATTAACTTTCAGTACTTAGATTCTAGTAAAGGGCTCCGCTGACGCTGGTACTATCAGCAGCACTAGTGCAGACCAAATGCTTGCCTAACCTTTATGCCTTACCTAGCTAGGTAACTTTCAGTATTTAGATTCTACTAAAGGGCTCCGCTGACGCTGGTACTATCAGCAGCACTAGTGCAGACCAAATGCTTGCCTAACCTTTATGCCTTACCTAGCTAGGTGAAATTATATATTGTATAGGTAAATAATAATTTCTGGAGATTTAACGCAACAGAATGCTTATAGCTATTCGGACTTGTAAAAAAATGTACGAAATAAAACTTTAAATCAAATAAAAGCTTATGAACCCACTCGAATCCTACTTATCCTTCTCAGCTTACATATTTTTGTTGTTTTTATCCTTGGTTTCGTTTTTTTCCTATTTTGTATTTTTTTTGTTAAGATACAATCACAAAAAACGGTAGATATCCTTTTTCTAGTCGTAGTATTCTATTTTTATTTGAAAATATTTCCCCCTTGTGTTGTTGGGGGTTGGGATACAGAGAAGGGGTAGTTTTTTTTTTTCTTTTTACACTACACTTTTTTTTTATTATAAATTATTAACACATCACTTCCGAAAAAAAGGATATATTTATTTAGAAAATATAAATATATTATAGGTTTAAAGTCTCAGCACAAATTTTACTATGATTAATTTGTAGTATGTTTGGTTAGTTAATTAAAAATGTAAATATAAGCGGAGGTAATAACTGCTCATAACCTTCGTATGCGATGCATAATTCCGACCCGATTTCCTGTTTTTTTTTTTGTATTATTCGGCGGAAACAAAGCTTGAAATGACCTTTCTTTGCAAAAATATTTGAATATAGAAAATGTCCAATACAGGTTGTATTTTGTTTGTTTTAGGAATAAAACATTTTGAATTTGTATGTTTCTTTTCATTAAAAAAGTTATTTAAGCAGAAAATAAGAAGTACCCATCGAAGTTGTACCGCACAATACCAAAAAGACCATGGGGTTGTTATGGTGATGATACCCCCGTGTAACCGTGTAAGGGATGAATAATAATTAGATGACGTCTTGTTTTTTTTTTCAATCACTTTTAGGCTTTTTTATATATGTATTTTGTTTGTTTCTTAGTCTTTCAAAATTGTTTAATAATTTTCAAACTTTGTTAATTAACTTTGGATTTTTGATTTGTGTTTGTTTTATGTTTTTTTTAAATGTTAAAAGTAAATAAATAATCCTTAACTATACAACGACAACCCCAAAATGTTCGTTACACAAAACGAACTAAACCAAGACTGAAGAGGATTGAGAAGTTCGCTCTTCCATTCGCTCGCTCTGTTAAACAAACGACAACGTAGAATTAGAGGAGTAAAGCAGAATAACACCAGAGCCTCGACGACGACGTACAACAAGCACAACACTCACACATTTACCCTGCCGCATGTTCACGTTCAAATTCATAGCTAGTTTATAATCGTCGTCGTCCTTCCTGTACGTTTTTTCTTTTTTTATCGTCATCCCTTCCCTACTCGTCAAGAGTCGCTATCGCTGCCGTGATGTTATGTGGGGTGTATAACGTACAACAAGCATAAAAGAAATGGATGTGTAAGATATTTTTATTCATCCCTTAAATAATTTTGATAGCAGAATAGCAAGTTGGTAGAAGCAGCAGTATAAACATTACCTTATTTCTATCACCCTCTTTCATAAAATAAGTATCCGTTAATGTTATTCCCTTATATTTGTATTTTCGTACCTTTGTAAATAATTCTTGGTTCTGTTTTGTCTCTTATTCCGAATTTCTTTTAAATTTGAAAAGTGCCTACTTATGTTTAACTTGTGCATTCTAATAAGTATTCCTAATTCCTCACTGTAAATTCCACTTCTAGTTGCCATTGGCCATGCCGGATGTACATGCATTTTGTTTCAAAATCCAAGCCTCGGTTGTGTGGGTTTTCAGATTTCTTATAAGCTGAAAAAAGCAGGTCCGGTAGCAACCCTTTGTCCACAATTTTAAATATGAGCTAAAAACAAATTGTTTTTGAAAATACAATGTACGTAGGTTTTGACATCTACCCCAACAGCTGTTGGTCTTTATTAAGTGGTACCTTGGATTAAGGAATATCTTTTTTCTTAAATATAAATGTAGCTAGTATCAACCTACCAACATTGAAAATAATAGTTACCAATCACAATTTCAAATCCACATTTATGTACTCGTATATGTTGACAGGAAAGAAACACATTTTATGATTTTAATAAATATGATTTAAAATATAACCAGCATAAGTGTTCATATTTGGTTGGGCTCATCAGAAGATGACCATTACACCTTTTCTTGACGCATATTTTCCCTAATAAATCGAGATTCCATATAATCCGAGCTACATAGATATGATAATTGTTATTTTTTTTCTTATCCATTTTAGCTACTACTATCAATAGTTAGCAGTTAAACTAATGGGAGAGGTGCTCCTCATGATTTTGGCTTAAAAATAATAACGTAAATATGTATTAAATTTTAAATGGTTTTTGGCAGCCAAATGCTTGTAGCTTGATTGAGAGGAGATCTTAAATTCTAATCTGAAATCAAATTCAATCAATGACAGTTAAAGATTTAATAAAATCTTAATTTAGTTGTTGAAAGAAAAAATTACACACATCTGTTTTTTTTTTTTTTTTTTAAGAGCGTATGAAGTGCTAACTTTACCACGTGAGCCCAGGCATAAAACAGGGATATTCAAAAATTTAGTTTTTTTTGTTTCAAATTGGTTGTGGAAAGAAATTCTTTTTAATTCTATTTGTTACAGAAAAAAAACGAAATAAAAATGCTCAAAAATCTTCCAAAGTGTGCCTTTTTATTTTAATATTATCATGTTATTTAAATTACTTGGTAATAAATAATCTAAAATAAAAAATATAACAAATTATATAAAAACAATTTTAATAATTTTGATTGCAAATGAGAAAGTCAGTTTGTTTAGTTGTCCATCCTTCCCGTCGCAACGGAGCAATTTTATGACATGATAGTTACAAGGGTAGAGTGTCTTAATCTGCTTTTTATCGCTTTAAAATATCTCATTGACAGATCTTTTCAGCAGATCCGCCGGGAACACTTATATATATATATATATATTTTATTTGTAGCCAAATTTTGTGTTTACATTTTTCATACTTAAACACTTATGATTACATAAATTTTACAAAGTACAGCATATTTTGACAATGCAGTATAAGTACATTTTATTCGCGTACGGTTTGTTAAAATCAATTACTTTTGTCGAT
Source organism: Eupeodes corollae (assembly GCF_945859685.1). Taxonomy (NCBI): domain Eukaryota; kingdom Metazoa; phylum Arthropoda; class Insecta; order Diptera; family Syrphidae; genus Eupeodes; species Eupeodes corollae. The sequence continues at coordinate 4,262,843 of NC_079150.1, forward strand.
GAAGACCAATCACAGCATGATTCCTTATCTTGGCAAGGTTCAAGATCATCAGCATCTATTTGGTCTCTATCGTCTGGGGACATTAAAAGTTTTGCTCCTGTTTTCACAACTTTACGATTTTTTTATAATGTCCAGGTACTCAAGGGGATATTATAATCCTTAACACGTTTACTTTTAAACAAATTGTGAGTTACAGAAAAATAGGGAAGGATTTAAGTGGAGCTACCGGTGCACATTGGCCTTTACATTTTGATTATTAAAATGGGAGGGAAAAACAGAGGTGGGTAAACTTTCCACATTCTCGATGAGTGGCGAATTGAGCTCGAATGTAAACTGATGAGCATTATTGGAATTCCGGTTATTATTACTGAATTGTTTGAGAGGGGAATGCAGTTCCAGAATTCCTCGATCTGAGCGTGGAATATTACCTTTTTTAATGTTGCTGATGAACTACAGCCCTCAGCCATGGTTTTTTTAATGCATCTACCACCATTTCCTTTAGACTCGAAAATTATTGCAACAGCTGGGGATATAGCAATTAAGTACTCAAAGGTGGTAAGACTTAAAACCTTCTAAATTGTGGAGTGGTTCTCGGGTTGGGGTCGAAATACTGTATGGATCAAAATACTCAAAATTCTGTATTTCGAAATTTTGTTTATCAAAATTCTGTGTAAAGAATTTTGAAAACATATTCCTTCTTTTTTTTTTAAGAAAACATCATAATAATTTTTCATTAGCATGATGATCTAATATACTTCCCTTGAACAATAACATAGCCTATGATAATTTATAAGTCCTTGAAATAATAAAAACAAAAATAATATAAATGGAATCTTCTTTATTTTCTCTTTCTCATTAACTTCTTCTTATTTATTTATATCTCTCTCACATTCTTACATGAATTGTTCATATCATAATCAACAATTGCATAAACAACTGCACCAAACTAATTTATCTGTCAAAACTTCCAGTATTATGACAATACAGCATTTTGAGGCACAGTATTTTGAATATTATCCATACTATGACCATACAGTAACGTACAGTATCATATAGAATTTTGACCATTCATACAAATATTTCCAAGAACTTTTTTCTACAATACGAAGAAATGAATTACAGCTGGTAGTTTCGCTTACAATTACTTTTTCATAAATGGCTCTTGACAACGTTTTGATTGTAACCCCGTGCTAAACGACAGAAAATCAAATCATGGGTCAAGTAGCAACTTTGAGGCATCAAAAATATTTATTTGCTACATCTAACTCTGGAATATATTTTTAAAAAGTTCGCCACGTCTGCGCTCCGACATTTTACTGCTGCATTTGGCTGTGATTCTTTTTGTTCGGGCCTTTGGTTGCAGCACGGGTATCGCATTTTTGGCACCACTTCTCAACTTCTTCCCTTCCATGTAGCCAGTAGAATCGTTGTCGAACCTTTTCTAGCGTCTTCTTCACTCTAAGATGGCCTCCCGAAACTCCATCATAAATCTCTCGCAGAACGTCCATACTCGATCTCGGGAAGAGAAGCTGCACTACATAATACTTTCCATCTGCTGATTCCTTGAGTCGGGTAGGTCAGCACTGGTGCATTACACAAGCAGTGCTTAAGTTCTTGAAAGCTTTGCTTGAACTCACCTGACCATTTAAACTGCTTTCCCTTGATGATGTAGACTCTAGGCAATTCCATCAAAGCTCTTCACAAAACGCTTCGGAGTTGGTGATTGTCCTGTGGTGTTGGCCAATTCTTCACGGTGCGTGTCAACCTTAAATTTATTCGTCCTTACTCCTTGGAAAGAGATGATATGTGCCAGATATTTCACTTCGGTTTTGAAGAGTAAACACTTTTGTGGGTTAAGCATGATGTGGGCTTCTCGATGTCCTTAAAACACAGCTCTCAGATTTGTACAGTGTTCGTCAAATGTTTTTCAGTATACTATGACGTCTTCCAAACAGACAAGGCAAGATTTCCATGTGAGTCCTTGCAGGACGCATTTCATTAGGCGCTCAAAAGTCACTGGAGCATTGCAAAGTCCAAAAGGCATCTCTTTGAACTGCCTAAATCCGTTTCCTGTTGTGAATGCTGTCTTTTCTTTGTCTTCAGGATGGATTTCGACTTGCCAGTAACCACTTTTCAAGTCCAAAGTGGAGAACAATTGTGATCCTTCCATTGCGTCCAGAGTATCACTGATCCTAGGCAGAGAGTAGCTATCCTTCGTGGTCACATTAATTGGACCTACTTCTTGAGGGTTGACGAATCGGCCTTGCATCCCCGGTATTGATTCTATGCTCCACCAGTTGTGTCCTCCATATTTTTCTTGTGATGACGAAAAGATGTCTGCAAATTCTTCGAGGAAACCTTCTGCAATTCTTATTTTAGCATATCTCTTTTTTTATTTTGTTGCTTGGGTTTGTGCGTGAATACATGATAGCAACGATAAAACAAACCCTAGATGGAGTTATTTGCTCAAATCATGTGGTTTTTGCTAGTGGTAGCTACAGTGCAGCTTGTGAGCGAAATGGAACAAATCCTTAAATCTGAACTCTAGATGCTATAGGTTTTCTATACATGAAGCTGTAGCTTTGTTTTACATGGCCCCAAAAGTGAGAAGAAATAATTATACATAGCCATTTACGTCATAAATCGTTAGGAAGGAAGTAAGCCATCCGTAAACACACAAATTCTATGACACACATTTAAATTGTTATTTCCAGAGATGTTACATTTTTGGAAACAAATTTTTCTATGAATGCTTGTTAATTAAATAGAACAACCAGATGACTCCTGTGAAGATGAGGCTTAGAATGCTGGTGCTGATGTTGGCAATGTTGATAATGTTAGTGCTGGAGATGTCTTTGAACACACTCCTTGTTGATGTTGATGTTTTGTGTACGCAGTTGAAATTGAACGATTCCTGTAATCCAGTCTGACCAAGATAAGTTTATGCTCTAAACCTAGCCAAGTAGATACACATAAGCTTGTTAAAATGAATCCACCCATACTAGATCCGACCAATGTCAAAGAAGCCCTCAAAGGTACAAAGTGGAGACAATACTCTTCTTTTGTCAAGAACAACACTTCGAAGCTTATCAGTGAGCAAAATATCATTATTTATACTTGGGTTTCTACATTTAAACAAAATTTAGATTAAGAAGTTAAGAAATTGAATAAATAAGGGACATAGACCTGATTTCAATTATGTACGTAGAAATTTCACAAGCAGAGGAAAATTATAATAAATAATATAAATATACATATTTTAGGCATCAACTATATATAAACATAGTAGTATATACGACCAGCTGTTTGAAATACAATAACACTGGTCGACAAAATTACGTCTTTTTTCTGTGGCATAAAAAAAACAATACTTTAAGGATTAATATGCCATAAATTCGAACATCGGGGTTTTAAAATATGGCGCTTTTAAAAATGCTGATAACAATCAAAAACAGGTTTCTTCACGTTATGTTTGAACTGAAAATATTTCTTAACAATAAATTGTATGATAATTTCTTAAAATATAAAAACTTTTCTTCAACATAAAATTCAATTCAAATATTCATTTATTGCAAGTAATCATTATAAATTTAACAACAGCTTTTATGAATTTTTTAATCATTGGCGAGCCGTCAGCTCGACTGGAAACTTTAAAATATTTAAGTATACAATTGAACAAGTACATAATGGTATAAAATTAAAAAAAAAAGTAAAGAGGTATAATTTGATTGTATAAATAATTTCATTATATAACTTATGTATATTCCGTTACTATAAGCATTCTCTAGTGGTAGCTAGCTCTGACAAATTTGACAAGGTTCGCCCAATCTGATCCATTTAAAATTTCAATCGTTTTCAAGGTTTACCAAAGCATACTCTTCTTTGCTGGTTAAAAATTGGACACACACTAATGAAATGAAAGCAATCTTCTTTAGATTTTAAGTAACATGAATTGATTTAAAAATAAGGAAAATATCTTTGTAGGAGAAAGAATCTTGGAAGTAGTTCTTGTCAAACAAGTTATAATTAAGTTGGCTATAGAGTAATCTGCTCTCCGATTGACATGCATTTTCAATCATCTGGTTTCGATTATATTCTTCAAGTTCTTTGATGATTTCGTAGAACTTCGTTTTCATCTGAACAATATTGTTGGGATTGATCTGCACAACTTCTCCAGAGGAAGCAGCAATATTTTCCCATGTCCTCATCCACCAGTCCTTATTCCGAATTTCGTAGAGCATCGTTATCTTACATAACCGAGTTTCCCGTAGACCAAGCACTTTAATTAAATAATCAGCCTGTAACTTTAGAGTTAAAGTAAAAAGTTTTGGCAGGCCTGTTTCCAAATAAATAGAATAGTTTGGTGCGGTTAAGGGAATATTGAATATTTTCTTTATGAAATTTCTTTGAAACTTTTCAATTTTTCGTATTCTTGAATATCCCATATTTGTGCCGCATAACAAAGCGAAGATTTCACGACTGCATTGAAAATATTATATTTTGTTAAAAGTTTCATGTATAATCGTTATTGAAAATCTTCTTCCAAGTAACATTTATTAAGCTTGTGAAGTTTTTGCTTTTTCTACAAGGTGCTTGCTATGATCCAAGGTTGGGTTTAGTAAAACTCCCAAATACTTGTATTCTTTCGATTTTTCTACGATTTCCATTAAGTATCCCGGTGTTCCTAACTTCACTCCGATTGGAACGCGAAGAGACCATTACTTTCGTTTTGATTGTGCTGAAGATTAAACTCCACTTGAGACAATAGTCCGTAAGACGATTTACCATCAATTGTAGGGTTTCTGCTGATTTCAGATAGCAAAAGAAGGTCATTAGCGTAGAGTGATACATTTATTACGATACCCGCAATTCGGACACTTCCTGGAATGTGCGTAGCTAAATCATTAATAAAAAGAGCTAATAGAAGAGCATTGAGTAGACATCACTGCCTAATTCCAGTAAGTGATTTAAATGGTTTTGAATATGTTTTGCCATCCCAGACTGCAACTTCAGTATCTGTGTACAAACAACGAATTATTTGGATGCATTTTGTCGACACTCCAAGTTGGGAAAGTTTAAAAAATAAAGCATTCCGATTCACCAAATCAAATGCAGCTTTAAAATCGACAAACAATGTGTATGCTTTTTTGTTTCTATCTTTAATGCTTTTACTATTGATGTTAAAGTAAATATGTTGTCAACAGTGGAAAAGTTCTTTCCAAAGCCTGATTGAACCTCTGTAAGAATGTTGTTTACATACACCCAATTTTCAAGCCTGTTAATGAGAACATCACAAAATATCTTTCCAATGACATTCATGAAGGATATGCCTCGGTAGTTATCAACTGCATTAAGATCACCTTTCTTATGGATTGGAAAAATTACCGATTTTTTAAAAGAGGACGGCATATCAGCATTATCAAAAATCTGATTAAAAAGTGTATGTAGATGGTTTTAAAAGGAAGGGGTTGCATTTTTAAAATATTCGTAGGGTATCCCATCTTCACCTGGTTGAAATATTCAGATAGATCATCGGCAGAAACACTTAAGCCTATAGAGTTGTGTGAACCGTTAAATTATTTTGCTATTTTCCAGAACTGTTTTGTGTTTTTGATTTGACTGAGTGAATGGGCTTGTATGGATTCAAAATTGGGTTTTTTAATGAAGAAGATTTAAACTAAGCAGTTACTTAGTTTTTGAAAAATCTTATTAGTAATGAGTCCTTATATCAAGTTTAGAGCAATCCTTTAATTTAGTACTTTCATTGTTTCAAAAAATACGTTTTGGAGTTGAATTTTAATGCTTATTTCGAAACCAAACTTTAATTTCACATCATCAGCACATCCGTACATCCGTACGTTCGGGAAGCTTTTTTTCGTCGGTCATGTCTCAAGAGTCAGCAGCGATATCGACTTCGAATAAATTTTGTTATACAGTTAATAACACAGAGACAGGCAGAAAGTTCGTTCAAAAATTGTCAACTCCGATATTTTACGAACAACCAATTATTTTGTCTCCAAAAGAATTGTATGCAACGAAGTATAACCGTTTGGGAAGGTAAAATTTTGAAAAAATCAAATTGATTTTTTTTTACAAAAAGTAAAAACCTAAAAAATCATTACTAAAAATTAGTACCTAAGATTTGATTTTCGACTCAAATATCTTTTCAAAATTAAAAATATGTTCTTTAAATTACTTTCATCTTATATCGTTTTCGACAATCAGTAAAATGTTCATTATTAGTCTACAAAAGCAGTATGCAAAATTGATAAAAACTGATATTCGATATCTCTGGAATAAAGGAATGTAGACTCCCAAATGATTTCATTTCCTCATAAATTTACTTAAAAAAATCGTATCTGTATTTGTTTAGGTAAGAAATAAAAAAATGGTTTTCAAACAAAAAAAGCTTTTGAAATTATGTGAAAAATATTGTTTGTTATTTTAAGTTAATTTTTAAGAAAAATGCAACTGACAACTTTTGAAAAAAAAACACGAAAACCTACCAAAACAAAAAAAAAACTAGTAAGAAATGGTTTTTGACTAAAGTATTAGGAAAACAAAGAAAGATATTTACTCCAAATAATTTATCTCACACAAAATATTGTTATACATATTTTATTTACGTTTTAATCAAAACAAATCGACAAACGGAACAGGAAGTTATTAGTGTGGGTAGCATTTCAGCCTCTTTTTTCTTTTTATCATTACTTTTTTTAATAATACCAATCTCAAAACCAGCAATTGTTTTTTATTATTGAATTTCACCTACTTACAAAAGAGAAAATGTACGACCAACCAATTGTGAGTTAAATTAAATAGACTCACTTATATTTTCGAAGTTAATAGGCATTACATCAAAGAAGTTATAACGGACGAATTCAAATAATTTTCTTCAGCTAATATAATCATCATATGCAGCACACAGCAATTTTATTTGGGTTTTGGATATCAGACCCATTTAGAATTTCAAAGACTATTAGTAGTTTTGAGAGTTATAGTTAGTTTGGTTGGTGAGTAACACAATACATTTTTTAGTTATAACATTCATAATTCAAAAACTTATTAACAGGTGTTGGTGAAGTGGCAAAACAATCCAAACATCATATCCTTCTTTACAGTAAAATTGATTGATGAAACAGGTTTTCCTTTTTTTTAAATCTAAGCAAGCGACCTTTGTAAATGTAATAAATTAAATCGCATAAAAAGTTTAATATTCTAGTACTTTTTTTTCCAATGGAAAATTAAACCATATCTTAAGGTGGTTTTTATAATAGAAACGATACGGTATAGGTATATTTTTTAAATTAATATCAGGATTCTGTATGACCAAAGAGAAACTTTTTTAAAGTTTTCATGGTAAATATAAAGTCATTTAAGGTCACTGACGAAATGCGCTTGCAGGGAAGTTAGCTCTATCAAAGTGGCCTGTTGGTGTGAAAAGCTCTACAGGCTACGCACGCTCCACTTCTATTTTATGCTATGTCAAAGAACAAAAAAAAAACATTTTATGCACGTTGGGTTACAATGGTTCCAGGAATCGGAAGATACTATTTAAATGAAAATGGTTCCAAAAATCAGAAGATACTATTCAAATGAAAATAATCTATAACCTTTAAAAAAGCAAATGTGTTTATCATAAATGCAAATTAATTCTTAAACTAAAATAAAGTAAAAAGTGAACCTTTAAATCATATCACACAAATTTAAATAAAACTTTGTTCATTTAAAAATAACCTTTCCTTTTCGTTAACATTATGCGATGCGTGCGCAAGTACGGTTTTGTGGATGTGGCGATGTTGGGTTTATGAAAAGCTACAAGCCTACCTCTTACAAAAAAGTTTGTACATACCTACATTGCATTACAGAATATGGCTCTGAGCTGCCTGTCGTACGTGCGTGTAGGTATTCGTGTATGTATGTATTAGCAGATTTTAATGTAAATGTTATTTTGTAAAGAGTATATATATATATTTTTAAAGCTTTTGACGGGGTCTGTTCATTTGATATTCCTAGAACTTATGGTTGTATTTTTACACTCATTTTGAAAATTAGTTATTTTGCAATCGTCCGCGTCGTCACTGTCGTGTGTCTGCAGCAATCACACTTGTGAGTTGTGCGTAAGGATTCTATTTCTACAAGAACAGTGTTTCATTACCTTTTTTGGCAAAAAATAAAATGAAATAAAATAAATATAAACCTACATATAAATTTAAAACAAAGTTAAATTTGAACTCCATAGAATAAACGAAATTTTGAGTTTGTATTAATAAATAAATTTAAAAAAAAATAGCTTACACCTCCATACAGAAACAAATACATTTTCAATATAATCATGTGTAATACATATAAATGTGTTGAAACACAAAGCTCATTAATATGTGGCACGCATGCCACAGGGTTGTCACTGTCATCGAAATTTCAAAATTTAGTATATAAAAAAGTTCAAACTTCTCATAACACCTTCAGTTAAACTGCTCATATGTGTTGTTCTGGGGCGCATACGCCGTAATTATCGGCTCATAAGAATTGCGCGCCAACAAATATCCCCATTACAATGTTTTTTTAATGAAACAACCAAAAAGTTTCTGCCCCGAGGACGCAAGTCTTTAAAGACCTAATTCAAGAGCTTTAACAAGCTTCTTTCAGCACGTTTTTTTTTTTTGAGATATAAATACAGGATGAAAAAAACGATACCTACCCTTTAGATTTTTCCGCGAAAGAAATATGCCAATTTCCTTCCTTTCGGAGTTTTTTTTGTTAATTAGAAAAACCAATCGTCTTCGTTTTTAGACTTAATATTTCTCAAAGTATATTTAAAATCTTTTAAATATTTATCTTTTGCTGTTTTAAATTTTTTCAACTCGTAAATAATATTCCAAAAGTGTGCAATGTGTTCACGACGACGATTATGAAGGGATAATGTTTCATGTTTAATTTTGACACTATAAGTCAAACTCTTCTCAGAAATAAACATTAACAAAGTACCTACTTATATGATTAAAATTGTAATAAATTAAATCAAAGAACAACAAAATTTTAATTTATTCTAGCCAAAATAAAATAAAATAAAATAAAAGTGTGTTAAAGAGTTTAGCCTAAGGAGTTTCTTATTAACTTAAAGGTATCAACCAAGAAAGAGATAACGACTTATACCGAGTGAAAAATATCTTGTTATAAATAATATAAAAAAACACACACATTTATAATTTAAAGAATCAAACATATTAAAAATATAAGAAGTGGAATCGATTGATTTCGTTTAGTTCATTCAGTTTTGTTGGTTAGTTGGTTATACTAATATTTAATAAAATTTGAATTTAAGTATAAATATATCTATCTTTGATGAATTTTTTCGCAATAACTCGAGAGAAAAAATATTAAAAAACAATCATCCTCATCCATACCTACATATATCTTCCATTATTTTGTTACATACATTTATTGTATGAAAGTTCAATAACTCTATTTTTTGTTTCCTTCTTAGCTACCTTTTTAGTAGTACCCCATTTTTATTTGTTTAGTTCTTGAGGAGGTTATCGTCTGCTTTTATTTTGCACATATGAAGATATTATAATTATTTGCATAATAGTGTGACCTTCATGATTAAGTGTTTATCTGTGTTATACATCTTTTGAAAACCTATATTCCAGTGATGACACCCATTCCCCTTGGATAAAGTTATTACACGAAAGTTTCCAAAAGTTTTGTTTTTGACATATTTCGAAAGGCCTTCGCTAGTGTGTCGCCTTGTCAAGTTAATAAATCCTGTTTTTGTGTTTCTGAGTGCTGGAGATATTAAGTTTTTACAGCATCCGCATTTCCTAAAAACATTGTATAGGAATAAAACGTGTAATTCGATTCGAATGTTTTATTTGTATTTGCTAGTATGTGTAGGTATGGTTTTTGCAAGTGGGAATAAATTTGATACTGGTAAATAATTTTGAAACTGTACCGCAATTGTCAAAAGGCCTTAGTCACAAAAATTAGATATTTGTAAGCAGAATTTACGAGATGATCCTATTATTATGGTTCAATATCAAATTCACATACTACACGTGTCCTTATTTTCAAGACAAGAAGAATTATTAATTGTTAATTTTGGTCATTATCATGGTAACTTAGAGGTCAGAAGAATTATTAATTGTTAATTTTGGTCATTATCATGGTAACTTAGAGGTCAGAAAATTTCAATTTTTTACCCCAGTGCATTTGTAACAATTAATAGACATTATTTAATGCATGAATGCCAAACGGAAAAGTTATATTATTTTTTAATATATTATTAATTTTTGTTATTTTTTTGTGTATGCATTTAGCATGATACAAGTTTTAAAAGTTAGGACGAAATAATTTAAATAATAAATTAAATTTTTCCAGTTATGTCGAATGTGACGATTTAATAAATGTTTATTTGATAACAATTTAATAATGCAAGTATTATGGCAAATTTAACTAAAAATTTAGACTTGTTGCCTTTGTTGGATATGCTGATATGAACACATATGATCAAAATCAATGTAATCCTAGACTTACGCACCAATAAAAACTTATTTTTTTTTTACAAAAAACGGAGCGGAATTTTTAACAATTCCAGGTTATGCAGCTTGAGTTATGGTTTCTCCAAATAAAATAAGAGGGAAGTTCCTAAATTGATTTAAGTTTAAAAAAAGACTGGGACTGTGGGTGGCCACACTGATAACTTCCCATTCCGTCTGTCGATTTGCCTCGCTTAAAACTTTAACAAAATATTCATAACAATATTTTGTTTTAATTAAATACTTTGAAGTTAATATCTGTCTCTGTTCTCCTTACAATTAAGTCGGAAACCATTCCATATCAGTTTTATGTTATTTTTGCAGGTTTTTGTGTTTTGATAAACAAGCTGTCTGTTGAATTTTTATAAAAAAAAATTACTTAAAACTACAATATTTTGCATAAAATACAATAGTTTGATTTTTAAATCTATTTTTGTTAACGAGATCTTTGTTTTAGTAGAATTTCTTAAGAGTTTTTGTTTCTTATATAAATCATACAACATTTGTAGATTTAAATTTTTATGAAAAACTGACTATTGGATTTTAATAAAAAATATTACTTAATATTGAAGTAAATATTTTTCATAAAATGAAATTTGTTTGAATCCAGTATTTTTAACTCTTGAAAAGATATTTGAGTCTAAAATAAATTGTTTTTTTTTTTTTTGTAAGAAAACTGTCACTTTGATTTGTCTCAAAATTTTACCAGATGTCAAAACGATATTTTTGGTTGCACAAAACTATTTTGAAATCAATTTTTGTTCGTAAACTATTTAAGGTAACAATTATTTTTTTAAATTTTGTTTAATTTAAAAAAAAACAGATATTTGTATAATCAAATTACAGTTATCAAAATTATATCCGTTTGGTATCACAGCACAATATGTAATATATATTTTAATTAAAGTCTAATCTTTTATTTTTTGTTGTTCTGTATTAATTCATGTTATGTTTTGTATTTTGTGCGTGTGTTAGGCTTTAATTGTATTGTTATCTTAATACGAGTAACAACTAACTCATGCACTTATGATGAGCCTCTGATCGTGGTTTGAAGCTTGCTATAAGCTAACTAATTTCTGAAATTCTGAAGTGTAAAGTCGAAAGCATTATTGGTTCCTTAGATATATTGGGTTAACCAAAATATTCCCTTTTTATACATTTCTATAGTTAAAAAACACCTTCCCTTTCTGTGTCTTTCTGCTTCATTATCTGGATATTATATTTGCTTTTCTGATTCTTATTTTGTTGTGGCTTATAAAATCGTTTTGATTATCTTCAAATTACAAATAGACTTCTTTGCTTTTAAAATGCATCTATAAGAGTGCGAAAGAAGCGAACAAATCAGCTTTACATTTTATGGTTTCTAAAAACTTGACTGTTTTTGAGTAAAAATTGAAGACAAGGTATTCTCTTAAAAGTGTTCTTATTCATTAACATCCCACAGAGAAGGAAAGACATCCAATAATTAAATAAAAAATTATTATGTGACATAATTTGACTAATGGAAAGAAAAAAAACATATTTTATTTTACAGATCTGTATTAATTTTAAGCAACTCGCCAAGCAATAGAAGGATTTAAAATGGCCCAAGCAGGTAAGTTGTGGTTAGATTTGGAAAGAAGGGAATATTTTAGGCATAATTAGGGAATTTTATTTCAAGGACTAATGCTTTTAGTGATACATACAAAACAATCTGCCTTAATCTGAAGAAAATAGAATTCCAGATGAGATGCTAAATGTAGTCTTGGTCAAATTTATTTAGTTTGAAGTAGTAATTACACTGGTGAAAAATAACGTTTTTTTTTCTTTTGCACAAACAAAAGAATAATTTGTTTCAGGATTAAGATTTTCTAAATTCGAATATCGCCTTTAAACTTTTTTTTATCACATCAGGTTCTTAAAATATGCGTTTTTAAAAATGCTGAAAACAATTAAAAACGTGGATTTAAAGCCTTACGCTAAACTCAAAATTTCTCTGAACAATAACAAGTATGATGATTTGAAACGTACACATTTTTTTAAAGATACAATTTAAAGCATTATAGTATCTTACTTAGTTTTTATAAATTCTCATTAGTTATGAGTCTTTATTATAATCTTTATAAAATTTCGAGAAAAGCCTGAATTTTATAGGTACCTTAATAGTTTTGGAAAATACGTTATGTACTTCATTTTTGGTAATTTAATTTTTTGAACTATTTGATCAAGTTTTAAAAGTATCTGTTTTCTAAATTATTTCTATATTTTTTAATTTATTTCAAAAACTTGATATAATAGAATTATTAAGACAACAGATTCGTTACAAGAACCAAACTCATTTAAATTTTTTGCTTTTGTCAGATGAAACCCATTTGTGTAGCACAAATGGTTTAGCGTATCTTTTATATTTGTGTAAAACAGGTGAAATCAAACAAGCTTTGAAGTTTTTTCGAATATTATATGAAATAATATATATATTTCAATTGAATATTGAAGAAAAGGATAACAGATTTGGAAAAGCATCAAAGTGAAGTCTGAAAAACCTAACGTGATACATTAATTTTTAAGCCGCCAAAACCCATTGCAAAAGTTCATTTTTATTGCGATAAAGAAAACATTTTCGACCAGTGATATTATTTACAGAAAATGAAATGTATTTTTCTGTTGCAAATACCTATGCATATCTGTTGCAATTTTATATTATTATGTGTACACATATAACGCGTGAAAATTTGTAGTCGCTCTTGTCGAAAAAAAACAGAGCAGACTTAAAACACGTTAGCTGGTTTGCATTTACTTTATACTATAATTTTTATTCTATATTTCAGGTGCAAAATTAAATGGAAAAAATTAAAATTCAACTATTAATTATAAGAAACTTCACAGACCATAAATAAAAAAACAAAATGTTGAAATAACACATCGAACAATAACTATTGTTTGTTAAGCCTTTTTTGATAACAAAATTAAGATTTGCTTCCGAAGAAAAATATTATAATTAATAAAAAACAACAAAACAATATAATATAAAAGTTAGCCCATTTCAACTTTATGAAAAAATTAGAAACAAAACAAAAAAGTCAACATAATTTAATTGTATAAAATAAAAGCTGTGTAAAATTTACTATAAAAATACATAAAACATAAAATATGCGCGACTTAAATTAAGAACTCTCAGTACAAACACATATTTGAACTCTAATCAACAATAATTATCGAATATTTTTTAGTTAGTGCAAAAGTTGAATTCAACAAAACATAAAATGTATTTTAATTAATACAAAACACAAAAATCTTTATAATAATAAACAAAAAATAATCATTTCTACCACAGTTCGCCTTATTAGTGATTTAAGTTTGGAAGGAAAATTATAAAAAATAGATCATCAAACAATAATTTGCAAGGGATACATATATAAATATAAATATCTTATAAGAGTATAAAGTAATTTAATTAAATTTAGTTCAAAATAAATAATAATAATAATAATCAGAAAAGAACGCACACATACATAAAAGCAATATAAACAATAAATAATATAGAATGTTCACCCAATTTTTTTAAGATTAAAACAATACAATAAAAAAATTAGTTAAAAACAAAAAAGCTTAAAAACAAAAAACGAAGACCAACAGATAATAAAACCAAACAATAAATAGTTAACACCAAATCACAATGATTGATCCAAGCTCAAGCGAAGAAGAAGCTGATGATGATCCAGGATTAGGAAAGGGAAGTCGTTCTCAGGGTGGCGGTGCATCGCATAAATCAAGCGGTGCAGCTCATGGTGGACCCGTTTTAGTTACAACAAATTTAGAAGTAAGTGCGGCGACACAAAATGGAGATTTTACGCCACACGGTTCGCCACATCATGGTGGTGGCAGTGCCTTGGAGTCAGGTGGCTCAAGTTCGGTTGCATCAGCACCAATGGGTTCCGCACATCACACTGCAGGTAAAGAGTTTGGAGCTCATCTACATTCCGGGGGCGATGCTTCTGGTAGTCTTGAAGTGCCAGGTGGTGTTCCAAGGTAAGCTCCCCTCATATAATGTCCCCTATGTTAACAAACCTACATGTTGTCCTCTTTACACATAAAACATCTTTACTATTATTTTAAAATTGAAGATTTGTTTAGGGTTTTGATTGAAATTGAAAGTTAATTTTTGTTATTAGAATAGAATTGCTTGTATTCGTAGCCATTGTTTGTTAATACAATATTTTTAATTTTTTGTATTTAAAAAAAAAACATATTTCAAATATTGTATCCAAAGACACTGCTTATAAAAAGTTCTTACATTTTAAAATTTACCTGCAAAATAAGTTTCTTCAAAAATTCAAATGAAAAAAGGCTGGGATGCGGCTCACACTGATAACTTCCCATCCCGTCTGACGATTTGTCTTGCTTAAAAGTTTGTACGTTTTCGTGTTTTGTTAAAAAGTTGTCCGTTGTTTTATTCTAAAAAAAAATTTAAAAATTACCAACAATATTTTGCATATGACGAAATAGTTTGATTTCAAAATCTATTTTTGTGAACGGGATTTTTAGTCTAAAACCAATTTTTACCAATTTAAGTAGCATTTCTTTAAAGTTTTAATTTTGCGTAGTATTTTTTGTAGATTTTAGTTTTCATGAAAAAACTGACTGTTGAATTTTTATAAAAAAAAAATTGCTGAATGTCAAAAACCATTCTGTGAGATCAAATTAGTTTGAAGTAATATTTTTAATTTTTGAAAAGATGTTTGATTCGAAAGTAAATGTTTCCCAAGTTTTAGTACTGTTTTTTTAAGGTTTTTATCTCTTGTAAAAAAAACTGTTGATTCGATTTTTCTTAAAATCTTACAAGATGTCCAGAACGTTATTTTTCGTTGCATAAAATTGTTTTGGAAATAAATATTCGAAGAGAGAATCATTTCTTTTCTGTTTTTTTCTCGCTTTATTTTTTTTTTGTCAAAATATAATTTTTTGGTATCAATTCACAATATTTAATATACAATTAAATTCAAGTCGCAAGCGTTATGGGTTCGTGAGATGTTTTGGGTTAAGCAAAATTGTCACTTTTTTCTTAAATTACTATGGTTAAAAAACAGCCCACTCAATTTTTTGGAGAGTCTGCATCTTTCTGCATTATTTTCTGTCATTCATTTGATTTATTTATTCAATCACTTGAGAAAACTTAAAATAAAAAAAAAAACCGTTCTATGGGGACACTGCAAGAAAATATTTATTTTTATTGAAAGAAGTAAACTTAAGAAAAATTTGAATTTTTTAATCTCTTTACAAAATTCGAATTCTTCTTTGTGTCCCAAAATGTGTATGGCACATAGACTAAAACTTACCAAAAATCATAAGTAGTACAAATTCAATAATTTGAAATATGTTTCCTTTTAAAATTGTATTTAATTAATATTTTGCAATAATTTTAAAAGTTTGAAAATAGTTTCGCTTAACATACAATTTCATAATTTAATTCTATTATTTCTTCCATTTTTGCAAATAAAATCTGTTTGAATATTCATCAATTTGAATTTTAAAAAACTATGTTTATGTATATACAAATTTTCTAAATACTTTTTGTTTGTAGTTTGTGATTTCAAATATTTAAAAGCTTTATAAACCTAAAATAGCATATATTTATCTTTTTATCTTTTCATATTTAAAAATTAATAAAACCCAAAACAATGTATGTATAAAACATGCATATTTGCTTGCCCATTTGGTTTCGCCTATGTAATTACGTACTAATCCACAATTATATAATCCACCATCATGTTTTGCAACTAAATTTGCTATTTACGAAAAATAAAATATTCATCATTAATCAAAAAAAAAAAAATTGGAAATTTTGGTCAACAAATCAAGTAGTATGACACATTCATCATTTAAATCGATAAATAAAAATAAATCGAATCATAGAAATAGTTTTAATAACCGAATATTATCGCCATCTAGTGGAATGGCTCAAGAAACACTCAGTCAAACAATTGGCTCTTCAAAGGCGAATTCGCTCCCTAGACCCTTATCCCCTTCACCATCAGTGGTAAGCGAGAAAAATGATGGTGATGCACAGGTAAGTTCTTAATTTAGTTAATTATTATTTGAAAAACTTAAAGACGGATTTGTTGGTAGGAAAAACATGAACGAGAAGAAGAAGAACGAAAACGTCGAATTCAACTTTATGTTTTTGTATCGCGATGTATATCATATCCATTCAATGCGAAACAGCCGACGGACATGACGAAACGACAAACGAAAATAGCAAAACACCAATTAGAATCAATAACTGCAAGATTTCAGGTTAAATTATTTTCTAAATTTATCAAAATTTCTTTATGAATAATCTTGAAATCGTAGGCATTCTTGAAAGGCGAAACACAAATAATGGCGGATGAGGCATTTCAGAATGCTGTACAAAGCTATCACGATGTCTTTTTGAAATCAGATCGTGTTCAAAAAATGGTTCAATCAGGTGCTTGTTCCCAGCATGATTTTCGTGAGGTTTTCCGAAATAATATCGAGAAACGAGTGAGGTATTTAAAAATATATTAAGTGTTGTATATAGTGGATTCTTAATTGATGAACATTTTTGAAAATATTTTTCTTAGGTCCTTACCAGAAATTGACGGTTTGAGTAAGGAAACGGTTTTGACATCATGGATGGCTAAGTTTGATATTATCCTGAAAGGAACCGGTGAGTTTTTTTTTTGAAAATGCGAGCATCTCCTTAAGTGTGTGAATTGCTATTTTCTTGTTTAGGTGAAGAAGATACCAAGCGGCCATCAAGAATGCAACAATCATTAAACAGCGAATTGATTTTATCGAAGGAACAGCTTTATGATATGTTTCAACAGATCCTGAGCGTGAAAAAATTCGAACATCAAATCCTTTTTAATGCACTGATGGTATGTATTGCATTGTACTCTTTTTTCAATGTATAGATTATAACATCAACTTGTAAATTATATACCCTTGCAGTAGTTAAAAAAAAAAAAACTATACTAAAATTTTCCTTTTATAGCTTGATTCAGCGGACGAACAAGCTGCTGCTATTCGACGAGAACTAGATGGTCGATTACAACGAGTCAGTGAAATGGAACGGAATCGCAAACTTATGCCAAAATTCGTACTTAAAGAAATGGAATCTCTTTACATAGATGAACTTAAGTCATCAATTAACTTGTTAATGGCTAATCTGGAATCATTACCAGTTTCAAAAGGTTCCATGGACTCCAAGTACGGACTGCAGAAGTTTAAGCGATACAACCACAGGTAATTGTTAAATCCTCTATTGTAAAATTAACATTATTTAGTTCTATTTTTTTTATTTCTGACTATACAACAAACAAACAAAACTTTTTTGCTCTGTATAAAATAATTAATATGACTGAACTCAATCTTACAAAATTCTTACAGATTTTCCAGATGCATGTTTGCATATGATCGATAAAATACAATTTTTTTCTTTATATTTTATTTTACTTCAAAAACAGCAACAACAACTACACTTTTTTATTACTCAATATAATAATGAATTAAAAACAAAATATCTTCTTCATTATCATTTTATTTTTCTTCATTTCTCTTGCTACAATAAATTAATAAAAACCAAAACTTGAAAAATAAAAGTAAAAACAGAAGCAATTTCCTTTTAAGGTATTTTTATTCTTCAAAAACGAATATTAAAATATTGATTATTTAATTTAGAGTATATGGATTCGTCTAGAAGTATTTGTATTCACCTATTGATTCATTTTTAAAACAAATTCCAACAAAATAGTTTATGGAAACAATAGTTCAAAAGAAACAAAAGGAATAAAAAGATTGTGTGTGTTTAACAATACTAAGATGATTTGAAAAGTTTCAAACATATTTGGCTGGTTTCAGAAATTTGAGAAATGTATGCCCCCGAAACAACGTTTACGTGATAGTCCGTTATAAAGTTCCAAAATAGTCACATTGATACCAAAGCAATAATAAAGGAGGCCTTTATTATTAAGATCTGTTAATAAAATAATGAATCGATAAAACACGCTGTTGATCTGGTTGTTTATCTTATCGGATATTTTAAAAAGCCCCTATTTTGTCCGAAACTTGAAAAAAAATTACCTATGTGTCCAGAATCAATACTCTAATAAAGTAGTCTTAAACCTTTATACCCGTACTTCTATGAATGCCTGTGCACAAGTACTAAAAATTCGAACAAAAGTGTCACCGTTATTCGAAGTTCTGAGTTTAAACTTCGTGAATTAATCAACTATGTACAAATATCAATTTTACTAGGGAATATCGTTAGACGAAGTCTTTCGATTTTGACGTACTAGGATAAGTTTAAAATTTGATTTACATGTACTAATTCACTTTAAACTTGTCTGTTGGAATTTGTTTTATGTGAAATATAGAAGCTCCATTTAATATTTAGATTTTTGTTTAATTAGTCTTAAAATATAAGATATATTATTGCATATTATCAGTTATGCTAGACCAAAGGGATAGTTTTACCAAAGTATATTGTTTATAGGCTGTGAAGCTATTACTTACGAAAATACAATTTAAGTATTAGAAAAATTTGTTAATTTCTGTAATCCTTTGTTCCTGAGTTCGTACTATATTTTTAACAATCACGATGTATGAAAATGTTCATTCCGTTTAGACATTGAATATCAAACATTTTCTTTATTTATAAACTATTTAGGATTTGATAACCTTAGTGTCCAATGTATAGTGCTCACTTCTTCATTTCGATCTTAAGAGCAGTGATCATTTATTTATACTGTAACTCTTTAATTAGAAACTAACTCCTATTAGAAACTAAAAAAGAGATTTTGCCAGTCGGCAGGAACAAGTTATTTCTAATCTGCATAAGACCACTTAGAACGTTAATTTGCTGACACAACCTACGAAGCTTTCAAACTAAGGTTTCCATACGTTTATTATCTTTAGTAAATGAACAACAATAATAACAAGATGTCAGTTTCCAAATTGTTATATTTTGTCAGCACTTAACTAGATAAGTTTACGACTCTTTTTTAGTTTTAATTGTCGAACTGTATGTGAAAATCGTACATTATTTGAATACCAAATAAATTGAATTAACCCTTTTCTAAGCCTACCAACCGTAGCAAATATAGACATTTGTACATTTCAAAAAATGTCTTTTAAAATTTTGTATGGAAATTATCAATGCAACTGGTAAATTTTAAACACAACCATTTTTTTAGGCAATGTCCATCACTTTTTAATACTTAAGATAAACAAGTTAAAATGCTACCCTGTACAGTATTACTCAAAGAGCGGTGTTTGGTGTTTTGAAATTTTCCCTTATACATAGAATTGATATTTTTTTTTTATCGTTTCATCGTTTTTAATAGTTTGTAAATTTACGACTGTACATTAATTCCCTTTTAAATCCAAATTTACTAGGCTTTAGTTTGTAATATAATATTTTTATTACGTCTTAATAATTAAGAGCTTAAGATAGTTTAACTTTTTTGCATATATAATTTCAATATTATAGAAAACAAGTCGTAAGATATATTAAATAATATTGTGTGATTTCAAAACTCATATTTAGAATTTAAACATTTTTGAAACTGGTCAAAGCATTTATCAGACTCATCGTACTCGTGTTCTTGAACAGTCTCAGTTTTTTAGTGCACATTTGTCTACATACAAGTAATCTACATTTTTTAAGTACACATTAATGCATATATAAAATATTTAATTAAAATATTATGAAATAATCTCTATGGTTTTGGTTTATTTGCTTTTTTTATTTTGTCATTTGAATTTACAAAAATTTCAATTATAAATCCAAAATAACTACATGATATTTTAACCTTTACAGCACACCATCATTTTTGTAAGTACCTATTCATAATAAATGTTTTACATGAATTTTTATTGCATAAGTTAATATTAAGGCTTTCTTTTAATTATAAGTAAATACTACACCTAAAAAGTACAAACTAAAAGATTTGCGAACACAAGCTACTCGTATTTGTATGGTATTTATTTGGAAAGATTTCTTACATAAGCTCTTCCAAAAAGTACCCAACAGTGAGACACGACAATAACTTTCAAAACGACTCTGTGAGTCCGAGTTCTTATTGAGGCCCAGTGTTTTAATGCGAGATCTTCCTAGTTTCAGAGTTAAGCTCGAGTTAACTCTTGAATCATGTTTTTCTAGCCATTATAATCTTGTAGTTAACTCTGAGTTAACCTTTCAAACTTGGTAAGTTAACTCTGACAGATACGGGAATTACAATGCAGAAGTTATTTGTATTTATTTTTGTGAAACAGTAAATAGTTTCTGTTCTATTCAGATTCCGACCTGCGCGATAGGGATTTTTACGAAATTTTAAGTTTAACACTTTTGAGAAGAAAAAGGTTTATAATATCGCGACCAACTCATTTGAATTTATTTGGAGAAAAACGTTGAATTTTGTTTATTCATTCAAAACAACGGCTGGCGGCTCTCAACCAAAATATCAAAATCGATCAATATCTTTATTTTTTTGACAACAGAATCTATATATCTTTTCAGTGATATCAAACTATAACACCATTCATGAGGTTAACATTAAACCCCACTGAACAAAAATTATTCGTGAGCTAACTCTGAATTCAGGATTAACTAACTTTCAGTTTAACTCGGAGTTGACACTGTAAAACTAGGTATTAATGTAATTTTAATAACTTTAGATAAGGCATGAAGACTCAAATATCATAAAGCGGTAATAACCTTTTAGATGAAGATTCAAAATATAAAATTTTGCCATCCAAAACCCATGCTGTGCTTTAGATAAACAATTTTTAACCGATTCATAGAGTTTGTTTTTGAACATGGCTTCAAAAACTTTGGGTACCAATTGTAGTTTTGAAATGGATCTATAATTGGTAACCAATTGTTTTGAACCAGATTTATGAATAGGGTGTTATATAGGATTTTTTTCATTCGTCTAAAAATTCACCATTACGAATAGATAAATTAAAAAGCTTTGTTAGAGGTTTGGCCAAATTTACTTTGCACATTTCCAAAAATATAGCCGCGATATTATTATCATCGAAACCTTTTTTACCTGATGAGTCTAGTGTAAAAAGTTGAGCGACTACTTCTTCATCAAAAATCACCCAAAACTTCAATTTCTACAATTTAACTAATGTGTTCATCACCAATGCACTGCGATGAATGATCATGAACAAATTTTGATTGGAAACACTCTGCAAACATATCAAAATCTTCTACTTTATCATTAAAAATCATATTAGCTGGTAAACCAAAAGATTGCTTTCTACTTTTTAAGAAAGACCAGCGTTTTGAAATTATTCTTAATGTTACTTTCAATGCTCCCTAAGTATTGCTGATACGAGAACTTTTTTATAGTTTCATGTTCCTTTCTGCAAGTTAAATATTTCTTCATTTTTGCATTTTTACATTTTTTTCTTTCAAAAGTTTTTTGAGTTAAGTTTTTAGTTTCCTAGGACGTGATTTGAACCAATTTAAATTTAACAAACATTCTATAATATACTTCTAATATGCACTTAAACAGCTTAGCTTACCGTTATCTAATGAAACGGCCTTTTTAGCGTTATCCGAAAATATTCAATAGATCAATTGTTTAAGGCCGACAAATGTTTAAGCTCAATTTTTTTCAGCAAACATCTTACTTACTTTACTTAAGGTGGCTCTACAGTCCTGTGTGAACTAGGGCCCCACCCACCAAACTTCTTCATCTACTTCGGTCCCTAGCTAGATTTCTCCAGCATCGCGCTCCAAGTTGGGTGAGGTCACTTTCCACTTGTGCGCGCTGTCCTGTGGGTGTGGATTCGAAGACTTTCCGGGCCGGAGCATTGGTTTCCATGCCTCTACGTGACCCAGCCATCTAAGTCGTTGGACTTTTACCCTTCTGGGTAACGTCGCTGTACAGCCCATACAGCCCGTGCGTCGTTCCATCGTCTCCTTCACTCCCCTTCGATGCATACACGGGAACGTTACCAACGGTCGTGTCAGTTTTTATAGATTTAGTTTTTTTGTATATTATCTCGCATATTGGAAATGTTTCACTTAAAATTGATATGTGTTCAGAGAAAAATACAACAAGTTTGTTAGGAAAAAAATAATTTTCTTCATATTATTTCGGAACTATACTAGTTGACGTGTCTTACTGTTGGATACTCTCTTAGAAGGCATGCCAAAAAAAAAACAATTCTTTTACATACTGTACGGATTTGGAAAAAAATGGACATACATATCTCCTATTTGGCTCACAAATGATAGAATAATTTATATTTCACTAGATTATCGCTTTGAGAATATATGCATACATTTTATAATTAGGTATACAAAATGTTGTTTTTAAATAATAAATTATCACATAGGTACATAACTTTTATTTTGTATATATGTATTTTGTTTAAGAAAACTCAATTTAAATTTTCCAAATCTCTAAATATATAAACAAAAAATGAAAGATGTAACGATATATTCGATATAAACGCCGTGAAAAATATTTCAGCCAAATCGGAAATGTATCGTTTAAAACGGTGTTCGGTTTTTAAATCAATTACTCATTTACCAATTAACTGGAGTTTTAACTCTCTTTTTTCTTATCGAAAGTCGATGGATTTTATTTTGAGTACAAGAATATAAATAGTTATATATATTAAAGTGTGAGATCTTAAAATATTATAATGAATAACTAAACAAAACTACATAAAACTGTAACTTAAAATATATAATAAAATAATTTAGCAAAATGATTCTACGGTCACATGGATCTTTGTCTAAGCTCGAAGGCGATTCAGCTGATAGCGATGCACAATTATCAAAGCTGGATGTTGTTTTGACTTTTCAATTAGAAGTTATTGTTATGGAAGTAAAAGGCCTTAAGTCCTTAGCACCCAATCGCATAGTTTATTGTACGATGGAAGTTGAAAATGGTGAGAAGCTTCAAACGGATCAAGCTGAAGCTTCGAAACCTATGTGAGTTTAATATAACTTTATTTTAATTTTGAGTGCGTTAGGTTCACACCTTGTTCATTTTAATGTTGCTTGTTAAAGGTGGGATACCCAAGGTGATTTTACAACGACACATCCTCTACCAGTAGTTAAGATAAAATTATATACGGAAAACCCTGGTATGCTAGCTTTAGAGGATAAAGAATTGGGTAAATTTATTATAAAACCCACACCATTGTCCTCGAAGGTACTACAACAATCATTCTGTTTATCAGTTAAATAATTATTAATTAATTTTAAAAATACAGTCCCCTGAATGGCATCGAATGACGGTTCCAAAAAATCTCCCTGATCAGGATCTTCGGATAAAAATTGCATGTCGAATGGAAAGGCCTCTTAACATGAAGCATTGTGGGTATGTTTTTTTATACTTATTTTGAAATAACAACTCCTTTATTCAAGTTCCTCGTCAATCGACCTTATACTAGGTCCCATCGTAAAATATTCGTACTATAATAAAATCAGTAGTATATCAGTTGTCAAGAACAAATCTCAAGCTAACCAAAACATTTTATTGTCGGATAACGATTAAAATTATGATACTTTTTTGATACCTTTGGTAGTAAGAATTTGATCCGAAGGGACCTGTGATAACCATAATTATTTAAGTTAGTCAATATGTTTTACATAAGGACGAAATTTTCCTTAAAATAAAAAAAAATATAGTTACGAGATTTCTCGAGTCTTTTAGGAAACAGGAAAGAAATTCAATCTTGAATCTTAATCAATATTCGATTTGTATGAATGCAATCTCTATAAAGAAGTATTAAAAATCGTTAAGAATAATTGTTTTTGATTAAAAAAATCGACTTTAGTAAATCCATAAATATTTTTACATTATTTTTGTTTACCTTTAAAGTTACCTGTTCGCTATTGGAAAAACAGTGTGGAAAAAATGGAAAAAAAGATACTTCGTTTTAGTGCAAGTGTCTCAATATACGTTTGCAATGTGTAGTTATAAAGAGAAAAAGTCTGAACCATCAGAAATGATGCAACTTGATGGATATACTGTTGATTACATTGAAGGAGCCAGTGGTAATTTTTTTTAAGTTAATAATGTAAAAATTAAAATATATAATATAATGTTTATAATCAATGCCGAAATATTATAAAAAAATCATTTTCAAAACTACAGCAAATCTAATGTTCGGAATAGACCTGAATGGAGGCAGATATTTTTTCAATGCTGTACGAGAAGGCGATAGTATCGCATATGCTTGTGATGACGAAAACGAATGCAGTCTTTGGGTTATGGCTATGTATCGGGCAACTGGTCAATCACATAAGCCAACACCACCAGTGACACAAGATAAAAATTCAGCTATTTCAAAAATACAAGGAGGTACCTACAAAAACAAATCCATTCAATCAAGAAATATAAATTCATACGTATATATATGCATATATATATATATTATGTAGATTTATATAGTATCTCTGATTGCAAAGATATTTTTTGTCAGATTTATTCATCTATTGTTATCATGGATTACGGCGAATACAAGGTGTTAAATTTTAAGATGAAAATGTATGTCTTCATTAATTATAAATCGATATAAAATTATTTTTAAAACTCTTATATCATTTCACCAAACCAGGACTAGTGAGTCCTGCTATCAAATTCAAGTTAACTCAGAACTGAGAACTTTATTGAGTAAGCTTAATTGATTTTCAAATTTTATAAACTCCACGTATATCTTAAAACAAATACATAAAAGAAAATTGCATTGTAATTCGAATGCCTACGAGTACTGAAAAACGTAAATCTACATTTATTAAATTTTCAAAAAACAGTTCGTTTCTATTAAATTTTAATATTGAATACTCTTTCCAAAGTATTGGAAAATAGCAAACTGGTTTCTGGATAAGTATATTTTTAAAGTAAACTGTGTCATTTTTAAATGCAGTGTTAGTTTTGTAGACAAATTTAACACCTAAGAAGTTAAGATGCGTACAAATCTACAAAAAAATTGGTAATATCTGTGCAATCAGAGTAAAAACACCTCACAAGCAAACAAAAACTAGCCGTCATTTACATCATTATATATAAAACATATATTTATGAACAAGTTTACAAATTTATACATTCCAAAATTTGGTCACAATTACAAACATAGACGCGGTAACTTCGACAATTCTGAATTGAACAGAACGTTGTGTTTAACTCTTTTTAAAAATACTAGTATTCTAAAACTTCCGACCAAATACACTTAATTTTTAAAAAAATAAATGTCAAAATAATTAATTTAATTTAATTTAAACCAAAAATACTTATTGGAAATAATGTTACATTTGTACTTAGTAAATAAATATCAGGTACTTTAAACAACTGATACTCTTTAGTTGTACATAAAATTGAATTTATTTTTCAATAATTTTTTAAATAAGATAATTTTAATGAAACGGATATAATCTTCTGTAAATTTATAGAACTTCTTTAAACTTCTTTGAGCTTCTTTAAATGACATTTTTTGATATCTGATACCATTTTAAAAAAAAATAGTAATTTTATTTCTTGTTGTAAGGGCCATGACCATGAATACAAAATTAAACAATAATATACTACATTTACATTTTATAAAAAAAATTTCCATTTACACAATTAGATGCTGACAAAGCGAGAAAACATGGCATGGAAGATTTTATAAGTGCCGATCCTTGTACTTTTGATCATGCGACGCTATTTAAAATTCTACAAAATCTTACGCTCGAATATCGACTAAACGATCCATATGCTTCATTGGTAATTATTTGTACTTATTTGTTTGAAATTATTTAATATTATTGAATATGGTGGAGTCTCTAATTTCTAATAAGCCTTCCAGTGGTCCAACACTTTATGAAAGAAAACTTTATTATTGTTTAGTTTTATGGATTCTAGGAATGCGAAAATATACAGATTGAACCTATAGACTCTATCTCTTCTAGTTTAATTCAATACCACAATTAAAAAATTTAGCTAAAGACGAATTCTATTTTTATTCTTGTCTATTTCTATTTAATAACAAAACAAAAAACTGTCAAAAACTACGACTCTAAAGTTTAAGCACCATGATATAAATCGTTAATTGATATTCTAAGGGCGCTTTATTAAAATGGTCTAATTTATCACTATATTTCTTAAAAACAACATTCAAAAACGTTTTTCTTCATAATATTCAATTTAATGCTGTTAAAACATTTATCAACTTATGTCATATCAACTTTGATAAACTGCTAAAAAGATAACATGATTTTTACTTAATTTATAATAAACAAAACACTTTACCTGCCGTCATCGTCACTGAGGTTTGAACCTTGACAAAAAGTTTTTTCAATTCATTTGAATGTAAAAAAAGTTGTTGTTGTAGTATTCAAAGCCTTCTAATGTTCAGACTTGAATCTGACATGGATATTTAAAAAATTAATATTTGGTTTCGCTGCAGCTCGTAAAGAAACAGGTGATATAGTGATTTATAATTCTCAAAAATACCTGTTGCGAGCAATGTTTGGGATGGAATGTAAATTTTTCTTGACAAATATCAAAAGACAAAAACTTCTAAAAGGGACAGCTGCCGAATAAATCTCTATTTTCAATAAAATGTTTTATTTCAAAACTTAGTTTTTCAAACATCGTTCTCTTATAATTCGCACAATTTATTTGCAATAAGTGTTCGACTGCTGGAAACATTAGGCTAGATTATTATTATTATTTACAATACAAGTTCGGGTAAGATGGTTACTAAGTTTAAAGATGGACTTGCACAGCAAATTGCGTCGTGTAATTGGCATCGTATTATTGTATATTGTTATTTTCGAAAAATATTTACTTTTGTCATTTTCTTCTTGACCATTTCTTTGATGTTACCTGCTCTATATTTGGGTCTATTTTAAAAAATCTATTCGTTAAGATTTAAACGAATTAAATCTGTCGTTCACAATTATTTGTCTTTATAAGTTAAGATGCACACAATGTTTGTCCCTTCTGGAAGAAATACCCGGCTTTCTTAAAATGTGTGTTTCTATTGGACACTCTCTACATGTAAATTTGCCTAATTTATGCTGACTATTTTTAGACCCATACATTATGGTCAGCGTTTTGTGATATGCTGTTGTTAAAAAGGTTGTATGGTGTGGTAAGATGTTTAAAGAAAAATAGGATTCACAATTACAGCAAATTCGTTTGAGCTGAATTAATACATGTATGTGGTTAGCGGAAAGCAACATTTTATTTTAAGTTTTACTTTAAATGTTTAATACAATTACGACCTTCAAATTCGATCAAGCTATACTTTCGATAGATGGATACTTGAAGCTAGAAACGCTTTCGAAAGTTAAATTTGATTAAAAATGCACATTTTGTTTAGTGTGAAGGTAATCATATTTATTTAATAAATTAACAAACATTTTAATAAAGTTGAAACAGCAAAACAAAAACAATTCATAATATATATTTATATATAATAACATAAAACAAAAACATTTTAACTCATAAAAAACGAAAAAAGAATTACATTTTTGGAAAGCATTTTGTCACTTTTGTCTGACTTTTTCTTAAATTTAAATTAATTTGAATGGCCTTTTCTTGCAATAGTTTCATGACTATAATATCAGAAAAGTCTTAACTATAATGTCCCGACCACTTACTTATCTTATCAAAGAGAACGACAGCATCCTTTGAAGAAACGTAACATGTTGGTCGCTCCATTACCAACTGCACATCTTTTTCTTCGTTTTCGGCTTCTTCAATATCCAACAATACTCTATCTTCGTTCCAATCGCCTATGTCACCAGGTATATGCGTTATGCCTTAGTTAAGATGATTGAGTAGATTAATCTCCTCTTCAGAAATATTTGTAATGTCCTGTTGCCTAACAACACTAAGGGGAATATCATCTTCCTTATCAAAATGATCGTTGGATTCAAAAATATTTTTCCAACACTTTGCAATGACAGCTATCCCATGCGGATTGTAAATTGAACACCGCATCCTTAATCGTGAAAATATTTTCAAAGCAACATAAGAAAATTTAACGTTTTGTATATTTCTTGCATCTTTGTTATCATTTCACTACCTACCTTTTTCAGCAGCAATAATTGACAATAACAAGCTTTTTCTATAAAAAAGTTTTGTTAGTCTGATTACGTTTTGGTCCATCGGTTGAATGAGTGGAGTAACATTTGGTGGCATATAGATGACTGTTATGCAGCCATCTGATGTTTGAAGCTGATTTTCCGTATGGTGACTAGGAGCGTTATCCAAAATAAGTAGGGCTTAAAGTGGGAAATCATTATTTCTTAGAAAGTTTTGAACTTCTGGAACAAATAAATTATGAAACCAGTCTTTAAAAATAGCTCCTGTCATCCAAGATGATTGTAATGAGGAGTAATGTAAAGGCAAGCACACATTTCTAACTGGGAGGATTTTTGGTTTTTCCAATTACAAGAGGTTTTACTTTATGGCGACCTAAAGCATGCAAATCATTAAAGTAATCCTTTGTTTTTCAGCTTTTCTCCCTTCTCATCGATTGAAAAATATCCATGTGACAAAAAAAGTAAACTGCCAATGTCAAAATCTATTCTTCCATTTGTATCCAACTTTACAGGATTAAGAATACCATTTTACCCGAATGTTTTGTTTTCTTTTTATTTGGGGTCTAAGTGTTCCCTTAGATTCTAGCCTATCTGATTAATGGAGTATATCTACGAAACCATATTTATTGATCAAATGTGGAAAATTTCTTTTTTCATTATTTTTTTTATTTTTTATGAAAAAGTTATTTAAAAAAAGTAAAAATTAAAAAAAAAATTCTCAATATACACATAGGGTTGGTTTAGTCCCGGACAAGTGTTCGTTTTGGATGAATACTGTGCACGGTATGGCGTAAGAGGATGTTACCGACATCTTTGCTATCTTTCCGATTTATTAGATCGAGCCGAAAAGCAATTTATGATTGATCCAACTTTAATTCATTATTCTTTTGCTTTTTGTGCGAGTCATGTACATGGGAATAGGTAATGAAATAAGAAATATTGTTTTCAATCCGCTCGTTGTTTTTATTATTTATTTTTTAACAATATCTTTATAAAATTCAGTTGAAGTCTAATAATTATCTCTTATGTAACACTATATTTCTTTAAAAACAAATGTGAAAATAGACCAGATGGAGTTGGTAGCATAACGCACGAAGAAAAAGAAAAATTTCAGCAAATTAAAGAGAGACTGCGTGTTCTTTTGGAATATCAAATAACAAACTTCCGATTTTGTTTCCCATTTGGACGGCCTGAGGGTGCTCTCAAGGCGACCTTGTCACTACTCGAAAGGGTTCTTATGAAAGATATTGTGACACCCGTTCCACCAGAAGAAGTGAGACAGATGATTAAGAAGAGTCTTGAAACAGCCGCTTTAGTCAACTACACAAGATTGTCTTCAGAGGCAAAGATCGAGGGTAAGTTAAATCTTTTGTTAATTTCCTTATCGGGTAGACTTCCACCTTTACTTGTAATAATTAAGGTATGAATCTCAAAGTCCAACAAAATTTGGGTTCACTTAACTCAATTGCAGAAATAAAGGATGGCCTTAGTATTCAAACTGATCACCTTCATTTACTATGGGAACTAACCATCCCCAGATATAATAAATAATGTGAAGATCAGATGATTACGCCAGTGCAAGTTTTGCCTCTCTATCCAAGCTTTTATTACATATAGTATAGGTGCGTTATCATGTGGGTAGATCAAGTTAATGAGTCAACAAATGTTAAATTATTTACGAACATTTCTTTTCAAGATTCCCGACAGTAATTTTTGATATTACGACCTAAACCTTAACTGTTCCATAATCACTGACAACTTTCAATATAACAACACTTCCTTGAGAGTTATAACCAAGCTTTTAACACAATTTTATTTTCTCAAATGTTGAAAATAAAAGGTTGACCCATTAGGTTCACTAAAATTAAACAGTTGTATCGTCTGAAAAAAGTGATATTATTCTTTTTCCAGATTATTTGAGTTTTGAAAAACTCTGATAGCATAACTTTCGTTTTTTCAAGAAGCAGCTTGTCTTAAGTTTAATTCGTTTAGAATGGCTCGAATTTCAATACCTTTTAATACTGTTGAGAGACTTGTGTTTGCGCCAATTTTTTGTTTTATTTTTGCTTCAGAATCACAATAAATAGGTGCTTTATGTTTTATCTGTAATAATTGTTTAAGTTAGAATAAAAACTTCAGCCAATTTCATCAGCTGCTGCACATCCGACTATCTTGTATAATCAAGTCAATTTTAGCTTTTGAAACACTTCTCAGGCATGTAGATCTACCAATTGGGCTTAAAATATTAGATCAGTACTTGACAATGCTCATATACAACGATCAAATTGTCATTGTACTTATTCAGTTGACTCAAAAGAAACAACTTCTACTTTACGTATGAAACCCTTTACAAGGGGACGAAAACAAGACTCGCAGTTCTATTTTGTAAGCTATTTATTTATATATTTTTGAAATTTGTTTGTTAACTTCTTGAGGGAGTAGTTAGCATCAACAGGAGGCACGAACAAAATTTGGTCCGTATTCAGTTGAAGCGGGGTGTTTGTATTTTAAGAATGAAAATTTATTTAAAAAATCATTTTACGAATTAAAAAGACTAACAAATGTTTGTTTATGATTCGTGTATTTCAGAGGATCTTCGTGGAGAAATGATTGTATCACCTGCAAAAAAACTAGAAGATCTAACACATTTAGCCGAATTATGTGTGGATTTATTACAACAAAACGAAGAACACTATGCCGAGGTAATATAACAATGAAATAACAAAATTGTATTTTATTTTTACGTCATATAAGGCTTGCTGTATTTTCTGTATAACTCCGAATGTATAATCTGAAAACTATCGCTATCTGAGAACTTAGAACTAAATGTGTTATAAATTTTTTAATAATTATAAACATTCTTAATATAACTAAACATTATTATTACATAATTTATTTTTAAATAATTGCAAAAATATGGGATTTGGTACGTGTAAATAATAATAGGGCTGTATTTATTAAAACTTTCTGTGATTTTTTTAGAATTATATAAAAGAAAGCGGATAATTCATAATATTATTTTTTTCACGTAAACTTAAGTATTCTGGGCGAAAAATGTCTGCGTTCGTTTCTTTATGGGCTAATTTCGGACTTATTCTAACTAATTAATTTCTGCAACCCATTATCTAAAAGAGATCAAAGATAAATATAGGGAACACCTAGATCTTACGGTATTATCAAATCAAAAATAGCTAACAATCAAAAGACAATCCTGTCAATTAAAAAATTAAATGCTTATTTGCTGCGCACACATATAATTTTGATAATTAATTAATGAATTAACGTTGGTTTTCATCTAAATTTTAACCTTTTAAGGTGGTTTTAGATTTTAAACACTACATAGCTAAATCAATTCATTTTATTTAATGTTTATATAAATTAATTATTTTTGGACTATGCAACGTGTAAATAATTAATAAATAGTACAATTATATGAATTCAACCTGAAAGTTTCGGAAAAATTGCATTGTGCGTGGTCACTGGGAAACTACATTCTAAAAACTTTACTGATTAGATTTAGACCAGCTACGTAGGTTGTAGCGTAGTCGGTTCTATCTCTTGATATTGTTGTTGTTCTTGAACTTGAAGCTGTTGTAAATTTTTATAAATTCCGAAAAACCGCACCACGAAATCCGTTCCTAATGAAAAATTGTATGAGATTTTTTACTACGAACGTTTTTTGTATTAATATTTTTAGGGATTCATAAAAGGGCTGATTATCGAAGATGTGCTCACAATGGCCGAATTTTCACGTTCTTTTTTGCTTTTGCTCACAGCACACAATTTTTTTATAAGCGAAAAATGGCAATATTTTGTTTTTGTTTGATCAACATAAGAAGATCTACTGGAACCATTGGATCCTTTAAGTATGCTCTTACACGATGAATACAGACTTTGAAACCTTAGAAAGCTGTTAAACTTCCTTTGATAAGATGAAGTAATAGTGACACTATGCAATTTGTCGGGAAACGCTCTGGATGACTTCTTATAGTCTATATTATAAAACTATCGCAAAAGCCTAAAAAGTAGTATTAAAACTATTTATTGATGCTTAATGAATCCTGTTAGTAATTTGTATTCTAATTTAAAGTTTCTAACGTTCAAACCAGTTGAGAAAAGAGCTTCCTGAGTATCTCTCCGCTTCATTCAGTTTTATGTTTTATCGCAAATGCATACCAATTAAATTTGTTAATTAATTGTTTTCACTGATTTTTGTGTTAAGCTACAGTACCAGCTGAAAATTTTTGGTTCGTACAAGCTGTATTAATTAAGTGTCTTGAAAGTTTAATTGATGAGTTTTTATTCAATAACACCAAATAAATATTACTAAAGATTTCCAGCCTAACTCTGGGGAACTATTAGATCTTGATCTTGGGTTTTTTAATGTACGCAATTTTTGTCAGCATTTTTGCGAGAAACTTAGCATTGATCTAATTTTTAAGGTTTCTATCACACGCCATTAAAGGTAACACCCAATTTAGTTAGGTTTGGCCTTAGGTAAGTGCTTTTTTCCTTATGGAATTGTATCTCTCTCACTGATCTTTAGTAACTTGATAAGTTAGTAAAATAAATCAATGCAAATATTTTCTAAAAAAATTCTCAGTGGCTTCAATCTTGGGAGAAAGCTGTGAAACTTCGGAATTCTAGAAATCAAAATGGAATAAAGATAGATCTGAATCTTTTTTAAAAAAAAAAACTATTTAATATAATAATAAACAATGAATAAATAACTAATTTAATCATCAAGGAACACAAAAAGCTCATAACACATAAACAATTATTGAGGGAGACGCACAACCAAATCCTCATATACAAGCAAGTTTTGAAAGTTTTATTTGTATTTCTTAGTTTATGTCGTTTAGATATCGCTTGTTCATCTAGAATATATTTTCACAAAATTACAATATTGTGTTGTTTTAAACAAAATGTCTTCATTTTTTACTTTTTTTATTTCTTATTACAGACACATAAAAATACATATTTGGTTTTCATTTTTAATTTAATTTTTTGTTTTAAACATTTAAATGTTAAACGTTAACTGGGTGAGAGCGAGCCATTATGTGTAATGTCAATATAACTACGGGTTTTCTTACAATTGCTGTGAAAAAAAAGTAGAACAATAAAACAAATCCAACTTATTTATTGGAATAAACAAATATGTTCTTTTCTATTACATTATAATTAAATACTAATTTTCTTTTGTTAATTATCAATTTGAAAAATAAAACATAAATCAATAAATAAAACAAAACAGCAGCATGTTAAGTTCGTATAAGCTATTAACTTTTTATTTTGTTTGAATAAACAAAATTGATTAATTTTTGTAGAAGATGAACATATTTATTCCTTTTGGATGTTATGTAATATTTCTTTTCTGTTTAAATTCGATTGTTGTGAGCCGAATTAATATATATTTAAAATTCAGTGAAAATAAAAACAATAAA
Organism: Eupeodes corollae; assembly: GCF_945859685.1. Classification (NCBI taxonomy): domain Eukaryota; kingdom Metazoa; phylum Arthropoda; class Insecta; order Diptera; family Syrphidae; genus Eupeodes; species Eupeodes corollae. The sequence goes on from NC_079150.1 coordinate 4,296,892, forward strand.
TGTGTGTATAATCATATTCAATAGGAATGCTTTTATATTGCATTTATAAGTTTTTTTGTTGTTATTTTTCATTTTTTTTTTTATATTTATGATATTTTAACAATTTGTCTGTAGAAAATATTTTTCGGTACCAGCATCGGTTCGTCTCATACATATCTTAAGTATTTTTTTCCTCATGTATTACAAATTTTATTTATGGAATATATCAATCTCATGCATTATATATATAAAAACAGAGCTCAGTAGAGTGGCTTCAGTAACTTTCACCTCTGGCTTCAAATTCTTTTTACGAATGAGTAAATATTTTTTTTAAAAGAAATGTGGAAAACACCTTTTCAACGATTAAAAAGAATAGTTCGTTATTTAAGTAAAACAATTCCAGACCGTGAAATATAGGATAAATATAGTTTTCCAGGCCATCACTAAATTTTGTTTCATGTTTTAAACAAACGTAAAGTGAAGTTTTCTGAAAGTACTTTAGAACCGTGAAAGCAAATAATTTTGTTAATTGTAATAATTAAAAAAAAGCAAGATTTTTTGTTAAATATGGACAAACAAAATTAAAACATATAAAGGACTTTTCTCTGTCCACATTTTGGATAAGTGGTTATCATATTTAAACTTCAGAAACACACTGATTCCATTATTTTTTTGTTGGGAATTTCGTCGTTTTACGGCCAATTTCTTGACGAAATTACAAAGTAAAATAAAAACAAGATCAAATAATTGTCGGTTTCTCTTTGGAATTTATTATAAAAGAATTTAAAACTCGAGTATTTCATCATATCTAACCATATCTGTTAGAACTCGGTTTAAAATCGTTTTTGAGTTCTAGAAATTTTAGATCTCGTTTGAATGGAACTGAGTTCTAAAGTGTTTTTTGCAATTTTTGTAATTCTGACTTAACATTCTGACATTTAACAAATAAATTCTTTTTTGATAAATGTACACACATTTGTGGTGCGATGAAAATCTTTATTTGAATACAGATCAAAAGAAATTGGTTTTGATTTCATTATTTTTACTTTTCTCTTTTGATGCATGCCATTTAAATAATCGAAAGTGTTATATTGAAAAGTTTCAAGAAATCGTACAGAAAGTAGATTCAGCACAGATGATTTCTCTCGAAATGATAAATGCAATAATATTAAAAAAGTTAACTACTTTAAAATATTTCTTGAGATGCACCTAATGCAAAACGGGCGTCTTGTCTTCTATAAACAGATTTATCTACACTTTTATCACAGATAAGAAACTAGTTTCCAATTTATGACTTTTTGAAAAATGTACATGTTTGTTTATTTTCAAAAAAATTGTTACTATTGCATATTCTTGTGGTCTGCAATTTAATCCAAAACCCAAAGAAATCTAAAAATTAAGCCTTTGAAAGATGTAAAAACATTCCTAAGCCGTGTTGTAAGATCCTTGACCACCAAATTTGAGGATCTAATAAATCGAAGTTCTATCCTAAACTGAAATCTAAATCAGGGTAACGCTTAAAAACTCAATGAAGAAATAAGTTATAATTGTCAATTAACCGAGTTTTAGAAACTAGAACTTTGACTAGAAATTGGCCCTCAGTGTAATGAAAGCTATAGTAAGTGATCAAGCTCTAGATCATTGGTACCCCATTTCTATGCTATGATAACACATCACAATCAGTATATTTTTAGTGACGCAATAGAAGTTGCTTCCACGCCACGTAAAGTTGACTATAATGTTAAAGAACATTTTCGGGGATAGCTTATGTTTAAAATAATTGAAAGAAGGAAGCAGCCTTTCCATAATTTGATGAATGGGCAAAAACATCGCTCACTTACATGAAATCTTTTAAATATTTTTTTTTTAATAATTAATTATTTATATGAACCGATTTTATTGCTTAACTTTGAAGAAAAAAAAATGCATTAATTTGAAGAAGAATGTAATTTTTCTGACTTCGTTCTTTAGAGAGATTCTGCATTTTTGTTTGCTTGACTCACATTTTTTATGTTTTTTTTTATGTTAAAGCAAGCAAAAAAAAAACGACTACCCCCAAACTGGTAGCAAAAAAGACCGAATTTGAAATTTAAGCTACATTTTATTCAGATTTATTCAATATCATGTCACATTAACCTTGCATAAATTATTAATTCAGACGTACAATTTTTCAAAATGGTATAAAAAAATCCATCATACATTTAATTTTTGATTAATCTCACGACATAAGTAAGAGTTTTTTAGGAAAACCATCCCAAAGAAACAAATATTGAACATTTCCCGTAATTTCTGTAATTATCTGTTTAAAATAAAAAGATCACAAAAAAAAATACCTGTACAATGTATTTTTGGGTGAATGTGTATACCTAACATTTTATAGTTACGCAAAAATGAGCCGGATCAAAAAGATGCAGCTGCAGTTGCAGCATCTGGCAATGCAGCTGATGGTAATGATCCAGCAAATCCCAATAACAACGCCGCCGCAGCCAATCAAGCCGCTGGAAATTCATCAGGAGGAGCTTCCGGATCCGGACAAGTTGCAACTGCCCAAGGAGCTCAACCGCCACCATTTCGATACTGCATGCCAACACATGCGGTCTATACTGCTCCAGTACCAACGGCATGTACTAGAGTTTTTTTTTAAACAAAATCCATTTGTTTTAATTTTTTTTTCTTCAATTTTTTCCGTTATTACAACAATTGTACGTAATATTGCTTTCAACAAAAAAAAATAGCTTTAGAAAATAGCTGATTTATTTTTGTAGGATATGTTGATGCGCAAGGGTATTAGTGAGGGTCGGGAAAAGTGTTTTTTTTTCTTATATCAATAAAAAAGAACACTTGCTTTGAAAAAAATTTGTTTTGAAAAGTACAATAATTTAAGAATGCTTTTTTGACTCTTAGCACGTAAATAGGATTTTTTAAAATAGTTATTTTAAAAGTTACAATTAACAAACAATATTAAAAATGTATCTCATTTTAAACTCGAAAAATAACTTTGATGCAGCACAGTCACAAAATATACTCTTGGAAAAATATTATGCTTCTTTTTAATGTGTAATTGTTTTCGCGTTTTCTTTTTATCTCATATCAAATTGCTTATTTTTGCGGACATAAAAGTTTTATTTTTATTTTATCATTAATTAATTGATTAAGAATGTACTTTCAACCACATGAACACATTCGCGTGAGCCGAGTTGTTTTTTCTTTAATAGAAAATCTACCAATCCAATCCAATTTCAACTAAAAAATGTTTCATGGGGCTTTTTTGTATTTATTTTAGTGTGGTTTAGAAAAAAGTAACGAAATAAAAACAAAAACTTAAATAAATAAAATAGAAGCACTAAAAGAGTTAAAACAAAAGCCAGCGAATTCGAGTACTCATAGTCATTAACTTAGTCCCAAAAAGCTTATTAAATATTTCACAGTTTCATGATCACAAACTGTTTTAAATGGGAACATATTTCTGCATTTTAAAAATAACATTCGCACCGTTCTTAGAAAATGAAGTTCGTTATATTTATATGATATTTTTCCTAAAATTATTTCTTCATCATCCTGTTTAAAAACTGCTTATTAGACTATAGTTAAAACCATAGTTTACTGGTTGTAAAATAAATGACTATTTTTGAGTTAACTAAGGTTGAAACCGTTTACAGAATTCGTGGCTGGGCTGGTATTACAAACATTGTCAAACAAAATCAAGCCTTTTTCAAAATTGAATTTAGTGTTCCTTTTAATTTATCCAACATGGTTTTTATATCACTTATACTTTAAGTAAGCTCATATTTGTTTTGTTTTATTTCTTATATTAAACTAAAAAGAAATTTCAAAAGTTTAGTTTCGTTAAAGTAGAAGCAATCAAAAGATTTAAAACGTTTTCAAAGATTTTAACTATAAAAATGTTTGGAAAGTGTAAACAAATTGATAAGACTATAAATAAAATTATTGAGCACACAATACATGCATTAAGCTGGTCCAAGAATATCGAATTATTTTTGTTTGATATCAGGTATATTCTGAAATTAGATTTTTTATTCCATATAATAATACCTCATGTAGTACTCGTGGAATAATAGTTAGTGCATTTGATTTCCATGCTAGAGGACTTGGTTCGATCCCTGCCTGTGCCATCTAAAGTTTGTTTTCACTGGTACAACCTCTTACGAGGAATTGACAAACTTTCCAAGAGTAATTCTTGTCATGAAAATACTTTCTCAAATAAGCCGTTCGGATTCGGCTTAAAACTGTTGGTTCCCTCCAATCCTGACATTACTGGCACTCAGTGATGGTTGAGAGTCGTAAGTCACTAGTTCCTAGTTCTCAACAGACTGTTGTACCACCTATTTTTTTTTTTGTAGTAATACCTTTTGTATATTTTCAGTTTTTAAAAATACAAAATTAGAATATGGCTATTTCTAAAAAAATATTTTGTTTATGATTTATTTGAGCAGAACATTAAATAAACCTAGTGTTTGCATATTTGCATTATCCTTAATAAATATTGTATTATATCCTGTACTATTCAATCTTGATGTACAGAGGTTTTTTTAACCAATAAATATCAAATATCAAATAAGGCTATCAAACCTTATTTTCTCAAAGCATCTGTTTTGGGACTTAACTACAGAGTCCTATAAAGTCAAAAGAATATACCTGTGGTCGAATATAAAAAAAAATCCTATAAACCAGCATAATATACAGTGACAAGCAAAAATGGTCTTAAAATTGCACTTAGGAAAAAGTATCTTAAATTTACGACTGTACTCAAAAGTGTTTAATTTTGTTCAAAAATATTAGTTACTATTCCAAAATCTAAATTGCTGTTGTTAAAATGTACAGGTTACGAAAGTATTGAAGTATCAAATTTTCACTTTGGCTTAATTCACTTAAAGTATAAAATTGGACAAGTGCGGCAATTTGAATATCGATTCGGGCTTTGGCGGCCTTAATTCAAAACCGACTTAAAAATCAATATATCTCACCAGGTTTTTGAAATAACATTTTTTAACATTCGGAAAGAAAACATGTATATAAGACTTTTTGATGCTGTTTGTGAAATAGCCTTTATTCAATAAACTCTATGATGGTTTTTTAAATCTGAAATATTTATATTATTTCGCTTGAAAGTAAGTTTTGTTGTAGTAATAACTATACAACATTAAGTTTTTGAAATATATTACAAAATGCAAACAGTTCAAATTCAAAAACATACAAATTAAGTCCAAATCGTACTAACCAAACCTATTAAAGTAAAAAATTCAAGCCTTTCTCAAAATTTTATATACATTCAAACAAAGACTTATAACTTATAAGAATTCCCAGAAACTAAGAAAGATACTAAAATGCTAGATACAAATCTAAACGGAAAAATGTTTTTTTTTTTCAAAATCATCATACAATTTATTGTTAACAGATAACAGACCGGCTGGTCTTAGCATTTTTAAAGGGGTATATTTTAAATAGAAAAAAATTAAAGGCGAGATTCGAATTTTGGACATCTTAATCCTTTATGAAAGTATTCTTTGTGCAAAAGAAAGAAAACGTTATTTCGTCGAGCAATAATTAGTATGACAAATCAATCACTTTTCTCGTACAATTTGAAATTTAAAATACATTTTAAAATAAGTGAACACATTTGACCACTTTTGCTCATCATGTATAGGTTATATGTATATTTCCATATACATGTACATGTATATATCATATTATGAACATACTCACATTTTGTTAATAAATATTTATTTATAAAAAACCAAATGGCACAATAATCTGGTTGCTGCTCGAAAGCTAGAATTTCCAAAATTATTTTTAGAATTATTTTTTCTAACCTTTTGCAAGAAACAAATCAACCCCCACCCCCATGTTTTTTTTTGTTGATACAAAAATATAATCTACTACAAATTGAATCAAATATATCAAAATCTTTGCCTTTTTTTGCTTAATCCCATAATAGTCATCGTAATCGCACCTAATATTTAAAAAAAAATTCACAATAGTTTATATAAATTACTTGCGTTTATTGAAATAATAACAAAATTATTTTTAATATTAAAATTAAATGTGTCAATTAAAAATGGAAAATTAAAATTATCACACAATTTTGGATAAAGAAAAAATTAATTATTTTAAGAATTTAAACCATTTTTGCAGAAAAATTAAAATACCACAAAATATTAAAAAAATACTTTGATCTACTTACATATTATATATTAGTTTATGTTTTGTTCGTTTGTATTTAGTTGCATCACTACTATGTATGTATATGCATGCGGCACAAATATGTGTCAATAAATGTTGTTTCACATGCTCTGTATGTATGCACATTAAGTGAAATTAATACAAACAAAAAATGGAACTTTTCAGCACTTATTTTTTTGATTTAAGGTAAAAGCAAAACAAAACCAAAGATTGCAGCTTCTTTGTTTTTATTTCTTATATTTTTCCCGGTGTTGTGCTTAATTTTTAACGTTTCAGTTAAGTTTACATACTTTTTTTTTAACTGTTCTTTTCTTAAAACAAATACTTATTTTTCAAAATGGAAAAATCTATAGCTTTTCCTTTTATAACAAAATTGGTAAAAGATTCTAAAATCAGCTTTTACAACAAAATTAAAACAACAGGCATTTGCATGGTTCAGTGATCTACTTGTTGAACATGCCGAGATCTTCTGGTCCCTCTTCGCCGTCGACATGGATCGTGTGCTATCCGAACTGCCCCAAGATACATGGGATTCATTTCCATTATTTCAAATACTTAACGATTACTTAAGAACAGATGGTAAGAAAAGCAAAAAAACTAAACACAAAACTCTGTGCAATGACTCGAAGATGGATTTAGTATTAAAAAAAAAAAATTGCACTTACATGTTATCTTAAAAATGCACTTTAATATAATTTAAAAATATATCTACATCTACATGCGAGTGTATCTAAAAGTACATAGGCCAGAATCAAAAATGATTTCGGACAGCGTTTCGAGACAATTTAGATCACAGAATATGTTTACATGTCCGAATTGGAGCTGTCAAAAACCCTGTGGCAATAGGCCAATCGGTAGAGGTCTTTTACGTTGCAAATTTGATTCAATGAAACTTGTTTGATTCCGTTAATGGTAAAGAATTTTGAAAAAGGCATTTATTCAACTAAAATTTCTGAAATGCGTTTTTCATACAGTAAAACAGTTACAGTCGAATGTCCTGAACCTTAAAATGTTCAAATCATTAAATTTAATTGGCATATTTTTGCCTCTGCCGACTTGCCTTGCAACTTAATTTTACATAATGACCGCATTCGTGCAAAACATACAGTATGTATGTTTTTTTTTAATTTTCAAAACGAATGCGCTCGAATGTATGTTTTGTACTAAATTTGTCCAGTGGTTTATGAGAGCTTACAAAAACTTAAGCTTATATTTTTAGTACCTACTATTTTAAATTTGTTTCTATTTTTTTTATTAAACAAAGAGTAGATATGTATGTTTTTATCAGGAGCTGTCATTTAATTAAAAATTTTATAACGTAATATTTTTTACCAATCATAAAAAATGTAAAACCAATAACGCTAAATTAAATCCACAAATTTATAATTTAACCTTATTTTTTGTCCCAAAAACAAAAAGATTGAAACTTAGTTTTACTATAAATATTTAGACAACCCAAAGCTACATATACATATAAAAAAAACTAATTCACGCAACTCAAACTAATCTTTTATATATACTCAGAAAAACCGTGTAGTCTTGTTTGCGTTGCCATATTTCTTTTTAAGGATAATTTAAGTTAAAAACTATTCTAGCAACGTTTTTCTGAAGTTCAAATTTAAAGGAGTTTTTAAAAGAAATATGTATATCAAGACACGCCTTTTTTATTTTATACCTTAGTTTTTAGTTTCAATATAATTAAAATCGTATTCAAAACTGCTTTTAGAATTGATGCTTTGAATGAACTTAAAAATTCCTGGTCTAATGAAATTCCGTATTTTTTAAGCCTCTACCTGAGATGATATTGGTTGGTTTCAGATTCCACATTTCTTATAATTTACCATTGCTGAATGAGGTTTCACTTGCTTCGGTTGGATTTTAGAGGTCTATCGGGAAATCAAAATGGAAAATCACAACGCTATGATTTCGTAGGAAACGGAAACTTTCTCGGCTATATTCCTTTTGATCTTTGTTCTGAAATAGGTATATATAAGATGCAGTAAGACATCCTTACGCAGATACTTTTGCCACTCTTTTCTTTAAATAGAATATGGTTTTTAACTTTTTATGCTGGCTTTAATGAAAGAAATACATAAATACGGAATTACATTAAGTGTCTACATTGTCGTAAACCCAATATTATTAATTTTGTAGTTTTTGACAGTTTTTATATTGTACGTCTTAGACAGATTTTGAAATACCGAAAAATAGATATAATTTTCCAAAAAAAACGTAGCCACATAGCCACTTTCAAATACAATCAATTTAATTTTTAATGCAAGAAACTTTTCGATTGTGCGACAAGAAATTTTCGATTGTTTTATTGATATCTGTTTTTAGTTGCAGCCTTTTTTGTATCGCATTAATAGTTTTTGTTTGAATCTTTGCTTCAAAGCTAGCAAAATCCTAACCCACTGCGTATTCCGTATGTGTACTTTAACGTTTATTTCGAATTAACATGAGCGAATCTCTTGTGATGGTCTTCTGGGGTAAGCAATGTTTTAAAATAATTTTTACACATGTGTTTTTTTTTCTTTTAAGTACGTAATATACTTTTAAAAGTGTTTCTTGGACCAGATCACAAAACGATTTTTCCATTGACTTTCTTCCCGCTTTTTCTCTAAATAGATCTTGTACCTACCTTCGTTGTTCTTACTTAAGAAAATTAAATTTTGTTCTTCTTACTTTGATCAACAATTAGAATCTGTAATCTTTCGAAAGAAAAAAATAGTCTTTTGTTATTTAAAAGAAGATTCCTCCAATTTGTAGGGACCCAAGCAACTTTAACTTTGCAACGTTGCCTTCCCGCTTGTGTTGTAAATTTATATTCACAAATGTTTTATAACTTTCTTAAAACTCTCTAAAGGATTTCATGTCTAACTTTATTTCAATGTTATTTTAGTTTTTTAATTATTATTTATTTATAAATTTATATTGTAATCATTTCAATATATGACATATAACACGACATGCAATATTGATGAAAAGCACGTTTAAAGCAAAATAGATATAATTCAATCCTAACCTAATACACAATTCTATACATACTATACGTACTTCTAAGGATAGAAGACGATAACCTAACTTATTCGGATAAGTATCTCAGTATACCCTCACAGTTTTATTTAAGATTCTCGTGAAAAAAAAAATTTGAATTGATTCAAAGAATTATATATTTTAATGTGATCTTCCATTCAGTGTCAGACAAAAATGCATTCATGGAAAAAGTAGAGGCACTTAATGTAAAGCAATCTTTTACCTTTTTTTAAACGAACAAATGTTACATGTATTTCTTAACATGGTTTGTCTCATGTTCAAAAACTATAACTACACTTTTCATTTGTAGTTTCACTATTTCAATGTTCAACGAAATCTTTAGAATGTGATAGTGTTTGTATGGTGTTTGAGCTTGAAATATTTTTTTTAATTTGTTCTTTTATTATATTTTTATAGTTCTGAATAGATGTTTTCATTGTTTTAAGTCACATATTATAAAAGAACGATTAAGTCGGCCACCTGTCCTAGTTTGCATACTGGAAAGATATATAGGACAAGTCCGCGAGTCAAGTCTTGAGAAGTTTGATGAATTTAAAATCATTAAGGAGCCGAGTGGGATCTGGCTACATAAAAGCTTGCTGAATTTCATTAAGTTTCGGATAGGCCGAAGACGTTGTTAAGAATTATGCAAGAGTTAATTGTGGATTAACGGCTTCAGAGATGGAAGAAAATCAGCTTCAGCTTTTTTTAAACTTACTAAGATTCGGCGATCCTATACAAGTACTCTGATCTAAAAACAAGTCACATCTATCGAATTGGCCGCTTTTAAAAACATACGCTTTGACAATATTCATTAATACGAGGTGTATTCAAAAATTACCCGGAATTTTCGTTTTTTTTTCAAAAATATTTATTTATTTGTTTACATCAATGTGGTCCCCTTCAAAGTAGTCCCCTGCAGATATAATACACTTATGCCAACGTTTTTTCCAATATTCGAAGCACTCTTGATATTCACTTTATGATAATTCCTTGAGCATTCTCAGCGATTCGGCCTTTATTTCTTCGATCGAGGAAAAACACCGTCATTTCATGGGTCTTTTCAACTTTGGAAACAGGAAAATTTCACACGGAGCCTTATCTAGTGAGTATGGAGGTTGGGGCATGACTACGATATTGTTTTTGACCAACAAATTACGAACAAGCAAGAAAGAGTGAGCAGGTGAGTTATAGTAGTACAAAAGCCATGAATTGTTTTTCTATAAATCTGAGCATTTTTTTCGAATTGCTTCACGCAAACTTCGCATTACTTCGACCTTGTAGTAAGATCTCTTGATGCACTATGCCATTATAATCGAAGAAAACAGTAAGCAAAACCTTCACATTTGATCGAACTTGACGTGCTTTTTTCGTTGGTGACGTTGGATGCTTCCAGGTGGACGATTGTGCTTTGGTTTCGATATCATAACCGTACACCCATGTTTCATCACCAGTTATGACCCTTTCAAGCAAACTAGGATCGTCGTTGACGTCATTTAACAGCTCCTGAGCTATGTTCATGCGATTGTTTTTTTGGTCAAACATTGTTTAAACAAGCAAAAATCGCCGAGTTCATAAAAACACGTCGAAACGTAGCAACAACCACAGAAAAAGTAAACAGTGAATAAAGCTTGAAATTGCATTATGCTTTATGGACTTCGGAACCTCTAGACCCGCGACATTTAAAAATTCCGGGTACTTTTTGAACACACTTCGTAGATGCAATGAATGTTGTTTTTGCAATGGATGAATGAATTTCTTAACAATCTCTGACTTAAGAAAATGGATATGTTAATTTTGACGTATATTTTTTTTTCTCGAATATGAGGAATTTTAATGTGGAAGAAGATTAAAATCATATTTTTTAAAAAATAATAAACATTCTTTGAATTAAAATACTTGTAATATTCCAAGTTGTTTTTAGGAAAAAAAACCTTTAACAACTTTCCTCATACCTTAAGAGTATCAAGATTTTTCGACAATCGTTAAAGGGAGATATCAATGGATTTCAAATAGCTATTCATTGGACAGTCACCCAGTGTACCTAGAATCTAAGAAAAAATCAAAACAAAGCATTGAATTCACAATTTGAATTCATATTCATAAGATTTTTCAATCGTTGTAATGAATACATAAACAAACAAAAAATAAATAAATAATAATAAAAAAAATAATTGACAAAAAATTAAACTTTCATAAAATGAAACTCAAATAATTTTGTATCAACCAACACTGAGGTGGCGGTTTAGGTACTGTCAAACTTCTTTATTACGAACCTTCAAGGGAGCAGCAAATTATTTCGTTATAAACCGAAAACTTCGCTTTCGGGCCAACAAATTACTCGTAGTTCCTTATAAAAAGAATTTCGTTACAGGGAACCTAACTCGTATGGGATTTTTCTTAACGAGAATAGGAACAAAATGAAATTTGTATAGAGAGTTATAAGGAAGTTTGTTGTAGAGAAGTTTGATTAAAAATTCCAAACCATATCAATCCCAAAATGAATGATTAATTAAATAAATCATTAAGACGTTCCTGCTTTCAAAAAAAAAATTCAAATTATAGCATAACGTACATTTTTACACCTAATTCATGTATTTCATACCCCTTATCGACCAAATCACGCCCACTCGAGGGGATTAAAAAGTAATAAAAAATACGCACTGACTAACATCACTTTTTGTTTAATTAAATTCGAATTATTATTAAGTGACAGCTCTTTGAATATGCAGTACTTTAAAAAAAAATATCATAACAAAAAAATTTAACTAAAGAATTAAATTTACAATACGAGTCATTGAACGTTTTTCGTTTTTTGTGAATTATAAGTTTTAATGTATTTTTGTATTTTTTCGATAAATCTTATTACAAGTTTTTTTTTCTTTAAACAAACACTATATTCTCAACTCTATTTAGATAATTTAAAAAATGGTCGATTCCACCAACATTTGCGAGATACATTTGCTCCATTAGTAGTACGTTATGTTGATTTAATGGAATCATCAATTGCACAATCTATACATAAAGGATTCGAGAAGGAAAGATGGGAAAGCAAAGGGTAAGTTTTGTAGTTAATATTTTCCATTCAAAACTACTCATATATAGAAATGTTTTCAAACAAATGCTGGCAATTCATTTAAGGAGTGGATGGTGTGTTTTTTGAAAGAAATATTTAAATATGTTTGGCTGAAGAAAATATTTATGATAAAGGCCTTGTGCTCAGCCATCTATTCGTATTTGATAGTGGTGTTGTTCAAAATAAAGTTTTAATAATTTAAAAATAATAATTTCAATAAGAGCACATAGTTTGTTTTATTTTTTTTAAATATGAGTTTTATTCAAAAAGCAGTAGTTGGAATTTTAAATGATCTCTTAGTATTTTTCAATAGATTTTGACTGAGAAAATATTTGGTTGCCAGCTTTAAAACCTTTCTTGAACTTAAAAATCATGTTAGAATTAAAACATATTTATCTATTACGGTTATACCTCCACTCCAAAAAAAAAAATTATGTCGGCTCGTGGTCCATTTGACATTAGACACAACAAAATCAAACAAAAATATCCATACTAACACCCATGTCGAGATCTTTAAAAAAGTAAAATTATTTTTCATTCAAACTTTTCTATTAATCATGATTCGACAATTGAAACTGATTCATATTTATTAAGTTGAAAGCTCAAAAGAAAATGAAGCTTTATTACTTTCACAAATCAAATTTAAGCTAATGATTAACTTTCAGAAGATAAACACCTTATTAAATTACCAAGGGCATTTTCCGACACCTTCTTTTTTATATCTTTATAAATATGCACATAAATGCCTTATAACAGAAAATAATAATTGTTTGTATCCTAATTCTTTAAGATTATAGTTTCAACTCAAGAGTATTCAAATATCTATGGTCGAAGCCAGAGGGTTTTGCTCATATATTTTAGCTTTCAGATGATAGGTTAAGACAAGAATAAAGCCATGCGGGAGGGGGGCCTATTGCTACCCGTTAAGGTGGGAGTCAGTTTTATAGAAAATTAATTTAGAACAATAACATATAGCATGTATATTAAAAACAAACGGCAACAAATACAGCGTTTTAATAAGCCTGAAACTCATTCTTTAATTGTATATCCAATCAAAGTTGTTTGAGTGAATAGTTTACGAAAAATAATTTTGTATAAGTTTGAAATAAACACCAATCTCATTTTTTTCGAAATTAAGTATGATTTTTTTAGTGGTTATTTATTTTCAAAAGTTTTTGAGAAGTTTAAAAAAAAAATAAGGGAGACAATTCTTTGAATGGAGTTAGGACAGAGCATATATTTCTGACATTCCAAAGCTCTTTGAGCGTCGATAAAAGAAACGGTAATAAATGATGTTTTTATTCATGGAAAGTTTTAACCACATGAAATCAAAGACGGAGTTGGTGAAAAGACCGTACTGTGGTTGGTAAAAATTTACATTCAACATCATTTCTAATTTATGTACAGTGGTGGACAAGAATTAAGCAATCTTGTTAAGGAAAATAAAAACCATTTAATTTTCAATTTGTTTTCTTCTTATGAAATTAGTTATATTTTATTTACATTACATATAAATAGGACAATTTTTTCATATTACTTCATCAAATATGTTTAATATCTGTAAGAAGAAAAAATCATGGAATGTAGAAACATCAATTTTTCGCCTGGACACGAATTAAGCACATTCAACAAATTCTTGATAAAATTTTACTTACCGTTATCAATTCTAAGTTTTTCTTAGTATTTGGTACGGAACCCTTTATTTTGCAGTACAGAAGCAATTCTTCTTGGCAAAATTTCAAACAAAGCCTCACATCGTGACTTTGGAATTGCATACTAAGCATTTTGAATTTCCTGCCACAATTGTGTTAAATTGGTTGTTTTATTTTTGTTCATTGTGATGTTCAACATCATTCACTTCACTAACTTTGAAGTGTGTTTAGGGTCGTTGTCGTGCATGAAGCGCCATAATAACGGCAAATTGTCGTTCTGGTCCATTTTGGGTCAATTTTTTCGATGGGACCAACGCCATGCCATGACAAAGCAGCCCAGACCATAAGTTACCTCCACCGTGTTTCACCGTCTTAATGGTGTACCTTGGATCATATTCCATGTTTTTTGGACGCCATTCATATTTTTTCCCATCCGATCGGAACCGGCAGAATTTTCATTCATCGCTCCAGAACACGTTTTCCCAAAAACTAATTGGTTTGTCTAGGTGAGCTTTGGCAAACTGTAACCAAGATTTCAGGTTTTTTTTTTGATACAAGCGGTTTTCTCTGAGCAACGCACACACGTAGATTGTTTCCATTTAATCGAGGAAACATTTAGTCCATAGTTCGTTGAAAGTTCGCTCCGAATGGCACTGGATGTCTTAAACGGATCCTTGGTAGATAACTTATAAATAATTCTATTTTCATTTGTAGTTGTCTTTCTGGCCCGGTGGGTTTGTTTAACGTTTTCAATCACTCCAAACTTTTTGAAATGACGAAGGGCATTATAAACCAGCTTTCTGGAGCATTCTAACAACTTTGAAATGTCTTTTTTCCTTTGAGCACTATTTTTCTTTAGCCATGACTAGTTAATATTAATTTTTTTTTATTATATATCATTAAATGAATATTTAATTGCCTCAAAAATTAGTATTTTCTTTTTAAAAAACACAAAAATTAAAAATAAACTCTTTGATTGCAAAACGGGATACATTTATGTCCAGCTAAAATCAACGCAAATCACAAACATTCTTCATTTTTCACAAAACGGTATTTTAATTTTTAATCATTTACACATTTTTATTACCATATTATTATTACTTACAAGTAATAAAGAATTGAAAAAAGAAAAATAATTGCACTCTTTTCAATGTGCTAAATTCGTGTCCACCGCTGTATAAGGCTGGGGAAGAATATTGGCATCACGCTATACGCATGAATACAAAATTCAGGATCGGAATCCTCACCAACTGAGTGCCAAAACAGTTGGCCTTTTAGAAACAGTGTGGAAGTACGCAGCCAGAAAACTCATTTCAGTATAGCCAAATTTAAAAAAAATCAAAAATGAGATTATTAACTTTACAATCGGTTCGATTTATCAAATAAATTTCTTGACGTCTAAATCAAAGATTTGCACGTACGTTCGGGAAGTTGTTTTTATCGTCCATATCTCTAGATCCAATAGAGATATCGTCATCGAATAAGTTTTGTAATAACGCAGAAAGATGCAAAAAAAGACTTTGGCGAAAAAAATGAGTATATGGTTTTATTACGAACCAACTAAGCTAGCGACTTACATTAAAATTTGTACTACGAATATATAATGTCACGTGATACCAAACAAGCATAATTTTGAAACAAAGTCAATAAAAAAAATAATTGTCATCTCGTAAATTTTACGAACAGAAAATGATTTTACCTCCAAAATATTTGTATGCGACGAAAAATAACGCTTTTAACATCTGGTAAAATTTTGAGCAAAATTGAATTAGAGTAATTCAAACAGCACCTTGAAGTCCCTAGAGTCAAATTGCAGTTTAAATTTATCTGTAGCCACAAGAACAGTAAAGATCATATCGAAAACTTATTTCAAGATACCGGGTCCGCAAAAAGATCCATATCCATCTTGTTGGAACCAGACTTCTTTGTGGTTCGTAGTAAACTGATTTAAGTTTGGTTGGAGGAAGGTCGCAATCATGTGACTGTAACTTTTTGCCCATTTTCTTCGAAAAAATACGGACCGACAACCAAATTCAGCAACAGCACACCAAACTGTCGCATAAGGGCTATGAATGTGTTGATGAATTTCTTGAGGGTTTTCTGTTGCCCAGTATCGAAATTTTGTTTATTTACAGTACCCAAAAAATGGAAATGGGCCTCGTCAGACGAAATTAAAACAGCACCAACGGTAATGTTTTGAAAAATGTCTTCACGAACAGCTCTGCAAAACCACCATTACGGATATATTCCTCTACGACAAATGCGCGATGCTCACCGTGGCACGCCATTATGATTACTAAAAACGACACGTAGACCTCTATCTATATCCGGAATACCATTTTAAATATAAATAGCTTTAAATAAAAACGTCTTAAAATACGGGAGGTTTATCTACCGCACCCTGTATGTTAATTTTATTGTAACATAAATAATAGGACAAAAGGTATCAAATATAAGTTTTGTATTGCTTCCTAATAAAACTTTATATCCAAAGACAGAACCAACTTTCTTGTAAAAAAGTACGTTTAACATTTTTGATTTCTCAAAAACTAAGATACATTTTAGCGTTTAGTATTTTCCGTTTCTTATTTTAAAAAATAATAAAAGCATTGAATTTAGAAAACAAAATCCACAGCAAATAATTAAAAATTTTGAAAAAAAAAATAGTTTGATATTTTTCCTTTTTCTCAAAATTTCAAATTTGAAAATTAATTTTTCAAAAACAATTCGGCAAAAGATTTTTATTTTAAATTAAATTTCCGTTATTTTAAAATACTTAGTTTTATTTTTTTGATCAATTTTCATAGAAGTGCCTATCGTAAACGTCATGGGATATGGGCCTTCCTTCCATACGATGTTTTTCTGTCTTAACACAACCTACTTTCTCTAGTCTTTTAGTGCACCTTTAACCAATCACCCTGTATTCGTATGTTTTTCAAATTAAAAGTGCTAAGAATATAAATCTAGATATTATGTTTCTTATTTAATGAAAGTGTATATTTCTTATGATTAATTATCATACGAATGTTGTCGAAAGCCACATAGAAAGGGACTTTTTGACAATTCCATAAAGAACTCAACCCTAGTTTTGTACTAACAAATAAATGGGTTCATTTTTTTAAGTTTTTTTTCGATATTCGGCCTGAAATAATAGGCCGAGCATATTTTTTGTGTTATTAGGAATTTTATTTAAGGGCAATGCAATCAAATTTATCAAAGGAAAAATAATGTAAACAGGATCCACATTTTGTTCTCATTTTTTTATATTTTTTCTATAATTTTTTTAAACATATCTAATTTTATGTTATTTAAAAACACATACACACAAACAAGCACATTGTCCTCATAAAAACACAATTCTTAACAAAACAAAAGTTTTGACTTATAGTTAATTTATGTTTCTACTTTCACAATTATTTTTCTTTGCTTACACTTTGGATCCAAAATAAATACATCATTTAACCGGCTATGGCTATAAAAATATCCGGCAAAAACGTGTGTTTATATATTTTTAGACTGAGCTTAGTCAAAAAAGAGAAAGATATTGTCTTTTACATACCCAAGCTACGTAATGCCGAGGAAGAGCCAACGAGGTTTTTGAATTTGAATTTGAATAAGAATTAAAAATAAAAAACTAACTTATTTAAAAAAAATGCATTGATGCCACTTTTTAAGTTCCTCATTACTTAATTTTCTTTTAACAGTATTATTTTTGTTTGAATATACTTACATAATGTTATATAAAACAGATTGGATAATTTTGTGTAGTTTTCTTTGTACGCGTTGGGCCCTATAATATGCTAATTATAATATTATATTTATGCTGAAAATTTTATATACATTTAAAACCTTTATACTTTATTTGTTTTGTTTATTGAAGTAGATGTTTTTGTTAAATTAAAGGAACTGAGTTATAAGAGATCCTCATTCAGCATTCTTATATGTATTTAACCTACATCATACCCTGTTATAGCTTAAGCTCTATCCATCTTTATTTTAATTTAAATTTATTTAAACAAACAAATCTATACAAAAAATTACACCGCTCTTCATTCATTATTTGTTTCAAAATACTCTGAAGAATATGTACAAATGATTTTATTAGACTCGATGAAACGACACGAGGATGGTATTTTCTTTTTTTTTATTTTTAAGGACATTCTTGCTTTTTTGACTTTGCATTGCCTAACTTAAAAACATAGGCTTGCGCATAGCAGCAGAAAGATAGATGGATATAAGAAATCAATGAGTCCCAAGATGTTTTCTAATTCATGCAAATATTTTGAAAATGGGATTAGTCTTTAAGAAATGTCATACAAGAACGGTTACTCACCAAGTATTGTTTTTAATTTTTAAAGCATTACTGAAGGAATTGCTAGTTGCGAGCTCAATTGTTTTATTTAAAATCTTACAGAGTCCTCAGATAATCACTGTGAGCAAAGGATTTTATTAAAATGTCCAAATGAAAAAAATCACGAAGAACTCGCTGACCACATAGCTCCTAAAGTCGGTTTTTTTTAAAGAAAAAATTAATAATTAAACTTTTTGCCTTTTAATTTACTAATATAAGATAATGTTACCTTTAGCTTTAAAAACTTCTTCAAAATGTGCTTTTGCATTTAAAAGGCACATCAATCTGCCTAGCTAAATGTTCTCTAAACTTATAGAGATTTTGTAAGAATTTTCAAAATTTGTATAAAGAACTCGCATCGGAATTGGGCGGTAGCTACTTTAGATTTTATTTTTGATTTTACATTCTCCTCACCATTTTTGTCCAATTATACCAATTTAAATTCTTCCTTCAAATAATCGGATAAAATGAGTTTCAGTGGAATCATTTTCAAACCTTTGTCTTAGTTATTTTGCTAATATTGCTTTAGTTGAAATTATTCTGGCTTATGTATGTCTTAGAAAATACTTCGCCATCGCTAAAAGGGGAACGATGATAAAAAATATAAAAGTGAAAGACATTGTAGACGAACAGACTAAAGGTCAATTAACTTCAAGTCATAACTCAAAAATGATTTCTGAATTATTTTAAAAGTTTAATAAAAAGTATTAAGATAAGAGTACACGATCAGTAGATCTTAAAATATTATCAGATCTGTTGGTGAAAAACATGCTTGCAATGTTTTACAACCGTATAACCTACAGTCAATTCACAATTTTTCATTTTAAGACAAAAAACATATACCAATCAGTAGACTATTGAGTTGTGGAGGTAGAAAATTATGCCAATCCCTTAAATTTGTTGGTAAGCCTTGAACCAGCTATCTGACAATGACAACAATTGTTTCCCAACTTCTGACAATACATCGCAAGAGATTGGTTTTACTAACCGCGCTACCACAAAATTAAAAATATTATAGTTAGATATTTTTTTGAATCGTATACACTTCATTATCAAATGACTTTAAGTTTACAGCTCCAATAAACTTCATATGCATTAAAACAAACTTCTTAAAAATAAAACTGAAAGCCAAAAAACATCGTTAAAATTGTTTTCTGTTGTTAACGTCATTTTCGAAATCACAACTTAAAATTTTGGATAACTCACAACTTTATTATTACATTACATCCTTTTAAACATAAAAAATCCTAAATTTAGTTGAAACTCCCATATTAACAAAACTAAGCAGCTTTAGATTTTAGTTATTACTTGTTTTTCCTTTTATTATATTTTAAAATAAACATGTTAATTTAGCTTAACTTTCAATAACTTTCTTTTAATACGTTTTGATATTTATTTTATTTTTGTTTTTTTTTTCTGAAAATTATATCAAATATGGAACACTTAGATATTTTTGTATTAAAAGGGGTTTTCAGTAAAAAAAAGACGCATTTCTTGACTTAAATTCTATTTTGACGGAACAGATTAAAAAAAAAAAAAGAGTTTAATGGTCTTAAAAATCGATTACTCTACACAGCTAAAAGCTTCGCTAATGAACAGACAATTTAAATTTTATTTATATCCCTTCTCCGTAATTACGCATTTCCATCAGCACCGAGCTGGAGTAATTAACTTAGTTTTATTACCAGAAGCAAACCAACTTCTTAGGAAATAAAGTTGATTTAATGTAGAACTTACTCAGAAATATTTGTCATGATTCTAACCAGATATTGAATCCTTCTATGGATAGCGGAATGGTTAATGCATTGGATTGCCTAGTTTTATATTGAATCACAACGTCGTGATTCTTGTTTACTCTGAATTTATGATCATGGTAATTTAAATAAAATACTTACGAGGAAAGGTAAAATTGACATTTATCTAATACAATAAGACGTCGACTCTATTGAAAACCCCATTTTATTTTACAAACAAAAATACTAGGTGTCCTACAATCACCGCCATAGATTAAAACAATGAGTTCCTGAGGTCATTTTAAGTCTAAGAACTCTTCTGAGAAAATTATCGCACCTTCGCTTCCTTTCGACATATAAGGATTGTTATGATATTTGTTTTCCTAACCTTATTTGAACATAATATTTCAAAAAAGAAAAGTAATATATAAAATTCGATATTTGAATAGAAAGTTAGAAAGAGTCAAGACTGGAAAATACAAGTTTTTCAAATTTAATCATTCAATTTTATTTTGAACTAAACAAACAATAATTAAAGCAAAAGGAATGGTAAATATAAGGAACATTTCGTCTGTTACGTGGAAAAGATGAAATCCTTAAAGTGACTGTTGTAAGTTACATCACATGTTCCATGACTTTCCGTAAAATTTCCTATGATAACAACAATTCTCTGATGAGTATTACTTAGAGGCCAATTATAGCTATCATTGTTTTTGATCATTAAAACCAATTATTTGAATTTTTTGACAGGTCGTTTAAAGCGATCATGAAAAATGTATCTCATTTTTATTTATTTCAATTCCTTATATAAACAAACAACAAATTCTAATATAAGGTTGCGAGGTTTTAACTAGTCAAAGAAGAGACTAAAAAATTGTTATTAGTGGAAAATGAAGTAAAAACTGAAAAATTACTTTATGCAATAAGAACGAGACCTCAGGAGCCCATGATTTTTCACTGCGGAGATGAATGTGGAACACCATGTTTATAAAGAATTGTATTTTACTCTATATATACCACGTTCGGTTGTAGTAATAAATAAATTATTTATTTATTTAGATATAATTTTTTTTAAATTACTATACATTTTGTACAAATAGCAATGGTTGTGCGACTTCAGAAGATCTATTTTGGAAACTAGATGCCTTACAATCGTTCATACGGGATCTTCATTGGCCTGATGCCGAATTTCGACAGCATTTGGAGCAGCGTCTTAAATTGATGGCATGTGATATGGTGGAGCAGTGTTTGCAGCGTTCAGATGCTGCATTTCAGTCGTGGCTTAAAAAGAACGTGGCCTTTATATCGACAGACTATATTATACCATCGGAGATGTGTGCAATGGTTAATGTGATATTAGATGCTAAAAACCAAAGCTTTAAACTATGCACAATCGATGGTGTAGATTTGGTATGTTTTTTTTATATATACATATATATAATATATATTTTCATTAATTTGATTTGTGGTAACAATTATTTAAATATTTTATACAAGATAGATTTTTAAAGTAGCGTTAAATAATTTTGTTCAAGATTAAAAGAGATTTCGGTGGTGAAATGTGAGTTGCTTCTTGATTTAAAGGTACCTTTGCACTGGTTATGATCCTTGAAGTTTAGTCTCACTGTACTTTTACATTCGTATATCACTACACCATAAATAGTTTTTTTGAGTCAACAACGTTAGTCTCATTTTGCAAAGCTATCGAAAGTTAAAACTCTGTGAAGGATTTTGGATCTAGAAACACAAACCTCATATGAACACAATTGTCAACATAAAAAAAACAGTGTCTAAAAACAAACAAAATAATTCCTCAATACCCTTGCATAAATGTTAACCCAAAGAAGGTATTTACAATTGAAATAAAAAATAATTAATTGTTTCTTTTGTTTGCCTCTTTGGCCCTATGTGTTCTTCTTAATGGATTTTTCATTCAGGCCTTTTTTATGGGTCATCTAACTTCATACAAAACTATGAGCCGAATAGTATCTCTTCCCTATTAATTTGAAGTTTGCGACGCAAACAATTGATAGTGACTACACAATCAAATATGACGCCTGTAGTCCTCTTGGATTTTTTAAGAGCTTAAAAATTGACTATTGTAGACTGAATGCTATCCAGTTCAATGAGGCCCAGTCTTCACTTTGAAGAAACATGAATATTATGCCTACATGAAAATATAAGATAAATATAACAATTTTACATTCGTTCTTTTGATATAAAGAGGACCACGGAAAACATATTATGTCCATCAATTGATTTTTATCAAAGACTAAACTATTGTAGAATGAATTTAATCAAATATAATTATTTGTATACATTTATTATCCAATTTGTATCTACTTCAAATTTTCTTATCATTGTTTATCTAATTTCAGTACAAATATCATTCAAAAATTGATGATCAAATTGACAAGGCCAATGTTGCAATGACACAAGGCCTTATTGGTAAACTTATGTCCGTATTAGATTCAACATTGTCTAAATTGTCACGTTACGACGAAGGAAGTTTAATTGGATCAATACTTAGTTTCACAAATGTTTCGAGTTCGGGTAAGGACCTCGGTCAAGGTTATGTGAACTTTTTTCGCAATAATATGGATCAAATTCGTGGAAAAATAAGTGACGATTTATGGACACTTAATTTCTTCGAACAATGGTACACGCAGCAAATTAATATGCTTTGTAATTGGCTATCTGAACGATTAGATCATGCTTTACACTATGCTCAATGTACATCTTTATCACATATAGTAAAGGTAAGTTTCAAAAACTAAAGAATTATTTATATGAACTTTCCTATAAATTCGAATATAACGTTAAGAAAATAAAGTTATCCCTTTGATGTTAAGTCTTATGGCTTAGTTATTAAATAAGGCCAGACATTAAAAAAAAAACGTAAAATACACGAACTTCATCATGTCTCCAAAGAGTCTATTTAAAAATATTTCTTGTTTTTTTTTTTAAATTTTAAAATGTACCTCCTGACATTTTTGATCATTAAAAACTATTGAGACAGTATAGGAACTTGTGCAGAAAAGTATTAAAAAGAAGTTAAATTAAGACAAACAGAAATTTAAGACAAAACTGAATACAAAATCTATCGGTGTTTTTGAAAAAAATCGATTTTAGTTTTAAAATAACATTAAATAAAAAATGTCTAAGAAGAATCTAATCAGAACCTTGATTTACAAATTTGAAGCCAAGTCCAATGATTTGGGCTGTAGGGGTCAGGACAGACAGACAGATGGACGGAATCGTGGGACCCATTTTGTTCGACTTTCCCACTATCTTAATGTCATTATTGATTAAAATATATCATGAGACAAACCGTACATATAACTGTTAGAAATGAATTCCTAACCTAAAAAATATCAAAGCTTTTAGTGTACCATTTCCATTAAAATTCTTAATTTATTATTTTACTTACTCAGAAAATTTACTCGGACTTTGAGCTACAAGGTGTAATGGAAGATAAACTTAATTCCAAAGCCTATCAAACTGTTGCGCAACGAATGGCCACTGAAGAAGCTACATGTGCCCTTACAATGCCAGAAGGTGGCGAAGGTGAAGAGTAAGTTGATTTGCTTAGATAGAATGTTGGAAAACTTGCTTTCACTTGCTTTAACGGAAATTTTTTCAAAACCAATGTGTAGAATGCTTGAAGAACTTGATGGTGAAGAAGGTGAACCGGGGACAGGAAATCAAGGTGGAGCAGCTGGTGGTGGTGGAGGTGGACAGAAACCCAAAATTGCTGCTGCAACAGCTGCCTTACCACAAATCGGTGAAGATGGAAATGTGGTTACAAATATTAGTAATGTCACTAATATGGTTGCAGGGCGAGTCGGAAACATCTTGGGGAAAGGCATTGGTGGGCTTAGCTCGAAGCTAGGAGGCGGTGGCTGGTTTTAAGATAAAGAAAAACAACAAAAAGCAACAACAAAGAAATCATAACACACATAAACATACTCTCTTTACATACATACACTTTTCCATATACATGCCTGCAAATATATATGTATATATATATATATATCTACATCTATACCCATACCTTTATCTATATCTATATATACATATGTATATACATAGATATATATCATATACATATATACATCTATATCTTTATCTACTCGTATAAATAGATATATACATGCATATATATCTGTATATATTTATATATTTGAACTGCGTATTTATCATTGGTATGTGTATATTAACAAAAACTAATAATTTTAAACAAAAAGTATATTTATTCCAATTTCCTGCTAGCTTCAAAATTAAATTATTAAGAAATTTTTTATTGGTTAAACTTGAATTATAAATTACATAAGAGTTAACCTAAATCTTTTCAAGGTTGTCAATATAATACCTACATACATTATTATGTACCACAATCACCTTACACAGAAAAAGTTATCAAAAAAACAAAGGATAGAGCCCATCAATCTCTTTAACCTATACCCTAACGATTCCTTCTTTAGTAAAAAAAATAAATATGTATACAAATTATGACACACAAAAATTGGCTCCAAAAAGAAATCAAAAATTAAAAAAAAAACTAACCAATCAATAATTTTGTTCTTCTAAAGTGTTATATAACAAAATTAATAGTTTCTAATTATATACATTGTTACTTATTAAGGACTCTGTTCGCTTTGAAAATAAAAATATTATCGAAATTAAATTTACTTAAATTAAATTTAAACAAAAAAAAAAAACAAAACTGTATTCTTAAAATTTCAAAAGTTTGTTCATATAATCAAAGCCAACAGATATTTACAAATTATATCATACAACTGCATTTACCTTTTCCCCATTATCCGCATTCATCCTTCCACTATTCTGTACATTTGAAAAAAAAATGTTGAAACATCGAAATAGAATTACAATAAGAAATCCCAAACACAACAAAACGCATCCCTTGAAAATCACATCATTCAACATAATCACACCAAATCAAACGAGGCACAAGCCAGCTTTTTTGCCG
This sequence comes from Eupeodes corollae, assembly GCF_945859685.1. Taxonomy (NCBI): domain Eukaryota; kingdom Metazoa; phylum Arthropoda; class Insecta; order Diptera; family Syrphidae; genus Eupeodes; species Eupeodes corollae. The sequence continues at coordinate 4,321,910 of NC_079150.1, forward strand.
ACACAACACTTGTAATCTTTTATACGGAAACAGGAAACGATTATGCACTGCAATATAAGCAAAAGGTTATTTATTGATATTGAAGTTAAATTGCATTTTTTTAAAGCCTTTAAAGTCATTTTGCTTAGTGTTAATATACATACATACATGCATTTTTAAATAATTATTTTCTGTACAGAAGGTAATCATTCCCAACAACCTAATTTTATTTTAGTGTAACTTCTCGTTCTAAAATATTTAAAATAAATACAATATTGAATTGAAATGATAATCCTGAGTCAGTATATGCATGAATATTTTTGTATAGTTATTTTAAATGAGTAATAATTTTCGTTTTAAATTTTGTTAAAAAAAAAAAATATTTTACTCCTGTAAGCCTTATAAACCTGGCACTAATCAATTTAAAAGTATATAAACACGCAATGCATAGCAGAGTTACAAAAAAGGAGAATTCAACGTTTCAAAAACTCAATGCTGTCTCCGGTCGTTAAATTAAAGAAGGCTGTACCTAGCTCTGTTCGTCACTATAATTTTGATAGTCAAACATTTTAGATCACTTTGTACCAGTATCTCTTCTTTAATCGTTCCATATTTTTCTAAAGCTCGCACTTTGTTTAAACTTTTAACATGTTAAGGGTATTAATGAGCCCTTGAGTGCCAGCTAATCATAAAAAAGTGCTTATTGCTTTTCCAAAAAATATTACACATAAATGTAAATAAATATTATATTCATCAACTTATAACCTGGAATGATAAATTCTTGCAAGTTAATGATCAATTACTTTAAACTGCAATTTCAAAGTACTTTCCCTCAAGAACTTGAAAAAAGCCAATACTATTTTATTTAACATGTGTTTATTAAGTGCATTTTTTCGATTATAATTACAAATAATTGAAATGCATGTATATTTTTAATTGCAATTGCAAGGTATTAAAATGTATAGTTTTTCAATTACATTGCAATCACTTATAATTGTAATGGAAACAATTTTACTTACTCGTACTAATTACTTCAATTGGTATGAAAGCCGACATTAATTACGAAAATTAATCATTAATTTCCAACTCTGCTGCATAGGGTATCAATGACCGTAGAATGGGGATCACTTGGCTTTGAACTTCGACTATTGTCTTCCGGTGCCTATGCGTATAACTACAATGAATTCGTTTGAACAAACAAATACTGACTCTGTCATAAGATGTGTAATTAATTTATCACCCAAAGAAACCCTCTGCATTTGCTTGCACCTTTTGCTCCCGATACCCTTTTAAAAAGAGTTCACACCCTTTATATCTGATAGCGAAAGATCTAGGAGCCAAATATATGTCATTAAACCAACTAAACTCAACACCAGACAATACACAATTTCTTTCATTTTGAGTCTCCTTATACAAAATTGAAAAAACAAATTTAAAAACTTGCAATTTCCGACTCTTATGGACCACGGCACTGCAAGAGTGTTGACAAACCATCATTAAATAGTACAAAACACATACAGTGTAAATTTAAAATTGTGGTTACAAGAATGATTTTAACCTTTCTAAGGAAAATATTCGAAAATTATATATTTTTTATATTAATTGATTCCAAAGTTCAAAAAATATTTATTTTTAATTATTGCTTTAAATATTTTTAATTTACATATTCATTTAAGAAGACTTTCGTGAATGAGTGGTCCTTGCCAAAAATTTGGGATTTGAAAAACAAAATAATTTTCGCATTAAAAGCGAGCAAATAAAAAATTAACTTTTGAGTTGGTGACTTTCATTTGACTTCGAATTTTCTTCATTAGAATAGTACGAACAAATTAATTTCACAAAACTGGCAGTTGAAACATTTTTCAAAAATTACTTTTGCTTGTAAAATCGTTAAATTGTATTTTTTCTTATACAGACCCAAAATAGTAGTTTTAGTTCAGTAATTTCATGCTATAAAAATTTGTTTTAATAATATTAGAATTATTCTTAAATATTGGACATTATAACCCAAAAGTATTAGGGTGCAACTACGTTCCCGCCTTTTGTCCATGGATGGCTTCAGCATTAATTGCTGGTGGCGGATTTTCACATATACAAAAAATTATGACACAAGCTTAGACTTATTTACACACAAGTGATTTTGTTTTGGTGTCTTTTTATTTTGGATGTGTAAAAATATCTGGTATTTTCTTTAAAATGCGGAAAGTGTTGATTTTACGCTTTCTTTCGAATGAAACAACGACTGAAGTGCACAGAAGGCTCCAAAAAGTTTAGGAAGATACTATTCTAAGCATGGAAACAAGGAACAATAACATCATTCTAAAGCATGTCACTCAAGCTGTCAAAACAGTTTAAACTCATTTTGAAATGTTAAATGCGACGTGCATCGTCACCGAAATCATCAACAGTTCCACTTATATGAAGACATCAACAAATATCTTTATTCTTGGATAGCCTTAAAAGATGAACACTTTTACCGTTACGGTGAGAACTTAGTTGCACACTAAATAATACCTCAGACTTTTAGATATGAAAATTATTATGTAGATTAGTAATAGATAGCTCTGAATACAAACAATCAACAAAAAACATTTATTTGGTTTTATTTAAGGCAAACTAATATTAAACCTGAGGAAGCATTCCAGGAAGGACCTCTGAAGCTTTACCGAATTCAACGATAAATCCATCCTCCTTTCATAGAAAAAAAAAGAAAACCAAATACAAAATTTAAAAAAATAATAATTATAGTAATATTTTATAAAAATTATTACTCAAAACTTAAAACCCAAAAATAAAATAGCGGCAAGATTTAATTCATTCACAATAAAGAACAAAATAAAATCATATCAGCTCGATACAAATATTTCTTGAATTGTTACTTAGCTTATTATTTTTCTAAGAAAAAGAGAATATTGAAATTTTGCATATCGCTGCCTTACTTATTTAAATGGAATATTCAATATAACAAACAAACAGAATAAACAAAAGTGTTAACAAAATAAACATACACACAAATGTCAAACAAAAATATCTCCTTGCATGTATAAAATAGACAACAAATCTTATTGCATAGTTAAAGTGAAACTCTTGAAGTGAAGTATTTCAAAATGCATGAACTTGGTATCGATATGAAATTATTTGTAGATGGTTTGACCCAGGGTTCTTGTCTTCTACTCCCTTTCTAATAGTATTCAAAAGTCGATGAAATCCTTCTTTAAAATCATTTTTGAATATTAAAAAAAGGAAAATACGTTGCACTGGACGTGTGATACAAAATTTCGTTTTGCATTTTACCGAAGTAGTTAGCCTAATCGTTGTAAATAATTTTAGGGTAATATTTGCGTTAAGTTTACCACAATATTCGAATGAATTAATTGAATGAAACAAATTCAATCTTAGCCTCCCTTAGCTCGCAGTCTTGAATAATAAGCTATCAGGTTTGAAAATCAACATAGACATGGAATTATTTTGTACTTGTTTTCCTCGGCAAAAATTGTGCTGATCAATCGCAATATAAACCAAAGGACCAAGTTTAAACCTTACAACCTAATACACATAAGGTTATGGACTTTTTTGTTTTGTATGAGTTTAAAAGTACCTTAACATACAGTTGCTAAGAATGTTTTTTGAGTACATGCAAATCTTCATATAATATTAATAAATTAAAAACTTTTACACATTCAATATATTTTTTTAGAAATTGACAGATTTTTTTCTATATTAAGGTCTTGTTCGATGTTCTCCGCTCAGGTCACGCTAGGGAATGTCAACTAACCATAAAATAGTAATTGATTCTTAAAAGAAAATTAATACATAGGAACTTCTTTTCAGCCTATTTTGAAAAAATAACACGGGCTTTTTGGCATATAAAACATAAACTACTATATGGCCATCTGAATTACTATTTTTCTTTAGGAACCTAAAGTCTCTGAGAAACGAAAATCAAAAAACATAAAAACAGATGAAGACCTAGACGAAGGGAGATTGTCCACTTTCAAGCTCTGCGTTCATTTATGAAAGTGGTATGAAATCGACTACAATATTTGGCTCAAATGGTAGTTTGAATTTAAACTTATTTAGAAATTTATTTCAAAATGTTCAAAGTTATTCAGAAACCAACAATAATATATATAAATAAATTTTGGAATTCAAGTTTTTATATTTTAAATACAATATGTAATTTTAGTTCACTTTTTAAATAACTATATTGTAGTAAAATAAATCTAAATTTCCCCTTACTTTGACGGACACTTTACGGCGGAACAAATAATTCGAGAATTGAGCGATACAAAAATGTTTAGCTCGCATAAATTGAATTTTCCGGTAAAAGAAGTCTAATTTTAGCGTTAAATTGAAAAGCTACAATTATTGGAATTGAAAAAGTTAAATTCTTTTGAGAATTTTGACAGTAATAGAATTATTGAATAACATATTTCACTCACATAACGTGTTCAATCTTCAGTTTAATGTGATGCTACTTTCATTAATGAACGCTCTGGACTCAGGCTTAACATAAAGCCATCTCCGTTAAAAACCTTAGCATGATAGTGCACAGACCTCGAACAAACCTACATATCATGTACAGTGATTAAAGACTATCTAAATATTATTTTTATTTAATTCTTAGATACCCAACATTAAGAAAGCAATATACACAAATATTACAAAACACAGATAATACACTCGCAGCATCCAAATAAATACAAATATTTTCTATCGACACTTACAAATATAAACAAATAATAAATTTATACTTAACACCAAACTACAATAAAACATCAATATTAAAAATTAAAAGCACACTCCATTAAAACGAACACAAAGAATGCAACCACATACCAAAGTAAAGCTGCGAGTTCAATGTTGTCTTTAGTTTATTTTTTTAAATTTTAAAATGTAATTTAAATGCAAAAAAATCCATTCTTAGATTTTAAACATTTTTCTCATATTTTTCAAATATGTTGTCAGAACCAAAGTTTATAGAACGCCGTATTAGTAACATGCAACCAAACGGCCATAACTATAAATAATAATAATAACAAGTAATTAAAATTAATAAATAACAGTAATTCAAAAATAATAATAAAATATAATAATAATAATAATAATAATAATAATAATAATAATAATAATAATAATAATAATAATAATAATAATAATAATTATAATAACAATAAAAATAATAATAATAATAATAATAATAATAATAATAATAATAATAATAATAATATTAATAATAATAATAATAGTAAAAATAATAATAATAATAATAATAATAATAATAATAATAATAATAATAATAATAATAATAATAGTAATAATAATAATAATAATAATAATAGTAAAAATAATAATAATAATAATAACAATAATAATAATAATAATAATAATAATAATAATAATAATAATAATAATAATAATAATAATAATAATAATAATAATAATAATAATAATAATAATAATAATAATAATAATAATAATAATAATAATAATAATAATAATGATAATAATAACATAAATAATAATAGTAAAAATAATAATTTATGTACAATTATATTATAAAATGTCTCGAAGTTATTTTACTCGTAAATGAATTAACCTTAGTTTTGAGTAATTAGTAAATTTAATATTTATGAAATAAGTTTTAGTCATTTTTTTTCTTCCACACTACAATACAAATTTTAAAAGTGCAAAGTAATTTTTGGCGAATTATTTTTCAAATATTAATTAATAAGGGATAAGCAAGAGTTCCTTTTTTTATTTTGATTAAAAAATAGTATTTCGTTTTATATTATACCAATTTAAAAAATAAATACTAGGTAACGTACTCCTAATTAAAACAAAATCATAACTTTATTGCATTTCAACACAAGACAAAGCTTAATTTGATATTGACACATGTGAATAAACAATTCACATTTTGCTAGAATTAAATTTATTATCTTATGGAACCCATATACAACAAATATTTACATATACTTCCGATGAATTAAAAAAATAAAAGAAAATATATGTTAACAATAAATTACAACATATAAAACAATTATGGAAAAGTACCTCAGAAGAGGGAAAATAGCTATGAATATAATTATCTATTTATTATGTTATGCTATATTACATAAATTATGGATATATGTATATGAATTACTTACAAGAATGTTAATGTTTTCAATACAATTATTTTTAAAGGCACTTAATTATTATATTTGCCTCTATTTCTTAATATATACATAGTAATAAACAATCTTTAACTTTCACTTATATATAGTTTATTTGTAAAGAAACAAGAAAATAGTGATTTAAAATATAGAAGTCAAAGAACAAATCTGTTTGAGAATTGTTATTTATTTTCCATATCTAAAACACAAATAAAAAGTTAAACAAATTTAAAGGAATGCAAAATATATACAACATCAAGTTGAAATAATAATAACTTAATTAAAAAAAATAAATTTTGTATAGTGAACCGTTTGTTTATTAGAAATTTTTTTCAGTATTTTTAAAGTTAAATACAAATCTTTAATTATTTTACTATTATAGTTTTGAGTTTGTTTTAAATTATTTTTTATTTAAAAAAAAGAGGATCTTGACAGCTTTGTTTAATTTACGAGCAGTGTCTAGAACGTTTTTATTAAAAATGAGCTTTTATGGAAGAAAAATCGTTACGAATCTATCGAAGGTAAGGAAAATTTTGTTTTAGCTGTAAAAGAACGCAATCTTTTGGTAATGCAATCAAAATAAATCATTTATTGAATTCACATAAAGATTGTTTTCATTGATTTTTCGTAAAGTATGGTGTTTGTAAAATTTGAAGTCCCAATATTAAAGTGAATTCAATGAATGAAATCTTTATATTGAAGTCATGAAACATTGCATTTTCAAAAAAAAAAATCTTTAACAAGCTTGAAACAGGAAAGTAAAACATATGAGCAGGGTAAGGCGAGAAGGATTTGACACAAAAATGATGATCGTCATTTTAAACCAAAATTTAGCTCATCGTTAAAAATTATACATATATTTGACTTTAAAATGACATATATTCCAATATTGTAATCTAAGGGGTTATCATAATGTGAAGTGAAAAAGAAATATAGTAAAAGTGGCAAATCCTCCTACTTTTAAGGAGGATCTGGCATTGTCTTAGGAGGTTTTGACCTACCTATTGCCAAAACTTGCAAGTTTAAGAACTTTCATTAAAAAACGTAACACACAAATAATTTTATTTAGAAAAAATTAACAAAATATACAGAATATTGCATAAATTGAGTTGTAACAAGTAATTGAATAAACTAAACTTCAAATATTTTCAAGATATCAAGATTAAAAAAATCAGCGTAAAATTAAAGTTTTTGCTTGGATCTGGAGGTTTCAGCCATTTGCGCAGGGCTTGGAAGTTTTCCTAAAGAAAGTCTTTTGAAAGTGCAAGTTTAACGCCTTCCACTAAAGGCCCATAAAAAACATTTGATTTATGTTGTCGCCTAAAATATTTGGTTGTGTATGGTAAAGGAGTATTTTCTGCAACATCTAATACGTGTCAAACGTAATAGAATTTTTCAAATTGTATGAGAACATAATCACCAGGGTGAGCGACAATGTTTTAATGTTAGCCCTTCTAAATCCTCGTCGTTCACTGCTTTGCCATCGTAATGAAGTGTCTGAGTCTCTTCTCTGACGCTGAACTTTTAGCACTCATCGCTAGAAGAATCCTGAAGAAGTGAAATCTTTGGCGTGTTATTCATTTTAGCTTTTTTCAATGCAAATTTTTCGAAACGTGTTTTTTTCCTGGGTATCAGTATAGATTCTGGTCTTTCCAACCACACGCCCTGTGATTTTTGTGTGTTTTAGTTAAGGTAGCGATCGAAAAGCTTCAGGTGTGGTATGATGTTTGTCAACTACTGAAGTTGTTTGTGGGGCTTGACAGGGAAAGATCGTTAGGTCAGCATTATCATCAGTGGCTGCTCATGGCAGGTGATTTTACTACTGGTTGCTAAAGTGCATTCCTATTTTTCATTTTTATTTAGCCGGGTTTTTAGAAGCAATAAATCAATAACAATAATGAATTGATCTGACTTTTAAACAGGAGGAAAGCGGTTCACGGGCTTAACATAAAGATGAGTTTTTCAATACCGCTTAAAATGATCTTTGATGTTCTCAAGATATATTATTATTGCCGTTTGCAATGCAATATGGCAAAAATAATTCCAATTACAGACTTTTATAATGATTCGGTACTGCATAATGATAATGCTTACCCAAGAAATTATGAAGAAACAAGTGATAGACAACTAAACAATAATAATTTATCGAATGTTAACTTAAGAAGTGGAAACATTCCAAAAAATAACAAAAATTGTAAAAAATCCTCACAAAAAGTAATAGTTACGAACCTATGGATGTCTCTTTTAATGAGACTGATTCAGCATAATCTTCGAATAACCCAAATATAAACCAAAACGAAAATTTTTCTGAAAATCGCCTTAAAGACTTCCCTATATAGTTATTCAAAACCATATTACCCCTTTAAGGTTCGTAATTGATTGTGGTGCTGAGTTGCGCATCATTATTTAAAACGTTTGTTATTCAAAATGGAAAGTTCAAACTAGAAATCATGTCCCTAAAGTTCTTGATCGAAACAAATATAGAATACAGAATTCCTTTGTTTAAGAAATTTAATGAAAATGACTATTTCGTTAACTTTTTGGAATATCAATTTCATAACGGTTTCGATGGATTAATAGGGAATAATATTCTTCTTGATTTGAACGCCATTATCAATTTTAAAACTAGATGCCTAGCTGTAGTCCCTACGATTTGCCCATATCGATTGTACCCAAAAATATAATAAAGATGGGAAAAAACAATGGGGATTTGTAAGAGATTACAGAAAGTTGAACACACAAGCAGTAGAAGACAGATTTCCTATGCCAAGCATCGACGATTTATTCGACAAATTAGGAAAATGTAATTATCAATCAAATCAATAACCGAAATGGTACTTTCAACCTCAGTTAAGGCAATAAACCAATTTCTTGGTATAACCGGTTACTGCCGGGATTATGCCAAAGTAGCGTACCCTATGATTAAATACTTGAAAAAACTGACCAATTGAAAATAACCGATCCACAATATATTGAATCGTTTAATACTCTAAAAAGCATATTAACTTCTGACCCTATCCTTAGAAATCCTGATTTTTGCCAGCAATTTGTTTTGACCACGGACGAATTCAGTTTCGCCTTAGGAGCAGTTCTTACCTAAGATAACCACCCTGTTTGTTATAAGTCTCGAAGTCTTAACAAACATGAGCTTTTAGCGGTCGTTTGGTCAGTGAAATATTTTCGAACGTATTTATTTGGCCGAAGATTAATTGTTCGAACGGATCAATAGCCCCTGGTGATGTTACATGGCATAAAAGAACCTAATATGAAGCTCCAAAGATGGAAAATAATGCTTAACGAATACGACTTCGATATCGAGTACCTTAAGGTGAAAGAAAACGTCTTCGCAGATGGGTTGACTAGGTACGTTTTCGGTGAAAATGAAACCGGTGACAGTCAAAAAGCTGACGATGAAGTAAGCTTATTTGGTGAAATTCCGGTGCCCGGCACAAATAACGATGAAGTTATTTCTACTGCGGCCAACATCTACAGTGGTATGAAGGATGAAACTCAACACATCTTTGTACATTTCGGAAAAACCCATGAACTTGTTTAAAAATCTCAAAATATGCAACTTTCCATCCCTTGGACGATAGGAATTGGATTGCAGTACTGAGTGCAATCAAACAGAGAATTCAACTTTTAGGAAACAACAACAAAATTGTTTCTGATGGTGATTCCTGCATTTTGCATTTGAGCAATTCCTAAAGGAAAATAATATTTTTTTTCCATAGAACGACAGCATCTATGAAAACCGGAAACGCTGATAGGGTAGAGTCGCCAGTGGCCGGCCCCTTAAGGATTTTTCCTCATTTAACATAGCACAGTAGCAACAAATATTAACATTTTCGAATAATTCTTGAAATAAATTATTCTTTATAGATTTCTGCATCGATAATATAAAAAAATACATAAATTTTCTTACCGAAAAATATTTTATTTAATTTTTTGTAAAAAGAAGTAATTTTTCCAGTGGCCGGCCCCTTGTTTCCTATTTCCGACCAGCTGGTGTCCCATTTTCGGCCACCTACTAAACAAAAGTCTTGAATTGTTTTATATTTTTTATTATAACGTTTTAATAAAGAAAACTTAAAAAAAAGTAATTTATCTTCAAAAAAATAAATAGAACAAAAATAAAAAAATAAGTTAAATTAATTAAATCCATTTTTGAGGCTTAAAAATTAAAATAAAAAAATCCTTAAATTTAATTCAGTTAGGAACATGTTGTTTAAAGCTAATTATGAATTATCAAAAAATTATAGGTACATATGTAAATATTATTTTTTCAATACACTTAAGAATGTATAAATTGCTTAAAAGTAACAATTTATTAATGTTTTTTATCACATTTTAAACAGGTAAAGTCTTGTAGCTCAGCATCTGCAAATGGCATGGTTGAAAGATTTGTGCATTGTAGATGAAACCAATTTTCACAGCTATCACAGCCTATATTTTTCAGTCCTTCTTCTTCCACGTCTGTAAGGACATCTTCATTACATGAAGGACATTTTGGAACAGTCTTTTTTCGCTTATTAGTTTTTTTCTTCCCTTCTCTTTTCATTTGTCGGTCAAGCTTCCTTTTTTCGACTTCGGCAGCTTTACATTTTTTTTCGTCTTCTTTGTTTTTTTGAAACGCTTTCCAGGCATGAGATGAGATTGACATAGGTGGTTTTTGAGTCTTAAAAAATCTTTTGACGGAGTTTTGTATAGGTTTTGGATACTTAAGATACTTTTCAAAAACGGATGTGTTTTCAGCGCTTTTTGAAGTATGAGGTTCTGTCAAAATTTAATATAAATAAGTAATAATTTTAACTTTTTTAAGACCTTGAAAATGGAGCATAAAAATTACCCATAGTCAGTGTATTTTCCCTAATAATTTGGGAAGGAATTTCTTGCAAAATACTATCATTCACTATTTCCAGCTCCATAGTATCTTATACAAAAAAAAATCAAGTATTAAAAAAAGCAGATTCATAATTATAATTTATACTTAGCTACCTATGACTGTTTCGTAATCCTGTGGAATTTTTTCTTGCATGGATGCACTGTCTAGATTGGGTTGAGGAACTCTTAATAATGTCCCATCACAAGCAACTTCGTAAGTCCCTTCAATGTCTTCAGGTATCCCAGAAACTCCAAAAATGTTTTGCTTGGCCTGGCGAATAACGTCAAGCACAACTTGACTGTTGATATTTTTGCTTTCAAGATCATCTTTTAGGTGCAATATCACTCTTTCAGCTTCTAAGAAACTTGTATTTGAGATATCTTTACCAGCACCACCAACGTTCACAATGCGGCCTATATCGCAATCGAAGTTGACCACGAATTCCTCGTTATCACCGTTACCAAGATCACCACATACATCAACATCCATAATACCAACACCAGCATCAATATCAGAACCGCGAATAGATATACCACCAGGATCTGCATCAAGATTGCCCTTAGAATCCCCATCGCCACCAGAATGAACGCTAGAACACTCTCCAGATACACCAGCAGGAACTTCAACATTTGAACCGCGAACATCACCACCAAGATCGGTAACAGTAGCATGTAAAGCTTCTAAGGCATTTTGTATACATTTCGAGTAGTCTACGGCATTAGGGTCGAATGGAAATAGTCCACATTTCTTGAAGGCATTTTGTATGATGGTAGTCCTGTCCTTGCAATTTAGGAGCTCTTCTAGCACATCACAAAAACTCTCCTTGTTCATTGTGCTGCCGTGACTACCTGGACGTTTGCGCCATTCATTTAAAATACTGATTTTATACCTTTGAAAGCACCCACATCGGCCGGTTGAAGGATATGAGTAGTGTTTGGAGGAAGTGCATATAAAATGATGTTGTTGCTGCTGCAAAAATTACTCAAATCAAGGGACATGTGAGAAGCGTGTCCATCGACAAAAAAAAGAACAGGACGTTTAACATCATTCTTGGATATCCAAACGTTAAGACCATCTTTCACATATTGAAGAAAAGTTTCTCCCCGCATCCATCCACTCTCAGTCTTGCCAAAAACCCAGTCAGGCTTCTTATTTTGGACTGATTTCAACCAGTTGGGCGATCTTTTGTAGGGCAAAACAACCATAGGAGGAAGTGTTCTTCCATCTGCTGAAAACGTCATCAGAACAGTTATGTTCTCTTTTTCATTCGATGCCTTGATTTCGTAAAGATTTTTGATTCCTTTTGGGGCAATGACATTTCCCGTTTTTGGAGCCATACTAAATCCCGTCTCATCGGCGTTAAAAATTCTAGAAGATTCCTCAAGAATATCTAAGGCATTCTCTTCTGTCAAATATTCCTTCAGCTCTCTAAACCATTTTCGTATACCTTCTTCTGTTATTTGTGCACGGCTTTTGGAAACAGATTCAGCAGTTCGTAGGCTTAGATCGGGATGGCGTCGCATAAAGCCATAGTACCATTTCTTACCCGGTTTATTGTCTTTGAAAGGAGTTTTGCGACCGTCTTCTTGCAGAATGTCTTGGACCGTTTTTAATAGGTTTTCACAAGTTTGTGGAAAGCCACATTTTGCTAAATTTACAAGCCAGTTTTTTAGCTTATTTTCTTCTTCTGCAGACAGCACAGGACAAGGACCAAATTTCCCTAGGTTATCTGATGTTCTATTGTGAATACGGTCCTGAAGAGTCGTCCTTGGAACATTAAATCTTCTTGCTGCTGCTCTGATTGGTAGTTTATTTTGACGTATTTCAAATAATGCTTGCTCTAAATCTGTGCCTTTATATGAAATGACGCGCTTTTTCTTGTCTTTTGCATGCTTCTCATTTACCCGGGTCATAGCTAAGTCGCTTAAAACAAGAATTTAAATATTTGAACATCAAAATGTAAGTGGGAACCTTAAAAACATTTGTTTTAACCTTAAGATAAAACAAAGGGCCGGAGTTAGGAGACTTGTGTCCTATATCCGGCCACGAAGACTTCTTGTTGAAAAGGGGGGGGCCGAACATTGGAAAACTTTGAATTATAACGATTTTTGTTGGTACAAAATGATCACAGTAGGTTTATTTATTATTTTGCGTACAAAGTTAAAAATAAAAAAAAAAAATTGAGTTGCCTATCTCCGGCCGGGGCGGCCGATAATAGGCAACCAGGTTTATTTGTGTGTCCTATCTCCGGCCCCCTTAAAATCAACAATAAATTACAAATTTTTTCACATTTAAAAGTTAATTTTAATGAAGAATAATATATTTTATAAGAAAAACAACATTTGAAAACACTTACCAACAAAATGAACACTCAAAACACTAATTCTGACAGCAATTTCACTAACGATTTTGACAATAAATAACACAAAAACCTTCCCCGGCTACAAGGCGACGCAAACCGGTTAATTTTTCTCAAAACAACTGAGCAAACGCAAGTAGATTTTTGACAGTTGAGAGAAAAGTTTAAGAGAACAATTTAAGATTTAAAATTTGGAAGAGAACTAAACGAATTCACTAGTTACAACGACATTTCTGAGAGGTGGCCGGCCACTGGAGGGGGCCGCCATTAGGCTACTCTACCCTATAGAGAGGCTTCATGGTACCTTGAACATCTTCGAATTTTGAATGCTTCAAAAGGTAATTCTACTTTAGATGAAAAATTGTTTAAGGTAATCACAATTTACAATTCGACTTTACATTCAACAACGAAACATAGACCTTTAGACTTCATTAATAAAACGCTTCGAGGCAAGAAATTGATAGTTACGCTGACCTTTTTCAAAAGCAAAAGGTAGATATGGTCAAGAAAATGAAAAATTAAAATGTCGTTGAATCTAACAAGTGTCCAAACATGGTTCAAAACAGAACTGTAGTAAAAAGTAGACCGAAGTACAAAAAATTATACTATAGACAAAACAACAAATAGAAAAAAAAATATCATAAGAAACAAGTAAAACGATGAAATAAACATCAGAAACAAGAAAATAGTACCTAAAACAATAAATAATAATGAAATTTACCAGAATCACCATTATCTTCCTTTTTTTTCTCTGCAGGATCCATAGTTTTTCATTTATATTTCCATTCCTCATTCATTTATGTATTCTTTTTGTTTATTTTGTTCAATATTTGTTGGAAGGAAAAGACTTTTGTTTTTAGGTAAAAAAAAACTTTTGAAATTAGGTACAAATTAATGTGTTAATATTCAAATCAAAAACACTCTAGTATAGAGTGTTTTTGATTCAAATATTCAGTTAAATAAAGTAAAACGTTAAAAATTAAAGATTTCTTGTTTCCTTTTCTGTTTTCTGTCATTTTGACACAGATATCAATTTTTGAAGATTGTATTCGAATCAGATTTCATGCAGAGTGCGTTCAGGGTTATTACAAACTATTAAGCTGCTTACACAATATTCTAAAACTATAATTGTGCTCATGATATGTCTGAGGTTAGTTGTAGGTAGCCTCAAAAACAATTCTAACAATAATCGTTTCTAAAAGTTTTTAAATGATAGTATTATTTCAAACAAACAAAAACCAACATTACTATATGCAAGATGTGGTCTAAAACCCAGAAAATGAGAAAGTTTGACACGATCTCTATTTATCTGTTTTTTTTTTGAAGCATTTTTTGGACCCAATTTTCAGGAGTCTTTTATAATTATGGTTATCAGTCTGCTTATTCGTAGATTGGAGCCGATGCTAGAAGACAAATTCTAAAAAACTATTAGGTTGCGTGCACCTTTTGAAAATATTTTGATCTTAAAGTTAGTCAACAAGACTTAACAATTGTAGAAAGAAAAATGTTTGGTTCTTGAATCTAAAAATTAAACAAAAACAAATTTAAGCAAACAAATAAGTTGGGAAGAAACACTCATAAATTACATGTTGCAGAATATTTTTTTACTTCAGTTCTCTAGATATTCAAAGCTTTTATATAAAATTTATAAATATAAAACGTTTTCCAATTTGCCATCCGTTTAAGGAAAGTGTCACTTTTGCTGTTTTTGGTTCATTTATATTCTTGAAATTCGTGTTTAAATTTCAGTTCTAGAGCACCTAAAGCAAATTTACTTCAAAATGTAGATTTCTTAAATTTCTGAATATCAAAAAAGTTTTTGTATTTCATTTAAAATCAAATTAAAAAAAAAAACACTTTGAGAAAGCCTTACACTATTTAGATAAATATCGTTAAATTACTTTTTGATTTTTACGTATACAATTGAACTGTATAAGCTTTATGGCTCATATGAACCCGCATCCCTTGATTGTTCATTGATCAACAAATGATGTATTTGTGCTGCGCAATTGGAATAGGGCTGGATCTCCGATTCATATTAAGTTCTTGTTCCGGTCCTTGGTTAAAAGTAGTACTTTTAGCTACAAAGTTTAAGAAGTAAAATTCAAATCAGGAGGAACATCATTCCAACATTCCGTAGAGAATTAGGTGACTTACAACTCTCAACCATTTGTGTGTGCGAGTCATGTCAGGGATGGAAGGGGCCAACAATTTGAGTACCGCATCCGAACGGCTACTTTGAGAAATCATTTTTCATCTCAAGAATTACTGTCGGAGGCAACAGACAGTGCCCGTGAAAAAACTTTAGGTGGAACCCCAGGAAGTAATTGAAAACAAGAACCTAAAGCATGATATTCCAACGCATTAACCATCACCCCACTGCCCACGGGTATTACGAAGAACCGAACGTTGCTAAATGATGCAGCTACAAAATATTTGGCGACAAAAATAGCATAATGCAAATATGTATAAGAACAACTATAACGGGACAAAATAATCGAAAGTTCTAAAATGATTTGAAAAACCAATCAATAGAAGCTTCTTTGCTTATGGTTGGCTGGTACATTTAATGGGGACGAAACTTCATTTAGTTTGACTCCAAAAACAGGCGCAGTATATGGGTTCATTAGGGGCCAGAAATTGTGTTC
This sequence comes from Eupeodes corollae, assembly GCF_945859685.1. Taxonomy (NCBI): domain Eukaryota; kingdom Metazoa; phylum Arthropoda; class Insecta; order Diptera; family Syrphidae; genus Eupeodes; species Eupeodes corollae. The sequence continues at coordinate 4,337,939 of NC_079150.1, forward strand.
CCGTATGCACGAATACTCCACAAAAACAAGGTGAAAATATGCCAAATGAATTCCATTATAATTTCAAGCTGCTTTTGTTTGGTGTGCACATTTTTCGCTGATGATTCCCTGTAATGAAATTAATTTTCTTAAATTTTGAATAAAATTATTATGTCCTTGCTTACATTTTATCTATTTTACACAACTCAACACAATTGTCCTTTAAAAACGACATTAGAATTGAAATCTCTCTTACCTCGGTGTAGAAACAAATTTTCCGTTTTCGAACGCTCTGCCAGGTACGAAATATCCAAATGCAGATTTGTCATTCCGTAAGCACTAGATTTCGGAGATTGTTCTCTACTGCCCCTTGGATTGATTGGTATTCAATCAATGACTAGTGACTACAATGTCTATATGCAGTTGACACACTCATACAACTCAAACAATTTGAGTCCTACAAGTTTTACACAAAAAAAATGTATGAACCATTTCGTTTTTATATAATATATTTAACATTTAAGGACAATTTACACAAATTTTTTTTTAATGATACTTCCTTTACATTATTGGTTTTATTTTTGCTTAAGCTTTTGTATAGTTTAATTATTCCTTTTCTTTGTCTCTATTTCTATTTTAGTGTTTAATTATTTTCAAATACATGTTCATCTTCTTAGCAGTAAAATTCTATTTTATTATTAAAAGAAAGACTAGATAATAAAAAATACCAAATAGCATTTATTGATAGTTAGTTTTATTTTATATAAATTAATAAAAGGAATTTGACGTATTTGTTGGTATTAATTTCAAAACTTCAAGAATCCAGGATGTTGCTGAAAGTTAGTTGCATGTTTTGTTGGTCTCCTAACTATTTTTTTTTATTTATAATTATTTTTTAGATTACCATCCAAATGCTTATTAATTGCTTGTCGTTTTATAAGAATGATAATTTATATTTTTAAGGTAAATATATTTCAGTATACATGAATAGTTTTATGTATGTTCTTATGTCTATAACAAATACCCTTGATGCATTTAATTTTGTTTGTTTTAATAGTTTACGTAGCTTTATTAGGCTTACTACAAGTACACGCCACCAATATTGATTTAGGTTGTACAAATAATATAAATGTTTCATATTCATTTATATACAAAATAGTTCGTGTTACATACACTGTTTTTTTCTGCACCCGCAGAAATATATCAGTTGGGGCCATTTTTAGTTGCTCCAGCCTGAAATATGCCCACAGTAGATAGGGTTAGAAGCATTCTTGTGTTCTTTATGTGCGTACTTACATTGTAACCGATAGTAGTTTTCGATTTAAGAATCGATGAACGAAATGTTTTGACAATCAATTGTTTAAGTTTTTCACTAAAATTGTGGGGCTATGAAGTCTCTCACAAATTTATTTAGTAAGAAAAGAAGGAACACATTTAAAAATTTTAACTTATGTAAACATTCCATATATTGCAGATTATTAAAAAGAAAAACGATGCAACTAAATGTTATTGAAGATTGAGTGCGAGGAGAATTTATCATGATTGTTTTTGGCGAAAATGTAAAGAATGCAATTGCACACAAAATTATATAATGACGATATTTCATCACTTTCTTCACACATTGAATTACTCCCAACTCTTTTAAACTACTTGATGCGCAACATTAAGAAAAAAAAAATAATAAAAAAATAGTTTAAGAAAAGTATAATTTAAATTTTAAACATGTAAAGATTAACTGTATAATATTTCGTATTTAGACTTTGATGATCTTTTTTTATATATAAATTAAGTGTTTTTAAAACATAAATTTGTAACAGAAAAATTAAAAACATATTACAAAAATCCAGTTCTTGACTGTATAAGCAAAAAAAAACAAAGTGTATAATTTTTTTATGAGGAAAAAAAACATAAAAATACAATAATTATTATTATTTAAAAATAGTCTAGCTTAATGACAAAGTTTTTATGAAAACGGATATTTCCAAAACTTAAGTAATGTAATGTACAAAATAAAACAAATATTATTACAATTAATATACAATGAATCATTTTATAGAGAATGTTGCTCTTTACTTTTTTTGTTTCTTATCTTATTTTTACATAAACATAAACTATATTACTTATTTTGCTGGTGTATACTCTCACAAGACAGATTCTTAAAAGTTTCAATTAATATATTTAATACTCGTACACATAAATGTATTTAAATTTTGTGTATTTTTAGTTTTTTGTTTTTCATTTCTTATATTTACGACCTTATCTACTCAATAGCTTTATCCATGAACTCTATAAATCGCTTAGCGTATTGATCTGGATCGCAAGTTGAGATACCATCCACATTGCTGCCATATTTCACAGTTTTTGCTGCTTTGGCCGCCTTGAAAATAAACAAAACAATATTATTTTCATAGAAACTAAATTTCTGATTTGGAATGTAAGTTATTAAAGAGCGACAAATCTAATATTAATTATGTTAGATGTTTGGGAGATTCCATAAGTTTAGGTTGTTCTTCTGTTTAAGTTGGAAAATCTATACAAAAACTTTAAGACCATTTTATAAATCTGATATAGCCAACAGATATTCACAGAAAACTGCTTAACCTTTACATTATACAGATAGAAGATATAGATCTGATATGGTTAAAGTATGTTCAAATGCAGAGAAAAAAGAATATTAATAGAAGTGTTTCGCATTTTAAAAACAGAAAGGACAAAAAATACACGATCAGAATTAATTGGAATCGTAAAAATGTATGGTCAACAGAAGAAGTAGAATTAATTAGCAAAACATATATGTATTTTGTAAAGCGTGGGCATATCATGTGAACTATTATTCTATTATAATTCAGGGGTGTCAGCACGTAACTTGATACAATCGTGGATTGTCGATCGTCGATCACCTCGAAACAAATAATATTTGACAGCACGTAATTTGAGACAAGTTCCATTGTGACTTTTACTTAAAATAAGTCATTGTGAACTATGAAATTAAATGTCAAATGAGTTTTCTTTGAAATTATTTCATTCAATTTTAAGTTTTTTTTCGAAATGTTTTTCTTTGATTCGGATAGTGAAAGTGAAGGCGAAGAAGTGTCCTGTGTTAAAATCAAAAAAAGATATATGAGACATAATAGCAACCCATTCGAATTGGGTGAAAATGAGTAAATATTCGAAAAGAAAAGAATAACATTTGTAAAATAATTGTTTTTTTTTTTTAATTTTGTGCAAGGGATATTTTTACAAGATACTCAGCTCGTTAGATCTTTTAGGAGACAGAAGAAAAACATCAGTTCCACCAGTTCTACAGCTTTGTGCAACATTAAATCTCTTAAATGTTGGTACAAATTTGTTGCTAAGTATGGCACAGACAACAGTTTGCAAGTTCTTTCGCCGAAGGTGGAGTATCCTGGAAAATAAGTTTTTTCCTCAATGGATTAAATTTGATAGCTCTAAATTTGGAGACAGCAAGGAGTATTATTATAGGAAATTTAAACTACCGGGAATAGTGGGCTGCGTTGATGGTATTCATTTTTGTCATCTCTTGGGCAGTTTTAAGAATTCCCCTCGCTAAATCAACGTGAGAACTCATAAAATTTGTCAAAATCTCAGTCTGTTTTTTATTTATTGATATATTATTTTTTTTTTTCATTTTTCTAACACAAAAATCACTCCCGACGATAACTAATTTCTGCAGAGTGAAAACTTTTGTTTCAAACGTCAATTTGAAGTTTGTGTGCTGCTAAATTTGACGAAACAATTGAGAACACTCGATTGAACCAAAATGTGTGCTGCCAATGCTCGATTGTATCGATTAAACTCAGTTGTATCAAGTTACGTGCTGGCACTCCAGAATTGTGATGATATGAAACGTCTTTTAAATATTAAAGGAATACTAACTTGTGATGCAAACGATTGAGGCATTTTTATGTAATACAAGTTTCCCTCTCATTTTGATATTCAAAACTCTAAGACCAATGTGCACCGCTATATATTCTTGAATACTTCCCTATTTTCCTAAGCTCTTTTAACCTTTAAAAATGTTAAGGGTAGCAATAACCTCTTTAGCGCGAGCAAATTATATGTATATATAAACAATAGTAATTTTTGAAATTTTTTCTTAGTACCCAAAGCAGAAAGTTAACACTTTAAAAACGTCGTTTTGATCTAAGTTACTTAAATTAAAAATTGAACAAGAACCTAATTTATTGTAATAATATTTAATGTAAATATATATTTAATTTACCTGTTTCTTTACTCCGTACTGAGTAAGTACATCAATAATTGCAATGAAGTAGATTTCTCTTCGCTCTAGTAAAACGAAATTACGATTAATAAATAAAATACTTTTTCAATACAATAAAAGTTAACATTTTTTTTTGTTTTGTTATGTTTAGCCTAACAATCACAACAACATTATATAATAATATTCATCATAAGTATTTAGAAAATGCAAAATTAATTAATATATAAAAACAAATGCAAAATATATTGATGCTAGTTTTATTGAATATTTTTGGATTGAAATATAGCAAAAGTTTTAGCTATGAATTTTATATAACTTGAAAACTACCGTAGGCCACGACAATTTTAAGTTATTCTCAAATCGAATATTAATGTTAAATGAGTTATATACATATCACTTAGTTTCCAAAAAAACTATCTTAAACTTTGAAGTCAAATTCGAACTAAGGCTATCAAAAACATTTATAAAATTTTAATTTCATTTCATAAAAAATGGTGTTGATTATTATTATTGCATTTTAGTTGTATTTTTAAATAATTAAAAACACTTACCTTCTGTACTCGGAATGGCATATATATCAATTTCATAAACTACTTCATTATATTGAGCTCCACCCCGAGGTGAATCTGGTGGAGTGTTATAAGCCCACCTTTGAATAGAGAAACAAAAAAAATCAATTATTATATGTATTTTGTTAAAATGTTAACATGTTCTTGATTATAAGAAAGTAGTTACTGACGACTCTTTAAATCTACGGGAAAATTATAGAGATTGTTAAGTTCCAATGACGTCTTTAGTGAATATTATTTGTGAGTTCCAGCAAAAAGCTTTGGTTTGTTTTCAAGAAAACATATCGGGTTTCCCAAAAGGGACTTAACAATTTTAATAATAAAACTAATCATAGAACTGTCATTTTATCACAATCTAGCAACGTCTGCAATTTATTTATTTGTTTCAACCGGAGTTCGGAGTAGGAGACCGCAATTCTCGCCCAAGCAGAGGGGCATTGATTTGCGAATAAATATTCGTTGTGTAATATTAACGATCCAAATATTCAATTCCACGGCGATTTCAAGCAGTGGGCTCGCTCAGACCACATATGGCGTAAGGATGTTGGTCTACACTTTAAAAAGATCAGACTGAATCAAGAATTGAAGCAGGTGGACCATTTAAAGTAACGCACGTGTTACGATTGGACTCTGGAGAAAATGCGCCAAGATGAGGCGGCTTGTGGCCACACAGCACATCTTACCATCGATTTATTGAACATTAAGTTTGATGAGCGTGTTCTCTCAAGAAATGGGACATTCAATAGGCCGTCTTGTTCTGCGATTCACCATCTTTATACTTTATTCTTTGGGGCTTCGTTAATGCATGGGATTATTATCGAGTTATTTTTCAAACAGTTTGCATTTAAAAAAAAAGAAGTCGTCGACCTCTTATTCGAAAAACCTTTAGTATTAACTCCTGAGTTTTGCGTACACACTTCAAACAGACATTGAATCAAATCCTTAATCAGCTATTTGCTTTAGCTTGGAGGTAACCCAAAATATATACCGAGGATTTATGTCTTCATATAGTGTTTTTGGATTGAACCATCCACTCACCTTTCACCGCTATCACATTCTTCACTCTCACTGTTATCACTTCGCCCGCCAGCATCACGAGAATTTTCTCCCTGAAGAGCTTCTTCTTCTGCTCGAACGCAATCATGTATTCCAACTAAAAGTGAGTAATCCATGATGTGTAATTTTGTTAATAACTGAAAAAATAAAAATAAAAAGTTATTCCAAAAGATACGAGCATACGAATGAGTCTATAAATCTTTTAAAAAAAATTGTTAATGTACATCAACGTCATTGTTAAGAGTCTCCAATAGTTTCCTTTTGGCATCTTCACCAATTTCAAGCTTCATTTTTTGTTTCATAAAATCGTTGTCTTTGTAGGTTGGTAATTGTTTCTCTAATTCCTTTTCTGAGGCTTCTCGATCAACTGTACTACCTTTGAGGTCGAATTTTCTACAAAACAAATAATTTTATATTTAATGTTAAAAGCAAAAAATAAAAAAAATAAAACATACTTATGGATAGTTAGATGTGAACTAAATACATTTCGCATTACAACAAAATAATATTGTACACTCTCAACAGTAATTCGGTACATGCCTAGATATTGTGGCAAAAGTGTTTTTCCATGTCTTTCGACAACATACTGTGAAAAAAGAAATAAATATTATACTTTAAAAAAATATTGGTCAATATTTTTTATCTACAATATAAGAGATGAATAACTTTGACCCTGTCTTAATGTATTGAAAATAAGAATAAAATTAAAGCTTAGACTTGTTTTTTCAGCTTCTGAACTAAAGGAAACACATGTGCGGTAGATTGATTCCGAATTCTGAGCATCAAAGTGATGTCTTTCGAAGAAGAAGACAGCCAGTTAGCTGAACATGATTCAATGCACTTAAAAGGGGGCCCATTAAAGTTATTTGATTTTGTGAACTTACAAAAAAAATCTATGACAAAAACGATGACATGCTTAAAAATATAAAATTAATGCTATTCCACACCTTTCAAGACGTTTGTCAACGTGGTTAATTTTAACGTTTTAATTTCTTTTAAAAAAATACAGTACAACAAAACTATGGGAAATGATAGTGAGATTTTTTGTAAGTATTTCCTCTTTATTTAGTTAACAACTTAATATACGTAGTATTTTTCCTTAAAGTATGAAGAGTTCAAAGGACCTGTTTTTTGGCATACACTTGTCATTCGCTTTGAATTGCAACAGAAGTTGCAGACGAAGCTTGTTTCTACTATTTCAGCATTATACAGTGTACATTTCTATACATCAAGACAAAAGTCGAAAAAAGTTTAAAGACTTGCATTTTAATATAAGTTGCGTGAATAAGAAGTAAATAAATGATATGGATAATTAATAGCACTAATAAATGAAATGCCAATTGGTATTTTAATGAATAAAATCTGTTTCAATTTAAAAAACAAAACATCTTTAAAAAGAAATTTGACTAGCTAACTATAAAAATAAAAAAAACATAACTTAACTTACCGGATGATAGTGTTTTAAAAACGCATGCATTCTTTCAATTTCTTCTGATGTCAGGCTTTTTATAATAAAAAACTTATCATAGCTTTGATAAAATTGTGCACCTGATTTACCCGATGAATCAATTTGAATAGGTTGTGACCGTGTTAACGATTCACGATAATCAACATCGTCTACATTAAAACGTTCACGTAAATTTCGAAATACGAGCGGGCAATATTCTTTAACTTTAAAATGTGATGGCATATTTTCTCTGCAAAATAGAAGACAAGAAAACCAAATGTTTTACCCAACGAATAAATAACTTCAAGCGAAAATATGAAAAACTTACTTGTTAAATAAATGATTGTCAACTTTTATTTTGGAATATGCTCTAAAATCATCAGGCAAAAGCATAACTGGTATGTTAACATGACTTAGTTCGTTAATCTAAAATTTTCAAAATACATACACCATTTATTAAAAAAAAATTAAAAGATGGGAATTATTGTCAAGTACCGTATGATTAATTCCCCACATAAAAACACTGAGTATAGGCTCGTTTGCCCTAAAGAGCTTAACCTTTTGATGTTTTACTCGAAAGTGTTTCTTTTTAAGGATCCTTGGTTGAGCCATTGATATTTTTTTCTCCATTCTTTGTTTTTGATGTCTTTTGATTTTTTGCACTTTTGAAATAAGAAAGAATAAAGTATTAAAACGTTAATTTTTTTTTAAAACTATAAACAATAAAATATTTTTGTATTTTTGAGCAAAAACGTGACTGCATTGGTTTGATACATATTACAGAAATTAATTTGGAGAAATGTCTCACATGTAAGTGTTTAGGAACAAACAACTATACTAAAGTAGTCGATTTTTTTAAATTCTAATAACTTGGGATAAACTAGTGATTACTAGGCCCAAGACTTTATAATATACCAACTACAAATTTCTTATGACAAATTTACAAAGATTTTAAGCAACAATTTAGGAACGAACTATCCATAACGTGATGCATAGAGTGTAGGACTATCACGCCATAGGTCTTGGGTTCAATCCTTGCCTGTGACACCTTAAAATGTTTTCACTGGTGCCGCATTGCTTTCACAAATTAGCCGTTTGGATTTGGTATAAAAACTACAGGTCCCGTCCATACCCGACATGACTCGCACACAGAAATGGTTGAAAGTGTTAAGTCACTTGAAGCCAATATTGAAGGCCTAAATGTAAGAAAGAGTATGTTAAAATTAGACTCAGCAGATGGACTGCTTGAAGCGCAACCGTGGCAAATATTTGCATGAAAGAATCTTTTAATATTAAATTATATCAATCGTACTAAAGGTATACAATTTTCTAAATTGTATGTGTTTTTTTTTTCTTTTAATTTCCAAAAGTTCTTAAGAAATCAGTTGTTGTACCGTTACATGCCGTTAATTGACTATGCTACTTCTAGCTTTTAGGACATGTACGTAACAAACACAAGAAAAATTAAATGCAATTACAATTACCTTTTCTCTTAAAAGTCTTGGGAAAATTATTAAATATTAACCAGACAGCAAGAGACTTTTGCCGCAATTTGTACAAACCCAATTATTTTTTTAAAGTCATTCACACTTCAAATTACTGGCAAGGAGAGCTACGTTTTCCGAATTTAATCAAACAAAATTAAATTAAATAAAATTACAACCTAAAATTTAAAAACGAGAAATGTAAGAGAAAACATGGAATTTCGTCAAGAGTATTTAAAATATCCAAAATTCAATGTGGCCAAAAGTTGGAGCAAGCTGCATTCAGATTTCGTTTGCAAAAAAAACAAACAAACACCATTTGTCAAAAACACATACATTAAATAAAAATCCTTTGGCGATAATTTTGGAATGTGGAAAATCTGCCGCGTCTTATTTCACGGTTCGAGCAAGGACTTTCGTTTTAAGCCCTACTCCTCTACTAGTTTTAACATATGGTTTTCAAACATGGCAGTTTAACAAGTTTCTCAAAGGATCTACCTGACTGGACACTTGTTTCGGATATCAGATGAACGATGGAACAAAAAAACAACAGAATGGACTATATTAGATATGATGATTTTTTTGACAACCATTAAATTTGTATAAATAATTCAATTCACAACTTAACAAAATTGTTAACTTCATATAATACTTGCTAAAAACCCGGCTTTTCCAATCATTGACACATTGGGCCGTTTGATTTGTGTTTTTTACGTGAACAAAATGCAAAACTGCAGCAAGACATTGAAAATACAAATTGTTAAGTGAATAAATAACATTAAAAAAAAGAAAATAAAACTTTATACATACTTTGATATGTTGTGTAAATAATATCCGTTTTTTTTGTTTTTTAATTTAATATTCAATTGTATTTAGTTGGTTTTTGAAAAGCTGACTAATATTTTCCTTGTACGAGTAATCTTACATTTTAGTAATACACTTTTCTATAACCGTATTCCAATTGTATGACAAAACAAAAGTAAATATATTCCGTTTTATTTATTTATCTTATATTTTAAATAACTTCTTATCTATTTAATGATAGTCGATTAGGCGAAGCAGTCATAAAAACAATGACAAATAAAGTGACAACACAAGAATGAGCAATATGATATCTATTGAAAAAGTTGTAAACATTACAGCAATATGGTGGGATGGTCTTGTTGTTACAATTCGATTGCCTTAACATTTAAACCCAATTATAAAAAGAAATACAAAAAATACATTATTACATTGATATTTGTTATGAAAATAGTTTTTAAACTATTCCTTGATTTTTTTTGTGTCACTTCAGAATTTTCAGAAAGCTCATCATAAAGTGCATGTGTTAGCTGTTAGTAAGAAAATAATACAATAAAAGTCTAACACACGCACAGAATATAAAACATAAATTAAACATGAATTGTTACAGAACAAAAATAATAAAATAAAGACGTTTACGATAGTGGAGCATTGGTTTTATACATTGATTTTAACCCAACCTTATTTTATTTTATATTGTGCGCGCACTAAAGTGGTTATGAATACCCTTATAATGATTAAACACAGTGCGAGCAATTAGGAAAGGAGGATAGGATTGTGTAGTGCTGCTAAAGAAAGAATCTCAGTACTTAACAGTCCAAAATTGGGCTCAAGAGTAAACTGATGAGCATTCCGCAGAACGGGCATTACGGTTAAATTGTTTAAGGGAAGGAATGCAACTGGCTATTTCGCTTCATTGTAAAAATATAGATAAAACAATGGCAGGCATGATACCTTGCTGCGGTGTTCAAGAGGAGCAAATGTCTCGGTGAGAGAACGATCTCCTATAATTGTTAGAGCTCTTTTTCTATTCTATCCAGAAGACTCAAGTACGTTATTGGGGCACCAGCCCAAATGTGAGAATTATACTCGAGTGTTGGACGAATAAAAGCTTGGTAGGTTATAGCTAGATCAGAAAGGCAAAAAACTTCTTGCATCGTCAGAGAAAACTCTTAGCAACATTTTTGGCAATGTCAAATATACGATCACTTCACAACAAGTTTTTTTTGTAATGCACGTACCTAGGATTGATAGTTGTTCAGTCTCAGCGATGCAAGTACCACTCATGGAAAGTGGCATTGAGGGAGTGTTACGCTTTTGCGACAGCAGGCAGCATTGAGTTGTTGAAGCATTAAATTCTACACGGTTTTTGATTAGTCATTGAACAATTCTGTCAAGATCAGAACTAAATGAGCTTATCATACTCTGCCGTTGGTAGTCCACATCCGAAAAACAAGGATAAGAATCTAAAATGCCAAACTCTATCAAATGCCTTTGAAAATAGCAAGCGCAATAATCTTGCTTTCTCCAAAACGATGTAAAGATTTGTTTTACTGTTCGGTGAGACAAATTGATCAGCTTTTCCATGACCTTGGAAAGAAGGGACGTAAGTGCATTTGTTAGATGGGGAGGAAGATTCGCCTTTTTTAGGGACAGGCTGGACAAATGCAGTTTTCCATCCACTCACTCGGAAAGAGACCAGTAGAATAGGACAGATGGAAAAGCTTACGCAGTAGTTTTGAAAGCTTTGAAACACACCTCTTCACAACAATAGTGGGGATACTATCCGGGCCAGCGGATTTGTGAATGTCAAGATCTTTTAGTACTCTTGCATCTGTACGAGTGCGAAAGAAAATTTGTCCCATAGAAACGTTTACGCTTTCAAGTACAGAACGAGTCATGTCAATCATTGGCAGCATCGAATTAAGAGCAAACTGTGCTGCAAGTGAATTGGTTTTATCAATCGAGCTTACGTAGGGAGTGTCGTTGGAAACGAGAGTAGGAACTGACGATGACGTAGTGTTGCGCACATTGTTTACAAATGACCAGACATTTTTACTACCTTTGGGAACTATCGATGAACAGTTTATTTTATGTAAAATGCTCAAAGCTTTATTCTTCCCGTAGTTAGTTCTGTGGAAGTCAATATGTATAAAATCAAATGTGCGCAGGTGATGAGTTCCGCCACAGTAATTCAAATGTACACAAGATAGCAAATAAGGTGCATTAATTTCACAATTAATGAGTTGATGAAAAAATATTCATAGGGAGGCAGATCATAAGGATCAACCCAAGGAAGATCCTTTAGGGCAAAGCGAATGAATTATGTGGAATTGATTCAATGCGTTTTCTATGAATTTCGTAAAAGGGAGTCCATACCTGCCAAGCATATTCAAGATGAGGATGAACATGACAATTGTACAAAGAAAAAGTAGCATAGGGATCATTGAACTTTGCTCAGCGTTTTATAAAGCCAAGCATAGAACTTGCTTTATTAACAATTAAATTAATGTGATGTGTAAATTCTAAGTTGGAACAGAAATGAACACTTAAATCTTCAAATGTGGAGACGCGACAGAGTTTTTGCTGTGATATACAATAATCAAATACACTACCGATTCGTTTTTTAGTAAAAGTTATCGTCTGGCATTTTAAAGGGTTGAGGGTAAGGCTATACTCCTCACACCAAAATGTAAAACTATCAATGTCGGATTGTAAAAGGATACGATCATGGTCGGTCTTTATTTTCTTAAAAATGTTCATGTCATCAACAAAAAATGAGAAAAGGGCCAAGATGGCTTCTCTGGGGATAACCAGATTGAGCAACAAAAGGTTAATTTCTAAATTTTACCTCATAGGATCTGTTTTCAAGGTATGATTTAATCGAAGCTAAGAAAAATGGTAGAAAACAAAGAGCTTTAAGTTGAAATAAAATAATTCCGTGGCTAAGTTGGTCAAAACCCTTACAAAAGTTAGTGTATACACAGTCAACTTTATAACCTTGTTCTTAAGCGTTTGAACATATGTTTGAGAATGTGAGGAGATATATAACGGTTGATCTATTTTTCACAAAACCATGTTGCTGTTCGGAAAGGAGATTTTTATTAAAAAATTGCTACACTTTCACAAACAACTTGTTCAAACAATTTAGGAATGCAAGAAAGCTTTGCAATTGGCCTGTAGTTTGTTGGGTCAGCCTTGTTATCATGAAAGGGTCTTGTAAGTGAAGTTAACTGGAAAGGCACCTGATTTGTTCTTAAGTTTACAAAATTTTGGAGGTTAGTTATTCTATCATCCCCAACATAAAATCGAAATTTAATATTATATATGATAATAATATATATTTATTTACATTTAATTCCTTAATTAAACTAACGAAATAATTTGTACTTTTAATTGAATTTCAATATTTAATCTTAAATCTCATCTCTTATTTCTTTTGTTACGCAGTAAACGCAATTCTTTCATGTACCTAGAATGGCTATAGTTTGTATTTCTTGATTTCTTTAAAGGTACATTTTTTTCCAAACAATAATTAAGAATGTTATAAAAAAATTAAACTGTATCGTCAATATTAGAAAATTCTTATGTATTAGCAATTCCATAAATAGTTAAATCTTCAGACAACAGCTGGAAATTAGTTTTTATGAAGTCAAAATTATATAAGCAATCAAAGGAATTACTGTTTTTAGGTGGTTACTTAAGTCAAGAAAAATGTCTAGGGGAGGGTGATATTTATCAATAATAGTAATTCCTGATCTAGATTCTAGGACAAGAGTTCTAATAGCATCAGTAAAAAGGATTTTATCGAGAAGATAAATTGTGAAGAAGAAAGATAGGCTTTAAGGCAAGATTGGTCTTCGGATGGAATCCAGTCAATGTGTGGTAAATTGAAATCAACTAGAAGCAAAATACTAGTGTCAGAGCTGGAAAAATTGATAAGAAAGTCTTATGCCAAGGAGAGTTCGCTATAAACAGACTCGAAACTTTTTGGAGGAATGTAAACGTTTAAATGCAAATGGTCTTAGTCTGTACCATTATCCTTACACAGGCCAATTCAATTGATAGTTCAAATGGAAAAGATACAGAAGAAATGTGTATTTTTACCGCTATGAGAACACCTCCACCTAAATCCTTGGCATTACCAACATGACTATCGTTTCTGTTAACTTCGAAAAGTTCAGTGTCGGTAAAGCTTGAATTGAGCCAAGTTTCTGTCAAAAAGAATACGTCGTGTGGAAATGATTGGGAGTTAAGAAAATGTCAGCAGTCTTACTACGTTTTGGTAGAAGAGGCTAAGCCTGTAAAGTTTTTTGACTTGGTTTTCAAAGAGACACCTCGTTTTTGACTTTGTGTAAATTCTATGCGGGCCATACATTTGTATTGCGAATAGAATTTCTAGCAAACATAGAGTATTCTCGGCTTCTTTTCTTGGTTTTTGTCTCCTGTTTGTCAGGTACACTTTCCGCGTTATTAACACCAGAACCTGATTGCGCGAGAATATCTTCATCTGCAGAAGAGAAGGTAGTACGGATGTTGGAGTGAGCTAAACCTTTAGTTGAAATGGAACTATCAACCATGATCTTGGTAACAGAATATTCAATTAATTTGCCAACTGCAGTGTTAAATGACTTCAGTAGCTTTTCAAAATCTTAAGAAAGTTTAAAAATGGAAGCCTTATAAGAGGAATTTTAAAGGCTAGTTGGGATACAGAGAGCTTACAGCAGTCGTGACAGTACCAGCAAACAAAATTCGAATTGGCTATTATTCAATAAATAATTCAAAATGGTTTGAAATGCTTTAAATTTTCTACCCAAAAAAGACGGTGTCTTATATTGTATTTCTAAAGGAGATAAGCCTTTCCAAACCTTTCAATATCGAAGATTTTGAATAATAAAAAAGTGTATTCGAGTGTTAGGACTCATTTCTCCTTCTTTATATAAAATGACTTTAAGTTAATGGCATGCTTCTTTGTAAGGCTGGATGGGAATTTACGATACATTTATTGTAGGTTCACTTTTTGATGTGATGTTGTTTTAATATATAATTTAATTTAACCAATTTTCTATCAACCACATAGACTGCCAATTTTATCTGTCAAAAGGGGAAAACAAATTGGCAGCAAATTTAAGGATATTCGTTATTGCCTGCTTCATTATTGTTTCTTTTTTGTATGTTTTATATTTAAATGGTTTTGGTCGAGATGTAGCTTTCACTTCTAAAAGAAATTTGAATATTCTCTTTCGCCTGTAGCTAAAATGGTGCCAATGAGTCTAACATTTTTTTTTGTCTTCCAATCATATAAGCAAATAATTATAAATTAGAAGACAAAAAATTGTCACCAAAAAATTGTCAAACCAACTCATACGGACAGTTTTTACTTGATAGAAAAAACTGTCCTTATTGGATGCTTTTCGAAGAATTTTGACAGTTAAGCCAATATTGACAGATTTTATAATCATGTATAGTTACTTTTAGTTTTTATAGTTAGTTTTAAACTGAGTCTTAAACTTTTTATTCCAAGAATCTAAAAGTCGTGTTGTGCTATACGGAAAACATAGCGTAAGGAGATTTTGAAAAAAATACAAATTTGTAGAAAGTCTTCACTTTTGACGTGTGCTGCCACATTCGATACTACATTGATGGTATAACAAAATAGAAAAGCAATATGGCACTCTTACTTACTATCTTATCTTACTATTCGTAATTTTAGTTATTGAAAGGGGATTGCCCATAAAATTATATTATGACAACAGCGCAGAAGGAGAGTTAAAAGATATTTTTGGGGAGTTTTTAAAAGAAAGCTTAATTGAATATGAAAATGAATGTTTTAATTTCCACAGGGTTTAAATTCTTGCAAATTATCCACGCAAAATATGCAAATGTACCATCCCTTAAATGAGCTTTTATTTTTAATTTTATTAATACGAAATACAAAATAGAAGCATCAAACAAGTGTGAATTCGCTGTCTCCGACACAGTGCCAAAATTATTAAGAATATGCCCATATCAATGGTTGTATTTTTAAAAAAGAAAGTCAATTAATTCTCATAAAACAACATAAACTGTGCTGATAGTTGCATTTTCGTGTGCTTGGATTTTCATGATTTGGTTGCAGGTTTCCTTAAAAAAATTGATTTTTTTTCCGTGGCGAATGGAACATAATTGGACCTTGTATTTTGTTTGTCTTTGTGTAATTTCGTGTACTTGCTACGGAGTGCGGTCGTAGAGCTGTCAAATTTCCAGCTAAACATTTTTCAAAGTTTTATAAGCATTCGTGCAGAGATGATCTGCAGGTTTAATCATAAATCATATAAATCAATTTTATTTTGCCTAATGGAATATACAAAGAGGGGAAGTTTGTGTATTAGCTGATCTAGATAAAGAATAAATTGATTTATTTTGCCCATGGAAAACACCAAAAATCTGAGGAAATAGGGCGTGTCAATGGGTGGACTATCGACTGTTATAATTTTGTTTCTTTTATTTGAACAACATTGAACATTTATCCTGAACTATACTCAGATTGTTTTAATTTGAAATAACTCTGAACCTGAACTTATACTAAAGAAAAGTATCTGGTGAATTTTTTGAGAGAAATACATCTTCAATTTGTGTCCAAAAAGACCAACAGCCCAACTGTAAGTTATAAGTCGTGGTCACGCCCAAACATAAAAACAACTAAAGTAGTTAAAATAACGAACATAAAATAAAGGAATCATTTTTATCATTGGTTTTAGATTTTTGTTTATATTTTTTTTCTTGCATTCATGACAAACAAAAATAAACAAATCTATAAGACAGCTATGTAGA